>NW_022147129.1:0-49722 GCF_002938485.1 Sitophilus oryzae
TAAAGGTGGGCGACTAATAAACGAAAATTAAAACAGCATTTTCATATTTTTCGGTTGTAGATAAAGCGTTGTATATGACACGTGCTAAACATGATTACAACGCGTGATTAGAACGACTCAGTCTACGACGTCGGTCGTCGTTCTAATCGTTCACACTCGTTGTAATCATGTTCATAAACACACTTGTACTGTAAATAACTATTATCTAATTTATTACTATTAGTTATTATTACTATTAGTCCAACATACAGCAATTTCAAATAATAAAATTATGTTATTTAAGATAATTACAAAAAACCTTATTTTAAAAAGTTTTAACATCCTGTTACTCTAGAACTATGCATTTCCATACTCATGTTTATAAGAACTTTTTTTCATATTTTTTGATGAGGAATCAATGAGTACTTATTTAAAACTTTCTTAAGTTAATGATAATAAATTTTTTAAAGGTTGCTATTAGACTTGGATCAAGGCAAATTAATAAAATTGCGTTTATCTCATCAAGAACGCCAAAATCGACAAAATATCAAGAGACAACTTTTAATCGCTACAACATTAAAGAGCTTACACTCTTTCGATAACAAAAGAAAAAAAGGCAGTGGCGTACTTGTTTTTTTTTAGAAAAATATTCTAGTGATAACCCATACCCCCCCACGTCCCTGGTGAATATGGCGACACTTTTTTAAAATATGTTGCATTTGTAGTAACTTTTACCCTCAAAATTTCATTCGAAATGCTAAAAGTACTTTGATGAAAAGTATAATAAAACGAAAAATATTAAGACGTTAACACCCTGTAGTTAGGAAACAAAGCAGAATTGGACCTATATTGATATGAAAATGAGATGGCACATGTTTTTTGTAACACCCTGTATATTAAATATAAAACTTATTAAGAACCTCGAAATTAGTAAATTAAATTTGTGGTTTCAATTAGCATAAAAATTTGTTCCCTTAATTTCCATGTTTCAAGCATTCAGAACGTTAAAATTACTGGCAGTACTTTTCAATTAGTAGAAAAAGTTAACTTTTAACTTTTTCCTAATTGTGGGTATAAATAAAAAATATATTGCTTTCTAAGCGAATTATTAAGCTTTTTCTAGAAATACTACAAGCTGTTGCTCACTGTGTATTTTTGGCATTGCGAATGATGGTAAATTTTTAAGTAGAACTGAAACCACTAATTTCGAGGTTCTCAACGTGGTTTTACTGTTTAAATTAGTTACTTGATGCCCCCAAACTGACACCATTCTACATTTATTTCCTTTTTAAATTTACGAAAGAGTGATATAATATAAAACAAAATTTTTGACGACTTTTGAGGCATCGTTTTCATTGTAAAACGATTGTAAAACTTCTCGTGACGCATAATTAATTACAAGAAACACAAAATTATTCTCGAGCCAGCGAGTTTTTACACAATAATTCGGCTTTTCAGACAATTCTTTTTTAATTTCCCGATTGAAAATATCCGCTTTTTTTTGAAGTTTTTCGCTTTGATTTTTTAGTCATTTTTTACGTAAAATTCTTTTATAATTTTAAAAATTGTTTAACCAATTAGAGGCAATTTTTAGCTTTTTTTGTAGCGAATTATGGCAAAGGTTCAAATTAAAAGGTTTTGTGTAGATGTTTGAAAATGAAAGGTTTGATATTTCGAGATTAATTTATAATTTGAAAGAAGTATAACTGAAATAATCAATCACTCTTCAATATCTGGTCTATAATTGCATTGACATGAGACTTTGTGGTATATTTAATAAGCCCATAGAGACGTCCTCTTCTACCAGCAGATGTTCTTCCTCCGAGGAGTGGACATTTACTTCCTCCGAGGGTATACAATATACCCATTCGAGGTTGGGGTTTGGCCTTCCGTGTCCATTAGAGTTGAGAAACTTGTCTCCGCCTGAGGTACCCGTGAGGTAGAGATTGGAGTATCTGTCTTCGATTTTTCCACCTCTTTAACTTGGTCTCTCCTTAGACCTGATATCTATAACAGAGGATATGTCCTTCTTTCTCTATTCCTCCTTGGAAGTCAATTCCTATTCTGAGGACCTGACCATGCCTCATTGTATTTTTTTTTTCTTCAACTAGAGAATATTACCTAACATTCCACAACTTTTGGTTTATTGTGGTGATTTAATGTTTTATTCCACATGGTTAAACATCATTTCACTTCTAAAAAGAAATTTCTCAGATCTTACGACCCCGATAAAAACCAAAAATTTCCCTTGATTTAAGTAGGAACAATCTTCGGATTGTCACGGGGTTTTTGGCAGGATACTGTCGCCTTAATGAACACCCCAGTAGATTTAAGCAGCTAAGAAAGAATGGCGAATGCAGGTTCTGTGGGGAAACTCTTCTTCATCACTGAGTGCGCCGATGATATACAATGATACGACAATCATTCGGGCCATATATTTTAGTAACGATCTCTGTAAAACCGTTTCAGATACTGACTTCTGTCAAAGTTCTGAGACTGTATGATGAAGTTATAACTGAAGAAAGGGGGACACATATACCAGGTGTTGCATCGTCGAGCGGGACATACGAAATCCCATGTAAATTTTAATGGGGTCAATTATTGGCTTCCCTAATTATTTTAGAGAATAATTTAGGTTTATTGAAGAGCACTAAAACCCACATTCAAAAGAATAACTTTTGATATTTTTGATTAGCCCGTTTACTAGTTATCGCAGATTTCTTTTTAAATATTTCTCCTTTCTTATGGCCCTGTATTTACTTATGAGCACCAGTCAAGGTAAAAAATAACTGTCAAATGAAGTTGTCATTTCAGAAATTTATCTATTTAGTGCTTTATTATTATTATTAAAAACTCATACCTACATCGAAAATATTAGCCATGAATTACACTACCGAAGAAAAAGTATTGATGATTAAATGGTATCAAGGAAATAGTTATCAAAAGGTGTCGGACATGTTTGCTGCTCTGTATCCGAATAGACCGATACCTGGAAAATCTACAATAGGAAGGAATATCCAGAGATTTGAGACCAAAAGTACCCTAATAAATAACTGCAGATGTGAAGCAAGGCAGGAACAAAGAGAAGATGCAAGAAATGATACCGACTTGGAAGTTTTATTGCGCGTGGAAGAGAACGATGGATAAATCAACACAAGGAAACTTGAGGATGCAATAGGAATAGATCACGCTACAGCGTTTCGAATTTTGAAACGACATAAATACTATTCCTTCAAATATGAAAAGCACCAAGAACTACGAGATGGGGACGAAATACGGCGGCAGGCGTTTTGTTTTGATATGATGGAAAGAGCAAACACGGATAGGGAATTTTAGAAAACATATGTTTCACGGACGAATGCACATGAACCCAATGTTCAAAATTATCAATATTGGAACAAAGAAAACCAACACAGGTTTGTCGAAACAAGGACGCAATATCCACAGAAAGTAAATGTTTGGGCAGGGATATTCGGACACAATATTATCGGGCCATTATTTCTTACGCGAAATTTAAATGCGGAATATTATTTGGAACTACTCGAAAATCATATTTTACTACGCTAGGGAAAATCAGGAAGTTTGGTACCAAATGGATGGCTGCCCGGCACATAGTACCCTGGCTGTTCGGGAATATTTAGAAAATAGTTTTAACGGAAACGATATTGGCCTAAATCATACAGGAAATTGGCCAGCAAGGTCTCCTGATATTTCGCCAAATGATTTCTTTCTCTGGGGCCATTTAAAAAACAGGATATACAAGGATAAAAAATACCCAAATCTAGACGAGTTAAAAAATGCTATTTCTGCCGAATGCAATAGAATTTCAGTTTACCAACTAGCGAATGTAAGAAGAGAATTTTATGATCGCCTGGGTTATTGTCTAGCAGTCGATGGAGGAATATTTGAACATCTTCTTAAATCCTAAAGTTCTAACAATTAAATAGTACCTAAATTAATAAGTTATTGAATATTGTAATAATACTATAATTAACCTTGTAATTGATTACTTTATTTTACTTTAATTCATATTAATTTGTATTTATAAATACATCTTTAAGATTTCCGATGTAGGAATGAGTTTTCAACATGTTTTTAATAATAATAAAGCACTAAATAGGTAAATTTCTGAAATGACAACTTTATTTGACAGTTATCTTTTACCTTGACTGGTGCTCATAAGTAAATACAGGGCCATAAGAAAGGAGAAATATTTAAATAGAAATCGGCGATAACTCGTAAACGAGCTAATCAAAAATATCTAAAGTTATTCTTTTGAATGTGGGTTTTAGTGCTCTTCAATAAACCTAAATAGAATTATTCTCTAAAATAATTAGGGAAGCCAATAATTGACCCCATTAAAATTTACATGGGATTTCCTATGTCCCGTCCGACCATGCAACACCCGGTATATATTTTACATTCTATATGAATAAAATTAATCGAAATAAGTCAAGTCAGACATATTGAAACTCCTACACGGTCTCGCCAAAATTTTTGATGGTAAAATAATAAAATAATAATTTTTCCTAGTTCTAAGGCACTGGAAAAAATAGATATCGATATTCACGGACGCTACTGACCGCAGTGACCCAAATTTATATCTCTCTGATCTGGAACGACGCAGCTGCTGTGCGAAAGACTTTTTCATTATAAATGGAAGTTGGGGGCTTGTCGCTTCTTTCCAAAACTTCTTTAATATTCGGTTTGCGAAAAGTTGTTAAAATATATATATTTTTAGTGGGAAGAGAGAGATTTGATCACGAGCTGCTCGAATCACGAAACTGCAAAAACTCGTATGGTCTATTTTCGGTTGGTCTTTTTCCATTTTCGATGTTTGCTTATTTTTGAATTCATTCATAGATTTAAGTAAAAAATGTCTATACCGATGTGGCGGATTCATCTCTCAAAAAAATCTTATAATAGGGATATTTTTTGTAAACACTGTTGTGATAATAAATAAGATATTATTATTAAGTAATTGTTATCAAGTAGTAATTGTTAATTTTTGAAGTTTAACTTGGAATAATGTCATTTTAACAGAACGTCACGGTTTTTTTAGCACAGCAGTGTGTACAAAAAATAACTATTTTATTTTGTAGATTTTCTTGCAGTGGCGAAATACCCATATAAGATTTTTCAGATTTAAGTAATATTCCCATGAAGCTATTACCATACGATGAAAAAAAAAACGGCGTCACAGACAGCTGGGTAATGACAATCGATGATAATTTTAGCGAAATCAAGTCTTGGCGCTTACTGCGAGTTGGTCTTAAGAAGGTTGTAATTTAATTTTGTATTGAGTATAAATTATTTTTAAATTGTGTAGTATCCTTTTTTAATTGTTTTATAATTAGTTTTAATTTTAGACAAGTTTTATGTCGATTTGATTGACCCCACGTCATTCCCCACACGTCTTTGACGTCATTTTTTTCGATCGTATCGACAATAAAGGCTTTTCTTTCGTACAAGACTTGTTGATTTGCAGAGGATGAAACCAAAACAAAATTATATGAAATACAATCTACAGTATGTCCCCGTATTCTCTTTACAAGAGAAAGCACTTTTTTATAATTGACATTTTGAGAAAACTGCATTCTTCATAAAAATATTTGCTTATTCTAAAATGGTTAATCGCGTTTATACTTTTCCAAATTTCCATACCGTTTTAGAGAAAATTAAAAAATGCATAAAAATATAGCTGATTTTTTTTATCATATGGTGTTTCTATGGAAATATGATTTGGATTTCATTCTTTGGTAGATTATTTTTTATTAATAATTTTGATTATTTTTTGCTTTTGTTAAAGTATCATATTTTCTGATAACTATTATCACCCTCTCCTTAGCATTAAACATTTTGTACTCCTTTAACATTTTAAAACAGCAAAAAATATGACGTTAATTAAAATTCTATTAATAACAATCTATCAAAGAATGAAAATGAAACTATAATACCATAGAAACGCGTTATGATTTTTAGGAAAAATTCAACTATATTTTTATGTTCTTTTCTAATTTTCTCTAAAACAGTATAGAAATTATAAAAAAATATAAACGGGATTAAATAACCATTTTAGAAAAAGCAAACAATTTTGTGAAGTATGCATTTTTCTCAAAATGTCAATAATAAAAAGTATTTCATCTTGTAGAAACAATCCGGGTATAAGAAAACGATGCCTCAAATTACGTTCATGAATAGTAAGTTTACATGTAATTCAGAAAAGAACTATACAAGTAATTGACAATAAAATTTCTTGATTAATTAAATTTGTTTCCAGTAAAAAATTGTATTATTTGAAAAATCTGCAAAGATCAAGATCCGTTCAGAACCTTAAAATTAGTGGTTTCAATTAACGGTTTACAATCATTCACAATGTCTAAAACAATACAATGAAAATTAATACAATATCAGCTTGCGGTACTCAGTTGTATCCATAGAAAAATTCTAATAATATATAGTACGAGAGCTAGCAACGTTTTCGAGAAAGTATTTTAAGACGTTTGGCTCTTTGATATATATTTTAGTATGCTCTCTGGAACAGCATACGGTCTGTCTGGCTGCCGATACCCGTTGCGTACACTACTGCGCAGCGAAAGAAGATCCTATATTTTTTATTAATTTAGTCCTATAAATTCTAGTATTGAATATAAATCGAACATGTCTCTATAGCGCAGTGCGTAGAGTTTCCGACCACGAACCGAAGATTCAGAGTTCAAATCCGGGTCAAAGACTTTTTTATTTTAATTTCGTTTATATTCTGGTAGTAAAGTATTAAAATAAATTACTAAAATAATTATGGTGATTCAAAAACAAAGCCTCATGTTCGATTAATATTCAATACTAGAATTTAAAGGACTAATAAAAATATAGGATCTTCTTTCAATGCGCAGTAGAGAACGCAACGTTTACCGGCACCGAGACTGGCCGCATGCTGTTCTAGAGATCATAGTAAAAGATATATCAAAGAGCCAGACGTTTTAAAATACTTGTTTTTCCGACGTTGCTAGCTCTATAGCTTATGAAACAATCAATTTTTTTTCTAACCACAATTTCTTTTGACTTATGATAATCAAAAGCCAAAATGACATTACTTGCAAATTTTTAAGTATAATTACTGGCAAAGTGTAAAAGTTTGTTAACTTTTTCTACTAATTGACAATAATTACCACTAATATTGACGTTCTCAATGCTTAAATTGAAAAACCACTAATTTATTTCACTAATTTCGAGGTTCTAAAAGAAGCTCTACTAAAATTTCCATTTTGGATTTTATTACCATTCAATTTGTTTCACTCGATGTAAACTTTTTTCTGATGTAAAACAATTCATTTAAAAAAACACACACAAATATTTATTTTTATTTTTTCTTTGTTATGCTTTCTCAGTTTTAGATAATATTTTGGTCCCAATTTTAGGAAGTCTCCCGGAAAGTACTGACGGTACTAAATTGTCGGAAAGACTAAGCCGTCAAGCTATTCTCGACGAAAAAATCAAAAAGTTTCTAGCGGTGAGAACAACAGACTGCTAATCGGCATTGTTTCAAACAAAATACAAATGGCTGTATGCAGTCGTTGTTCGTGTTTAAGACTTGTTTAAACCTGCATGGTGGTGTGGTCACGCAGCTTCAGCACATTCCGTCTTTTTTCTATTTCTTTGTTATTTGATCTTCCCTCTCTTTGCATAAGACGTTTTTGCAATTTTAATACATTTTAATTTGGTTTTGTATGCAGGGATGGTTTTATTTGAACGACGTAAACGTTAAGAGGTGAACAAAAATGCAATTTTGAGCCACAATCTAAATCAATAAAACAAAATCAAGAACGGCTTCATAGACTTTAATGATTTGTTATTTGTCGGATCTGTTGACATATTTTAAAGCTAAAAAAATGTCGACATGTTCACCAGGGACGCGCATATGGGTTATCACTGGAATATTTTTCCATCAAAAGCATGTACACCACTGACTTTTTTTCTCTTGTTAGCGAAATAGTGTAAAAAGTTTAATGTAAAAATGATTAAAAGTTGTCTCTTGATATTTTGTCGATTTCGGCCTCTTTAGTGAGATAAACGCAATTTTATATACAGGGTGCTACAAATTCGAGGTACGAGCATTGGTATCTCGGTAACCGTAATAGATACGGACATGGTTAAATTGGGGCAACGTTGCGCTTTGGGATGTTCACCAAGATGACATCAAAAAAGTTTTAAAAATTTCAAGGATTGCTGAGTTTTTTTGGGAAAAACTGATTTTTTTGAAAATCAAATTTATTTTTTCCTGTCGTTACTTTTTAGAAAATCAAAAAACTAATTGCATATTCTCATAGCCACTTTATTAGGGCTATCTGACAGTATTTTTAGATTTTCAAATTAGCTGATAATTTGTGATATACAGAGGCCGATTTCATTTTTTTAAATACGGACCTGCACCTCCTGAGTACAACGATATGCCACACTTTATATTTTTTTTTTTGGGGTATCTTAACAACAACAAAACTATTTATAATGTTAGAGATATATATAACAATCGATCTCTATAACAGTAGATTGTTTGTTTACAGGTGATAATATTATATTGACATTTTAGTAATAAAGTCGTCAGAAGTTTAAATATTTAAATTGAATTTATTTTTTTTTTGACAGGAAAAAATAAAATTGATTTTCAAAAAAATCCGTTTTTTCCAAAAAACTCACTAATCCTTGAAATTTTTAAAACTTTTTTGATTGAATTTTGGTGAACATCCCAAGGCGGCAACTTTGCCCCAATTTATCTATCTTCGTATCTATTACGGTTACTGAGATACTAATGCTCGTACCTCGAATTTGTAGCACTCTGTATAACCAAACTAAACCTTAGGTAAAATATATCATTTATTAATTTTATTTTTATTTTAATTTTGTTAATTGTGATTAACAAAATTGCATTTATCTCATCAAGGAGGCTGAATTCGACAAAATATCAAAAGATAACTTTTAATTTGCATTAAACGGCCTACACAATTTTGATATCGAAAGAGAAAAAGTTAGTGGCTCACACGTTTTTTTTTTGAAAAATATTCCAGTGATACCCCTTTGCACACCCCTGTTAATTTATCGACACGTTTTTGGCACTAAAATATGTAGCACTTATAGTAACTTTTGCCCTCAAAATTTCATTCGAATCACTACAAGTACTTGGAAGAAAATTATAATAAATCTAAAGATTATTAAGACTTTAACACCCTGTAGCTACGAAACAAAGCAGAATCGGATTTATGTTGATATGAAAAATGAATCTTATTTTTACGTGAGGAATCTCCCCACGAGAGATGGCACATGTTTTTTGAAACACCCTGTATACTATTTTATGCTCAGAATCATTTTTTTGTTACCTCAAAGTTGTGAGGATTTAAATAAGACCACTTTGTGTACTGTATTTGAACGTAATCGTTATATTTTATCAATTTATTTATATTTGTTGTGTTGTGTTTTCTGGTCAAGTTCTGAGCGGTTCAGGAGACTTACAAATATTTAATTATTATTGTCACACACACACATACACAAATATTTTCGTATCTGTAAGGTGGATTATCTAGCAAGAATTTATTAGATTTTATCGAGATGTATTTAATCCAATACAGGATCTCGATAAGAAACATCTCCTCGTTACCGTTTTTCAAATAAGACCAAAATAATCGAGTTATTTTACTTTGAAAATTTCACACCTCTACTTTTCAACCAATAACATGCTTTAATGTTGACTAGTTACCATGGCTGAATGAAACTGAAAAAATTTCCGGAAATTTTTTCGAGGCGCCACGAAACTTTAGTGGAAATTTTTTGACAGTTGAAAAGGTAAACATAAGATCTACAATCATAATGTGAATGAACTACAATGAACTACAAATTTTTCTTTTTCATATTAAATGCGTAGTCCTCCAGTATAGTAGCCAGCTGTACTACACTCATACACTCATGAATATTATACGACTTTTCATCACAAAATTCAACAAACTGTTTCCATACACTTGATTTTGATTTTCGGGTGTTATCTGGTTTTATATTTTCAATTTCTTCTTTAATGACTTGTTGGTTTACTTTTCCAAATCGCGACATTTCGCTATACACTTCTTACTCTACGTACAGACGTTTTGAAACTAGTAATAGCTTAATGACAGAATCGCAAACAAAAATGACAAAACACATAATATGTCAAAAACATCAATACCTTGGCCAACGTAACAAATTGAAATTATTTTAAAATGTCATGTTGGATTAATATTTTTTTTCAATTTAGGTGTGAAATTTTCTTACCGAATACCACGCAAGCTTAAATTATTCCTGGAAATTTTCTTTCGGGCACGAATATTTTAGGAAAATTATCCCTTGTCTTCGACTCGGGATAATTTTCAAAATATTCGTGCCCTCAAAAAAATTTCCGAAAATAATTTAAGCTCTTGTGATATTATAAGTGAAAATTTCCAATAAAAAATGGTTTTTTTTGTTTAATTTTGAGAACCACTGGATCTTTTCTGGGTATTCTTTCTTGTGAATTTAATCTACTACCTCTGTTGCCATATTATCAAGAGTTCTTGTACTAAACCAAATTTTCAACATTTTTCGCCGAAAAAACCTGATAATCGTGTTTCTGGGGTCAAAATATACTACCCCTAAAAATATTTGCACTTATTTGAGACTCACCCTGTATAAATAATAACAGAATAGCAGAGTAACTATTAAAATATTGGTAAAGTTATACAGATAATTATTTTTTAAATGATTTTCTGAAAAGTTTGAAACTCCATCATCTTTCGCAATTTACAACTCATAACACGCACATTTCTAGTTTATTTGTAATAATTGATCTTCACGGCAAATCAGTGACAAACTAAACACTATATATAGTAAATTCAACGGAAAATAGTGGGAAAATAGAATATTCAAATTCAGAGAGATGTTAAAATACATAGAAAATACTTGAATTGAAATATAAACAAACTATAGAGAACAAAATGACAACTGTAAAATCAATTGGTCTTAATCTTTCCAGATCATTCGGTTAATCAGTCATCCGTACCACAAGATTGACAAAAAAATCAATTTACTTTTCTGTTAGACAGTACATATTAAAACAAATATTAGATACATTATTGCTAGATAATCTTGCCTTACCAAAACACTAACATAACCATATTATATGTTATCCCTGTAAACCCCCACCAATGACTAAAGAGTACAAGGAAAAGAAAAATTGGTGATGTTAAAATGTTAGGATGCTATTTGCCTAACCTACCAGCGACAATTAGTAGAAAAAATTAACAAGCTTTTAACTTTTTTCATTAATTATAATTCAAATTTGCGAGTAATGTCATTTTTACCTTAAAATTATGATCCATCGGGAGAAATTGTGGTTAAAAATCAAAAGTTTATTGTTTTGTAAGCTAATTATTTTGCTTTCATAGGCTTGCTGCATTCTACGCCGGTGCTGCCACCATCGGAGACTATTATAAACAACTAGTATATACAAATACACGGGTTTAAATTGCGAGTATATGAAAAAAATATTACTTAATTATTCTAAAAGTGTTAGGAATTATAATTTCTGAAAATTCTAAAAACAAAAATAGAAATCTAAATATTTTGATATATTATTATTTTAGATGTTCATGAAACATTTAGTCACTAGTTGATTAAAAAAAGTATATCATTAATATTGCCCCCCCCCAAATTATATTTTATCCTCTCATAGTATATCTCTATTTAATTTTTTGATTATAGGTTTGTTCCAACCAGCATTTCGGGATCGTTTCGAAATCGTACTCGAATCGGTTTTCTTGCACTTTGTTAGCATGCGCGGACTTCGAATAGTTTCGTGACGGTGCAAAAAGTATCAACGTTGGAACGCTTTGTGGATTGTTTTCGGGACTGTCAAAAGTGTCAAGCGTGCGTGTATCGATCGGTTTGTTGTTTTTGTTTAGAATTTCATAACATAACCCTATTATTTTTGTTCGCAATTTGCAATAATAATAATTATTATTCTTGAAATGGAGTATCAGAATCCAGTAATTGTTAATAAGTGTTGTATACTCACTAACTCACTTACCTATCCTCTCTTTTATGATCCTGTTATGTGTAGTTTTCTGTTATTTTATTGCAGTGGTAGAATCTTTGAACATATAAATAAAAAATTAATTAAAATTTCCGAACGATTTACTCCACACAAACTCACAAGCAAAAGTATAACGCACACGTATTCGAATTCGTAAAAAATAACCAAGATAGAAGCATCAGCCGGACGCCGGACCAGAATCAGCTGTTAAAAATCGATAAGCCCTGCCAATATGCTTTAATGCGCAAGTCAACCCAAACAGTTCTCAATTTGTACCATGTACCGAAATTACCGTTCTGAAATCGTAACTAAACGATCCCAAAGTAGGTTGGTACGCAAATAGGATCGTCCGATAACCGTGAAATCTCGGTTGGAACACATTTGAATTACTGCGCACAAGCGTGATCGTTCGGTGGCGGTTCTGCGGCGGGTTGGAACAAACCTTACGTAACGAGCACTTTGTTTACTCGCTTGTTTCGTCGAACTGTTTAAATCCATTTTTGTTTTTGATCAAATCGGTGTGAGAGAACTATGAAGCTATAAAATGTTGTTTCGGGACAGTTGAATATCCGGGAAAGTTGAGTTATTGAATGTTATTGCACCCAACAACGCCCTAATTACGCTCTCTTTATGCAATTTTATTAACATTTGAAATTGTCACAACACGACGCGACGTCTAGTTCGGATTCTTTTCACTTATTTTTACTACCCGGAACATTGTTACATCACACAAATCTCGTACCTGAGTGTTTTATAGTTTCAATAACTACACTAGCAAAAACAAAAGTAATTAAATATTATAACGAAGCATCGATCTCAATATTATTTTAATGTGATCAACATGGACTGTAACCGGGACGGCGTAAAATACATAGCGAAAATTTCTGATTTCTGCCATATACAGCTCTGCGGTCGGAACTTTTGAAATCAACTGAAATGAAAAAAAATATTTGTGAAACAATATATATATATTCCAATTTTTAAGTAATTCTACACATTTTACCCTCATTGGTCAACCGCAATTGATCTCTGCTGCTGTTATTTGCCCTTGTAATCTTTAGTAATTGACCTCCACATTAATTTATTTACCATTGATCCCACCATGAAAAACGCCCTAAAACCCCCAAAAATCAAGTAGGTTAGTAGCCATCATGGTGCCCCCGATTTTAGGCCTGGACGACTCGGACGACTGGCCGCCCTCTGCCACTATATCGTGGCGCCCCCCACCGGCCCCTGCAGGACGTCACGGCGGACAACCGGGGCTTCACCGAGCGAAGAAAGAAGACGGTCCGGTTCGACCACCAGGACGGGCGCCAGGGGTCGCAGGGCTCGCAGGACTCGCACCGGGACTCCGGCATCGACACGTCTTCCACCTTCACCTCCAGCGAGGACTCGACCACGCGAGGAGACTTCCCCAAGGTGCTTAGATGATGCGTGTTGGTTCAGGCTCTGTAGACTTGAGCGGTTGCTGCTAGGCACTAGGGCACTGAATTAGAGGGAGATTTCACCATCAGGAGCAAGGAGCCGGAAGTAATGTCAGGCGTAAAAATCAGCTAAGAACATGTAAAATATACTAATAAACAAGAATAAACAGGTTTAAACAGGAAACAACCGCTTTTGAGCTGGTTTGAACTGCTTTTTACCTTAAAACAACAGACTTGTTCATTTTTGTTCAAACCCGTTTATTTCTGTTTTAAAGCTGTTGTTTTCTGTTTAAACCTGTGTATCCTTGTTTATTAGCCTATTTTACATGTTCCTAGCTGATTTACGCATGCGCACCATTTCCGGCTCCTTGCTCCTGATTGTGAAGCTCCCATTTCGCTCTACTCACTGAGTTTAGTTTATTTGGGGGTGCTAGTTTTCTAAAGTTACTCTCAAAAAAATAAGGCGTCCATATTCCTCAAAGAGATCTGTAGTGCGATTCTGTAAGCTATCCATAGAAATTTATTGCTAGTGACTCACACTTACTCAGCTTTCTTTGCGAAAATATTTTATTTTCATACCACATTCATACTTTAGGTGCTAAAAATATCATCTAGTTTATTTGTTACTTTGAAATTCTTGGTTATAGTTTGAATCATAGAGTCATAGATTTGTAAATAAAATTTAGAATGTAGGGACGGTGACAAAATACCAATACATTTTATAAAAGTTTTCATAAAAAATATTTTGCATAGAAAATATTGTATGACCTAAAAAACGTCGTCCAGTTGGCTTGGAAATGACGATCGATGACATTCCTCATATAATTTTACATACAAAATGATAGCGATGTTCATTTCAAATCCATCGCTGCTGCTATTTTTTATTATATTGTATATGCTTGTTGATAAATAAATACCGGAAAAGACGGTGTCAAGTTACCTTAAAATTAAATGAATGACATTTTATACGTAAAATTATATTTTGAATGTTATCGACCATTCCGAATTAAGTAAGGTAATTGGCGTTCTTTTTTTCGATTGTACATATTCAAGGAATATCAATGAATCTATTAAAGAAATTGACGATATATGGGACATTCTTCAAAATAATATCTAAATGTATCGTAACATTAAAATCATAGAATAAATATATCGATATATTTTTCAATTTTACCATCACTAAATTATACCTTTGAACATTTTTTTTGCCGAGTCTGGCCGAACACCGCGTTTGGGTTATGACAATTTTCGAATAGACTTCGACAAACTTTTTGATTGGTTGGGATGAAAATATCTGTCGGCCAATTTCTTAAATCGTGGGAAATTATATTAATATAATAAATTCGGGTCAGAACGTCCTACGACGTTTTCCGATGCCTAACTTCCACCCTGTGCGATTCTCCCATTGATCTTCGGTCAGATTTTTCTCGCTCATCGACCTTCTTATTCCTTCCATCCATGTTTTCTTGGGACGTCCTCTCTTTCGTTTAGCAGGTGGTATCCAATGAATGACTTGTTTTGGAATTCTTTCATTGTGCATTCTTTGAACGTGGCCGTACCATATTAATGGTTTTTGTTCTATATCATTTACTATTGTTCCCTCTATTCCCATCTGTTGTCTAATGTCTTCATTTCTGATTTTTTCCCTCCGTGAAATTCTCATTGCTCTTCTAATCGCGTCCATTTCTGTTGTCTCTAATTTCCTTTTATTCCTTTCAGTGAGTCGCCATGTTTCACATCTATAGAGTAATATGCTTTTAACTAGTGTCTCGTATATATTATATTTCCTGTTTTTTGTAATTTCAGTGCTCCATAGAATGCCATTTATGCATCTGATAACTCTTCGTGCCTGTATTACTCTGTTGTTTATTTCTCTATCGTCCGTTCCATCTCCTGTAAATATCGATCCCAGGTACCTGTAATTTTCACATGCCCTAATTTCCATATTATTGTCTAAAATAAGATTTTCTGTATTAGCTCCAATTGGAAGGTATTTTGTTTTTTCTGTATTTACTGTGAGACCCCATTTAGCATATTCTTCAATTATTTTCCGCACCATATATTCCATGTCATCTTTGTCATTTGCAATTATGGCCTGGTCGTCTGCAAATTGCAAGGTGTATAGGCATATGTCATTTAGTTCTATACGCATTCCGTTACATTTTCTTAACCATAGATGTAAGGCCTTGGCAATATAAATTTTAAATAGTGTTGGGGATATACAACAACCCTGTCGGAGCCCTTTAGTGATAGAAATTTCCTCTGAGAGACCGTTGACCGTTTTTATTTGTGATTTTCCTCCATGGTAAAGATTTTGTACAGCTTTTATCAGAGCTGGCGTTAATTCTTGATTAGTGCAATACTTCCCATAATTTTATTATTGGCACTGTATCATATGCTTTTTGTAGATCGATGAATGTTATATGAACTTCCTGGTTCATTGCAGATTTCTTCTCGATGATCTGTTTCAATGCAAAGATATTATCTGTACATTATCTTCCGCTTCTGAAACCATTCTGCTCTTCTTCTTCGTAGCTGGATTATTCCTCTTCAATTAAGTTCCTCAGTATCCTTCCATAGAGGCGACTCATAGTCTGGTGACCGAAATTCCCTGTAGTTATTGGGATCCTTCCTTGAGCCCTTTTATATATAGAGGAGATATATGCTTTTTTTTCCACTGTTCAGGTACTGGATGACCATTTAAGCACTGGTTAACTATGTTTGTTAACATTATAAACAGTTTTTTGCTTCCAGATTTTATGAGTTCCGCATATACTCCCTCTGGGCCACATGCTCTTCCATTCTTTAAAGACATAGCGGTCTTTATTTTGTTGGTATCCACGTAGATTTCCTCTCCTTCAGTGTTTATTTCTGGCTGTGGCGGTTCTTGATACTCAGGTCTATTCTCTGACAACAATTTGGAATAATATTTCACCCATTCTTTGTTGGTTATTATTTCTATAGGGGCTGACTCCTGTATTTGGGAAAATATATTACACATCCTAGAAATATCATAAGCCTAGTGAGTCACTAGTAAGAAATTCCTTGCTACGAGCTTACAGAATCGCACTGCTGACTTGTAAATCATAAAAAAAAAAGAATAAAAAAACCTCTCGAGCACTATCTGTACAATCATTACTTAGTCCTTAACTTGAACAACTCGGTTATTTTGGACTAATTTGAAAAACGATAAAGGGAAAATATATTTTTTATCGAGATCTACCCGCTCTGAAAATATTTGCACTTATTTAACTCATTATTTAACTGACTCACCCTGTATAATTTAGTATAATCCTATATAAGATACCAGTATTCTCTAGTTAACTCTATGTTTTTGTTTTTTATTTAATCCTTAAATTTCCTAGAAAAAAAGCAATTTTTTTCTTTTTAGCTGGACAAGAATAACATTCTATTTATTTTTAATAGAAAATATTTATTAAATTTTGTAATGTCCTTTCAAAATTATAAGATCAAAGAAAATCTCTATTGAACATTATAATTTTACTTCAAAATTTGCATATTTCTCTTTTAGACTTATCAAATTTTTTTTGACAATTTTGGTTATATTCTCTAGTGCTTAGTGGCAATAGTTTTATGTCAATAGTCCGTCAAGGGTTCAATACTTATAACTTAGATATATTACAGAATTACGCTTGAATTCCCATGAAATCAACGCATATTTGTAAATTGTGGCTTATTAAGTTTTTTATTATATTAAAATCATTTAAACATAGTAAAATTTAAACAAAAATTGTATTTTTATACCTATTGTGATGCTGTTTTCACCACACTCAAGACGTAATTATTATTTTTTTCAAACGTCACAAAAGTATTAATTTTTGCCACGCGATTGACAATTTAAAAACGTCATTTTTACGCCTAGGCAAAAAATTAATGTACAGGGACATCATTTTAAGTGTCTTACTCGATTTATAATTTTCCTGTTTGGTATTTAAAGATAATAGAAAGATTTTCTAATATAATTTTTTGCGAAGATGCCGATTCTCTACCCCAAAATTTTTTAAAACGTCAATTTTGATAGATACGACGCCATCTTGATTTTTTTTTAATTAGAAACCCCATCATATTTTAGCATGGTCCGGTAGACATATTTTAGCTAATTTCAAAGATATATAGTTTATTATACTTTGCACTTACCGTTTTCGATATACAGTGGATTTAAAAATGAATTGTCCCAGAATCATTTTAAGTGTCTCACCAAAGGTCTCACCCAATTTAAAATTTTCCTCTTTTCTATTTTAAGATAGTAAAAAGATTATTTAATGTAATTTTTCGCGAGAATGCCGATTTTCTACATTAACATTTTTTAAAATGTCAATTTTGACAGATACGACGCCATCTTGATTTTTTTTAAATGGAAACCCCATCAAATTTTAACACTGCCCGGTAGACAAATTTTAACTAATTTCAAAAATATATAGTTTATTATACTTTGCACTTACCGTTTTCGATATACAGTGGATTTAAAAATGAACTCTTTAGAATTATTTTAAGCGACTCATCCAGTTTACAATTTTCGAATTTTAAAATTCTTGAAAGTGTCAAATTTGACAATTACGACGCTTAAATTTTTTTATTTATTTATACTTTGATTCATCTTCAATTTGACCTTTATATACGGGGTGGTCCGAACTGTATTCCGGAAACTTTGGCAGCATATTTTGCAGATAAAAATAAGCAAAAAACAGTTAAAACACATGTAAGTGCCGCCCCCTATAAATAAGAGTCATATTGACATCAAAATCAAATTTCTCATGTCAAAAAACTCCCAGACACGAATTTTCAGCCAAATATTGACGTTACTTCAGAATTTAATTGGAAAAAATCGAAATAAAAATGAAACTTCTACACCGTGTATCTCCGAAACTAAGCACTGTAGGACATATATTTATACGAACTTTTTTACTTATTTTTATCTGCAGAATATGCTGCCGAAGTTTCCGGAATACAGTTCGGACCACCCTGTATATAAAAACTTTTTTGAAAATTTAGTTTTAAAATGCTAGTCATTTATCATAAGATAGCTCAATTTATGTAAATTTCATGCATTTGGATACAAATGCCACTCAGTTGGAAGTGAATGGCATTCATATTCAAATACATCAAAATTAGAGGAATTCTTGATTTCAACCCCCTGTATATAGAAAATGGTAAATGGAAAGTATACTAAACTATATATTTTTGAAATTAGCTAAAATTTGTGTACCGGGCTGTGTTAAAATTTGATGAGGTTTCCATTTAAAAAATATCAAGATGACGTCGTATCTGTCAAAACTGACGTTTTAAAAAATTTTAATGTAGAAAATCGGCATCCTCGCGAAAAATTACATTAAAATAGGTTTTTACTATCTTAAAATAGAAAAGAGGAAAATTTTAAATTGGGTGAGACACTTAAAATGATTCTGGAACAATTCATTTTTAAATCCACTGTATATCGAAAACAGTAAGTGCAAAGTATACTAAACTATATATTTTTGAAATGAGCTAAAACATGTTTACCGGGCCATGCAAAAATATGATGGGGTTTCCATTTAAAAAAAATCGAGAATGCGTCGTATCTGTCAAAATTGACGTTTTAAACAATTTTGGTATAGAGAATCGGCATCCTCGCGAAAAATTACATTAAAAAATTTTTCTACTATCTTTAAATACCAAACAGGAAAATTATAAATCGAGTGAGACACTTAAAATGATGTCCCTGTACTTTTACGCCTAAGCACTAAAATTCGAAAATATATTATAAAACTGATATAAAGTGTCAAATTCGACGAGCGTAACCATAGTTTCTCGATATATAATTACTTAAAAGGTATTTTGTACTTTCAAATCTTTTTATATTACTTGGTTCAAAATTGTTTAAAAAATTATTTGTGTCGTTTGAAAAAAAATAGCACGTTCTATTCGGAGTAAAAATGACTTTTTGTGTCTCGCTTGTAATTTTTACTCATAATAAAACAATATACTATTGTATGGCTTTATTGTAGTAATATCCAGTAATATGCCACTTTTTATAAAGAAAAAAAAATATGTTAACTGTTTCTTAAACACACCCACAAATACACTAACACTCGTGCACATCCCCAGTAATATTGATAACATTACAAGGTTTTAGATACATAGGTTTAAATAGAACAAAATACGAGAAAATTAACCTTAAAATATTATTTTTCTCTTAAGCTTCAAAATACCACTTCCTAAATTAATAGAAGACCATTAAGAGTTCAGATAAAAAGTTAAAAGAAACGTTAAAACGTTGGTTTCGCTGAATACTATCTTTTCCACTTTTCTTTTTTACATTCGATAAATTATTTAGTTACTTGGATAGCTACCAAGAGTCTTGGCAGTTACAACTGCGACTACAAAGCGCCCCTGGAAATGGCAGTTGTTTTGTTTAAATTTTAGATTTATTGTTGCGGTCTCAAGATGCATGTCGTCGAGATTTGCGCTGCTTGGGAAAAAAAAAACTTTCCGTTACGGAGTAGTCAAGTAATTTACACTCAGAGAAAAATGTATTTTAGCTGAGTGTTATTTGATATATGGAGTTCTTCGGTTTTAAACAAGAATATTATTCATTATTAGGCTTAGTGTAAACTGTGAACTGGGATAAACTCAGATATATAGAGGGAAAATTGTAACTTTATTTCCGTGGTCTGTATTTGAATGCGTACGACACAGATATACGACCAGTTGACAGAAAGAGAGAGAAAAAAATATATATAAGCGGCATATACAGTGTTGCCGGTTCGTACGTGAAATAACATAATAAACAAAGATGTAATATATCTAAGCAATTGAATAATGCTCAATTCTGTTAGACTGTTGCTTGAAAACTTGGAATAAAATATCTGCAATCATTCTTACAAATAACAAAGAACTATACAGGGTGGTCCGAACTGTATTCCGGAAACTTCGGCAGCATATTCTGCAGATAAAAATATGTAAAAAAGTTCGTATAAATTTATGTCCTAAAATGCTTAGTTTCGGAGATACAGGGTGTAGAAATTTCATTTCTATTTTGATTTTTTCCAAATAATTTCTGAAGTAACATCGATATTTGGATGAAAATTGGTGTCTGATGAGAAATTTGATTTTGATGTCAATATGACTCCTATTTGTTGCCACCTACATGTTTTAACTGTTTAGAAGAGTAATAACTTTTCGTCCGTACCTGTATAAAAACTGAGTGAAAAATTATACACTTCCGTGACTTTTTACGTAAAAAATGTTGGTAAAAATCTCTACGAGCAAGCGTTCTTAAGATATCTAGAATGGAAATAGTCAATACATATCATTATTGACAAAAATAAACAAACACGTCGAGTAGATTATTAACTTAAATAATAAATTTGGGAAATTTTTATTTCTTTAAAGTAATCATAAATTTTTCTACGAAAAAATGATGATAAAACGGGTTTTGTCGAACTTTTGGTACAAAAACATTTCAAATTTATGTTTTCAGACTAATAACTATTTAGTCAACATGTTTAATTTATGTCAATGATGACAGGTATTAATAATTTCGATTCCAAATATCTCGTAGCGATTTTTTACCGAGAGCGGACATACATTTATACGAACGTTTTTACATATTTTTATATGCAGAATATGCTGCCGAAGTTTCCATAATACACTTTGGACCATCCTGTATATTGATTGGTTTGTTCAGATTACTTTAAAAATAGTGCTAGTAATCGTATTTTCAGGTATAGAGCTTCGTTCTAAAACTACACAGTGTCACGGGCTACACGTCATAAAACCAATAAAATTCGTAATAAAATCAATAGCTGTCAATTTTTGATTTAGTTATTAAACTAACAACTATTACTGATTGTTTTTGTAGTTTCATAACGTAGTTTTGAGACCGAGGCCTAATCCTGGAATTATATCTCTGGAGAAACCCAGCTTTATAGATCAGGTGTAACGATAGAGTAGTAAATACAAGTCAAAACGTGTCCTGAGAAATTTCAAGATTAAAGATATTATCAAAAAATAATTTACTAAAATAAATGATATTATTTATATACCAGACATTCAGTATTACACATGTTTTCATGTCACAAAATCTGAACCAAACTGCCTTAAGAAATTTAAAAATGTTAAAGCACTCAAAATTTACTGTAACATAATAAATATTATCAAATTTAAAAAATATTCACTAAACATAATTATTGGCCATAATTTTCAACGTAAATATCTTTTAGTGAAAGTGTGGGGTTACCTTTAGATTAGATTAAGTCCTATACAATTTACATTTAGCATTTTTTCCTGAAAATTTTGATTATGTATGATAATTAGCAATTTAACTAGATAATGCTTTTGTTCAATATTGTAGTTACTGTTTGAATTGCTTTGCTCATAGAAATGTTTATCATAGACTCACATTTTTTCTGTTAATTTTATCAAATCATTGTATATGAACAATATAAATAACTAGTATTTATTCCCAGTATTTCATAATCAAACTGAAGCCATACTGCTATACTAAAACATTTTTATTAATATTAATATAATAAAATTAGTATGAAAATTTAGATAAAAAATATGAAATATTTGTGACATTAATACAGTTATTTATTAATATATAAAGTTCGAATTGAAGTATTATTGCTGCTCCCGCTATGACGTTCTTTTTTATTTGATTGTGGAGTATAAATTTAACACTTATTTGATCTCATAATTTTAGTGTAATATATACCGGGTGTTGCATCGAAATCCCATGTAAATTTAAATGGGGTCAATTATTGGCTTCCCTAATTATTTTAGAGAATAATTCTATTTAGGTTTATTGAAGAGCACTAAAACCCACATTCAAAAGAATAACTTTAGATATTTTTGATTAGCCCGTTTACCTTATTAAGCACTAAATAGATAAATTTCTAAAGTTACAACTTCATTTGACAATTATCTTTTACCTTGAGGTGCCTATTAAGTAAAATTACGAGATACGAAGGAGAAATATCTTAAAAAAAGATTAATCTGTCTGTCTGTCTGTAAAACGGGCTGGATCAAGTATCCTTAAAGTTATTCTTTTGAATGTGGGTTTTTAGTGCTCTTCAATAAAACCTAAATAGAATTATTCTCAAAATAATTAGGGAAGCCACTAATTGACCCCATTAAAAATTTAGTGCTATTTCCTATGTCCCGTCCATGGCTGGGAAACTTAAATGGAAATTACAGTCTAATAAAAAAATAGTTTTCCCAAATATGCTAAAAATAAAAAAAAAAAAAAAAAAAAAAAATTAATTAAATGTAAAATGTCAATATCTGATTTCACAAAATTTGATTTTAACTGTCACCTAGAGATCGCTTTTGCTGTGGATTTTATTGGTTTGATTTCCTGTTTTTTTTTGTCGAATTATTGTAAAATTAAATTCCTCTCTCAGATTTTTGCCAGTATTCTGTTTTAGGGTCCCGATGACCTAAGTGAAATCACCATCACAGATCATCACCAACAACAATGGAATAACGGCCACAATCAACACCACCCGGCTGCCGGGCCGGCCATCACACAGGCAAGGAAGGGGCCCAATGGGGGAAGGTCTAGAAACAAGACGATCCAAGCAAATGGCTCCACAATGGCTGATCACGGTCTCCACAAACCCAGAAACGCAAGAATATTATTCGAAACCTGAAACCATTTCACCCACTTCTACAATGATGGCCGCTAGGGAAAATCAGGAAGTTTGGTACCAAATGGATGGCTGCCCGGAACATAGTACCCTGGCTGTTCAAGAATATTTAGACAATAGTCTTAACGGAAACGTTACTGACCTAAATCATACAGTAAAATAGCCAGCAAGGTCTCCTGAAATTTCGCCAAATGATTTCTTCCTCTGGGGCCATTTAAAACAGGATATACAAGGATACAAAATACCCAAATCTAGACGAGCTAAAAAATGCTATTTCTGCCGAATGTGCCAGCCAACCAAGGAATGGAAGGTAAGGAGACTCCCATGATCGCTCAAGTTGGTTCAGGCAGTCGATGGATGAACACTTGAACATCTTGAACCCAAAGCTCCAACACAATTTAATAGTGACCTAAACCAATATTGAATATTGAAATAGAATATCATGGCACTGACCCGGTAAATGACACTTGGCCTTTACTTGAATGGCTAATTTATTTATAAATACATCTTAAGATTTGGAGACAGGGAATGAGTTTCAACAAATAGTAAATTTCAGAAATGACAACTTTAATTTGACAGTTATCTTTCCCTTGACTGGTGCTCATAAGTAAATACAGGGCCACAAGAAAGGAGAACATTTAAAAGAAATCATGATAACTGAAATCGGGCTAATCAAAAATATCTAAAGCTATTCTTTTCAATGTGGGTTTTAGCGCTCTTCAATAAACCTCAATAGAATTCAAATCCCAAACAATTAGGCCAACAATTTGTTCCATTAAAATTTATATGGATTTCTTGTCCTATCCGATCGATTTAACATCCGGTATATCAATCAATTATGTACACCCATTATACAATTTAGAAAAATGTTACCTATTAACATATGAACCTTGTTCCACTATGAATAACATTTTTAAATAAATCATATCTTTACATGTAATTGTAAAATCATAATACACCTAGCATTAGCCCTTTATTTCCGTCCTAATGTCTATCTCTGAAGACCTACTGAATGTTCCCTGTAATTGGCTTTAAGCTTCAAGTCCTATTTTCTCATATGTTACATTGCCCGTGAAGCTGAGTAACAAAATACATCTTTGTCCCATAACAAAATTCTTCTTGCAGCATCCCATTCATGGCAAGGTCGTCAGATGGAACGAGATGATTGGCCACGACATTGAGAAGAGGCAACCAGATGAAGAACTGGTCCAGTGGCCGCCATCTTTGGGACTGGAAAAGTAGTGGGAGGGCGTTACTATGTTCGGCAGCAAAGGTGCTGTTATAGAAAAAGTCAAGAGAGGCAGTATAGCTGATGTCGATGGACAGTTAAGACCAGGTTAATTCGTATTTTTAGTACATAATACAATTTAAGCCAACACCTCATTCTGCACTCTACATTTACTATACTAATACAAAAGTTTCAACTAAATTAGAATACGAAATACCTAAAGGATTATAAAAAGCAAATCTACCACCATTAAGGTATTTTATACCGATTCCAACATTAGCCATTTTGACAGTTCCTCTCAAACTTCACCAGGAGTTCACTGATGATACTAGCCACTTCATTTTGCAAGATATTTTTAAGGTACAGAGGTCCCATTTCGGTGCGTTTCATGGGCTCGTCATGAGTAGAAATACCAAGATGCGGCTTTCAAATTCATCATGCCACCTTTTAATGAATACTAAGAGTTTGTTACATAAAAACCTTTATCATTGTTACATGGCAAATTTTCGTGAGAATTTGTGTAGTTATTGTGAATATAGTCTGTTGAGGATCCTTGGTTAAAGTGGCGGCGAATCGAAAGGGTGAATTTTTGACACTAAAATATTATAGTAGTTTTTTTTTTTTTTTTTTTTTTTTTTTTATTAGGAAACGTGTAAATTGTTGACAGACATTTTCTCGTGGCCGTTCACCGGCAGACATCGCGTTATACAGAATTTTGACAGAAAATCATCGCATTACACGTAATGTCGGTTGGGTGGAAATGTCAGCGGTTTTATTGTTAACACCCCAAATCGTTTGCTACGCAAAAGGGAAGACAAAAAAATCGTTACTGAAATAATAAAAATATATTTATAATATAATCGTATATTATATGATTTATCTATCTCAAATGGATGAGGCGGCTAAAGGTTCTGAATAAAGCGCTAGAGCAATATCGCGCTTTGATAACTGTCTGCAGCCGATTGAGCCAAGATCTTTTATCTGCCCATTTGCATACGGCTTTTAAAAATAAATAAATATGACATTTCACCAATCAACATGCAAATATGCCATATTTTTTTTATTTAATATTTAATATGACTATATTAATAATTCTCAAAATTCCCCATGCCCTTCAAGTGTTAGTCTGTCGTCATTTTAGCGACTAGGAAAACAAGTTCAACAATTTTCCACTGCTCTACAATAAAGAAAGCTATTTCTCGCAATTATAACTCTTGTATCTTATAATATTTTTAGTGTCAAAATTTCACTCTTTCGATTGGCCGCCCCTGCTTTAAGCCCCGTGATCGCGCTAGCAGACATAACTATTTCACAATGGCTACACAAAAGGAGACTCTTCTACACAAAAGTGACAGCCATAACGACGATGCTATGGCGTAGCCAGCCTTAGACTCACAATGATGCTATACATACCTAGTTACCGAAACAGACGTTGCAAGACAAAGCGTCCCAGCGTCTACGTTCAAAGCTTATTATTGCTTATATGGTACAATATAGAGTAAGAAACGCTCTTTAAACGAGCCTTCGTTTGTTGGATTCTGGATCGATCCAGTCCAGGAAAGTTATTAATATTCAACTAAAAATGATCTAACCTTCCCACCACTCTATTTTGGTAGATAGGGAAAATGGCTCTAAATAAAAAATATTCAAAATTTACTGAAGATTATGAAGCTACTATAAATAATACCCATTATCTAGGCAAAATTGTGTAAAACCCATTTTATTATTTTGTTGTAGTTGCGCCCTCTAGCGGTTGTTCTACAACTTTAGAAAATAATTTCCAGCAATTTTCCATAGCCTCTTTTAGTTATAAATATTTTTTCCCGCAACCCCTACGGCTACTTTCTGAGATACAGCTGAGAGCTATTCTTAGTGGGACACCCCAGGCCAACCTTTGACGCGTTAGTGAACTGTTTAAACACAAACGTAGTTAGAGAACTTTTAATGAATTGACTATGAATATTTTCATGTTAAAATAAAATAGGTAAATGTGATAAATATTACCAAAATAAAACTGTTATACTTTTTTATTCCTCGTATAATAAAAGGGTTTCTTTCTATAAAGGTTATGTGAATTGCTCGTAAACGTACGTGATAGACTTTACGCCTTATTTCGCAACGACTTATGTGCATGCTAATCGGTGTTTATATTTCCATTAATGTATATGTAAATGAACAGCAAACACAAGGAACTATAAAGCAGTTTGTTCCAAACAAAGCTTATCTAAATAAACCCGAGATAATGTTTTCCGCTACAAATTGGATACTCGTGTTGTGTGACATTTCGGAAATTAAGATACCACGCCGTTTTACTTTATAATCACCTGTAAGTAGTTTGTTGTCGATAAAATACTAAGTTCATTTTATATATTTTATTCGTTTTCTTAATAGAATTAAATTAAACTTCTGCCAATAAACTTATTAATAAATAATAGTAGTTTATGATGCAAATATACAGATCATACCAAATAAAGTTTTAGTCACGTGGATTAAGATTGACTGGCACAAAGGTTGTTCACATTTACATATTTTCTTTAATCAAAAATATTTTAGAAAAACAAAAGTAAATTATTTATTTGCCATCAACAAAAACTCACCTCCTTAACAGCAATAAAGGGCCATTACTACGCTTTCCTGTTCAAAATATTCTAATAAGGCTGTGGCTTTATCTAACTTGGTTGGGAGTAAACAAGGAAGCACGGTTGGGAGCCCGCACAGAGTATCAGTAGGTATCCAGTAGGTATTCAATGTTTTTGATAGTCTTTATTCTATAACAAGAACCTAATAGTTGAAAAATAATTTTACTACTGGTAATACCAGGCAAAGTGCCCATAGGTAATTGAAAAGAATGATGTTTTATTTTTACAATCGGATTTATCCCATAGGTTATGCTTACCTATGTAAATTAGCAATGTACGACTATTAGTACAAGAGCTAACAACGTCAGGAAAACAAGTACTTTAAGACGTCTGGTTCTTGATATATCTTTTTACTATGCTCTCTGAAAAGCATGCGGCCCGTCTGGAACGTGCCGGTGAACGTTGCGTTCACTACTGCACATTGAAAGAAGATCCCATATTTTATTAGTCATTTAAATTCCAGTATTGAATATAAACCGACCGAGTTTCCATAACTCATCGCGTAGAGTTTCAGACCACGAACTGAGGAGTCAGAGTTCGAATTGTGATAAAACTTTTTTTATTTTATTTTGTTTGAAAAAAAAAAAAAAAAAAAAAAAAAAAATTTTTGAGTCACCAGAATTCATTTAATAATTTTACCATCAGAATATATACGAAAATAAATAAAAGTCTCTTTGCCCTTGGACTCCAGATTCGAACTCGAATCGTCGGTTCGTAGTCGGAAACCCTACGCACTGCGCTATAGAAACATGATCGATTCTAATAATTAGAATTTATAGGACTAAATTAAAAAATATATAGGATCTTTTTCCGAGGCGCAGTAGTGAACGCAACGGGTATCGGCAGCCAGACGGGCTGCAAGCTGTTCCAGAGAGCATAGTAAAAGATATATGAAAGAGCCAGACGCCTTAAAATACTTTATCGAAAACGTTGCTATAGCTCTTAGACTATATTATGTGCACTCACTATTACTATTAGGTATTTTAAAATAATTACTGAGATAAAACTTACCTTTAAGGGAAACGTTTTGTCTGGATCTAAACCACAAAACAAAAATTACAAAAATGCCGAATAATCGTGGAATCTGAAATAACCAATAATGACAATCATATGACAATAATCTTCTCACAAGCTAAAAGAACAGGTACATTTAGTCAACAACCAATTATCACTCCGATTATCAACAGATTTTAGTTATCTCCTAGAGCTAAGAAATAGAAAAAACCACTGACAATCTAATTAATCCTGTCAAATGTTTAACTTGCAAAGTTGAAAACCTTTTTTGACCTCCTAAACGCTATGCGCGTCTGGGATGCTCGGTGACAAAATAAACTTGTCTACGAAATGCCCATTCACAAGCCCTCCAATTTTTCTAGTTATTAATGTTCTGGTCAAAAGCGATCAACAATGATCGAAATAAATAAATAAAATGTGGCAACTTCATACTTTTATAGTAGAGCTAACACCTGAATCCCCAGTGGAATTTTAAATTTAGTCAGTACGACGCCGAATATATCCATGCTTGGCAACAATAAATTTAATAATCGCACCCTCGATTACGTAACATAAAGTTTAATTGGTATCGCTTATAATTGAAATTTACATAAGATACGTAAAGTAAGAGTTAGCAAAGTACATGTCGTAAATTTGTCATTATTTCGTTTTTAGGTGATGAAGTTATTGAATGGAATGGTAGGTTGCTACAAGGAAAATCCTATCAAGAAGTAGCGGACATTATAGCAGAAAGTAAACAAGAAGCGAATGTCGAATTAATCGTGAGCAGATTCATGAGTAGTAGAAGAATGGCTCAAGCTAGTTGGAGACAATCTGTTGCTCAGAGAGGTACGATTAGTTACCATTAAAGAAACGTCTCTCATATATGCAAAAATTATGAAAACAAATTGCATAAGTCGTCAGCAAATATTATTATGTTATAAGTGCAAATTTCTATTTCAGGTACAACTAATTATTAATAACAATTCTTGTTTATTTAACACCTTCACACACTTAAACATGAAACTATTCTTGAATTTGGATTCAATAAAACCAGAATTACAAAAGGTTTCCAATTACAAGTTTAAGAATAGTTTTTATATACGAGCACAAAACACACCGCTGAGTTTTACCTTGGCCAAAGTACACCTTCTTTACACACTCTAGATGTTTGTGGTTGTCTATATGCCTGCTGTCCTCTCAATTTTTCGTTTTTGTGACTTTTTAGATAGATGTGTAGGTCTAGATCAATATGGGAGCAACAACTGTGTGTTTCGGACTCGTATTATCTTGTTTGGCCATAGATAACTAGTTTATGTTACATAAATAGGGCGCAAACTCTTAAGTTAGATTGATATTTTAACTTGCATTACGACCACACTATAGGTTTCTTCACAGTTCTTTAAAATTTATGGATTTTGGTCAATTGAATCTATTTACCATACTTAAATTGTGTTTCTTGTCTACTAATGTACTATGTGCATGTAAAATGCACAATATAGTCATTACACTTATTTTTTTTAACTATACCTAAGTTTATTTTGCTCATTCTTGACTGTAATTTTGCTCTAGGTCAAACAAATATTTCCTGGCCCGAATCAGAAATCTATGAACGTCCTCACGTTCTTGTTACGTCACCGGGTAGTCCAGATAGACAGGAAGCAGCGCCATCTTTGCAAGGTCCAACTAGCGTAGGAGGTCGCGTTCAAGTAAGGGTTAAATTCGTTGTTTGGTTGAAAAATAACTTGGATATAGAATAAAAGAAATATAAAATTAAAAACATAAGCTACAATATAAAAGAAATACCGAAATAATCGAAAAAAAACGGCGTCAAAGTCGGCTGGGGAGTGACGGTCGATGATAATTTTGGCGAAGTCACGCCCTAGACGTCATTTACGTGACTCGAACTCTTCTTTATTTTATACTGGCTTTTACTACCAGTTGGTTATTAAAAAGTTGTAGATTAATTTTATATTGTGTAAAAATGATTTTTATGAAATAGATTTGTTTGTTCTATTCTTTTTTAATTTCTCTATAACTAGTGTTAAGTTTTATGTTAGTTTTCAATAAAAGGCGTCTAGAGATTGGCGTCGCCAAAACTATCATCCATTTTTCGGTTATACGGTATAAGTCTAGGATAAAATAACTGAAATTAAACTTGAAGGAAAAATACTAAAATTTATAAACTTGAATCTATATAGAAAATATTGTAGGATTGATAAAACTAATAAATTTTTTGTTATTACTTGTAGGTGAGGCTTGGGTTCGATCCTACTACGTTACAACTTCTAGTAACAATTATGTGCGCCACTGGCTTGACACCCAGAGCCGGTCAGCATCCAAGAAATCCGTATTGCAAGCTTTTCCTTCTACCAGATCGATCCGAAAAAAGCAAACGACGTACCAGAACATTAGCAAGTAAGTCAATATTTATATAAATAAATAAATAACGTCTTTATTTTTTACTCGGCGAAATTCAGCAGAGCTGTTAACTTAACTAAGGATATATTGTGTGGAACCGAGCCTTGGATTGTGTGGATTTGCAGTGACTGCTTGATGTGCTCTATGCTTTTTGTTCCAACAAGGTCTGTATATGAGGTTGATTTTCGTTCAACCAGTCTGGTTGTTTCTTTTTGTTGGACTCTCCCAGTACCGTTTCGCTAGTTTTATGAATCGCATCCTTTAATTGTGTCCCGCCTTGTTCAGCTTCCAAGGCTGAGATTGAAGTTATCGGTGGAAGTGATTCTTTGATTGAAGTGATTCTCTAGACCCCGTACGTTCAGTCTGGTCATGTTGTTTCGCTTTTTACAGTGTGTATGTTTGGGTTTTAACTGGATTCTCATTTCTGAAATTAAAAGTCGGTGGTCAGTGCCGCATTCGGCATCTATTCTGGCTTTTGTGAGTCTGACATCTTTTAGATGCATCCTTCGAACGATTACGTGGTCCAATTGATGCCAGTGAGCTGATCTGGGATGTTTCCAGGTACCTTTAAACTTGTCTTTCAACATGAACCACATATTGGTGATGCATAGATTATACTCTGTGCATGTTGTTAATAAGCGTTCACCATTGCTATTTACGTTTCGCATTCCATGTTTTCCCAATACGTCAGGCCATATTTCCTGTTCTCTACCGACCGACACGAGCATTAAAGTCACCTAACAAAATGATTCGTTCGTGCTTTGGAATTCGTTGAAGAGCATTTTGTAGAGCTTGGTAAAATTTATTCTTATCCTCAATTTTTTAGCGTCTACGGTGGGAGCGTAGGCACTAATGATGTTGACGTAAGATTTGTCTTATATGGGGTATCTTAGGGTCATAAGACGTTCGGAGACACCAATAGGTACTTCTGTTAATTTGGTGGCGATTTCGTTTTTGATTGCAATGCCTACGCCATGAATTCTCCTGTGTGTTGCAGGATGACCCTTTCAAAAGAAGGAGTAATGCTCCTCAGTGAGACTACCCTCATCCGCAAAGCGGGTTTCGCTAAGAGCGGCAACATCTATATTTAGCCGGTGGAGTTCCTGTGAGACCAGTGCTGTTCTTCTCTCTGGTCGATTTGAATTTATCTTGTCCAGTAGAGTGCGGACGTTCCACGCCAAACGTGATGTTTTTTGTTTCTCCGATGATACGCTCGAGTAGGCACCCCCTCCGGGAGATCCGATTGAGGGGGTATTTTACCTCCGGATGATGATTTTGTCCCACTCGAATGTTCCATCATTGATGTGTGTTAGCTGCGTGAAAAGGTTAAACTGCGACGGTTACGCTGCCGCACAGTTTTGGCTGCAACTGTAGCACGGGATGACTATGGCATAGTGAGGACCGCGACGATAGTTCCCTTGTGCTACGTTCTCGGCCGGCTAGGAGTAATTTACTACTCCTCTTCTCAGAAATATGGTAGGTCTGAGGATTGTATAAGGTTATACCGCCTATACTCGGACGTCAGAGCCTCGTTTGTGTAGACAGGGTGCACCGCGTGAAGGTGAGGTAGACTTCACTACCCCTTGCACCCCAACAGTTTCAATAACTGCACTAGCAAAAAACTAAAATAATTAAATTTTATGACAAAACCACGATTTCAAAATTATTTTAATGCAATCAACATGATGGCGGCGTCTAATACATTCTGATGATTTCTGATTTCTACCGTTGAAGCTCTGCGGTCGGAATTTGTTGAAATCAACTGAAATGCACCAAGCCTATAGAGTTGATGGGGTATTTTAATTCAGTATTCAGTCTCAGCGCTTTGACTTCAAAATATTTGATTTTTTTCGATTGTAACTTCTAAGAAATTTCTTCGAATGGCTTAGACCTTTGGAGGATTCCTATTCAAGGTTACAGATGGAGTCTTCCAGGTTCTTGAGTTGCACTTTAAATTGGTTTCCACATGGACGCGAGTACTTACGTAGAAAAATGAAGCGTGTGTTAAGAAACTAAGTCGCATAAAAGTCAACCATAAAAAACGCGGTATTTCGCAAAAAGGTCTTTACGAAAAAACGGACGTGTGCGACGACCTTTAGGATACCGGCCTCATCGGCATAGATAAAACGTTCGGAAAATAAATCACACGCGCTACCACTGTCCGTCCCGTCCCATCGTCCTTTCGCTAGCCTCGCTTTTTTCGATCTTGGCCCGTGCGCCAAATTATGTTTTTGGTCCTGTCTCCTTTCGCCCGGTGCGCCTACATAAATTAGGGGAATAGGAAATGGAATAAGAGACGAACATCAAACGTATACCGAGGTAAAAAATGGATTTGAAAATGAAAACGTTTATAATCTGCTGAAGAAATTATTATGTTTTCATGGAGTCTTGTATGGTATTACTCAATTATCAATGATCTTCGGATTGTTACGGGTTTTCTAACACCACACTGTTTCCATAATGACCACTTCAGTAGATTGAAGCTAAGAGACAACGGCGAATGCAGATTCTGTGGAATAAATTTTGTTTTCACTTATAATATCACAAGAGCTTAAATTATTTTCGGAAATTTTTTTGAGGGCACGAATATTTTGAAAATTAATATATAATAATTTTCCTAAAATATTCGTGCCCGAAAGAAAATTTCCAGGAATAATTTAAGCTTGCGTGGTATTCGGTAAGAAAATTTCACACCTAAATTTGAAAAAATATTATTCCAACATGACATTTAAAATAATTTCAATTTGTTAAGTTGGTAAGGTATTGATGTTTTTGACATATTATGTGTTTTGTCATTTTTGTTTGCGATTCTGTCATTAAGCTATTACTAGTTTTAAAACGTCTGTACGTAGAGTAAGAAGTGTATAGCGAAATGTCGCGATTTGGAAAAGTAAACCAACAAGTCATTAAAGAAGAAATTGAAAATATAAAACCAGATAACACCCGAAAATCAAAATCAAGTGTATGGAAACAGTTTGTTGAATTTTGTGATGAAAAGTCGTATAATATTCATGAGTGTATGAGTGTAGTACAGCTGGCTACTATACTGGAGGACTACGCATTTAATATGAAAAAGAAAAATTTTGAAGATTATAAGGAAAGTGTGGTCAAAGTGATGTGGAACTCTACTGCTAAGCAGTTGCAAGAAATTTATTACGAAAAATATAAAATAAAATTTAATCCGTTTTCTGATGTGGAATTTGTGACCGCCAGAGCTGCACGCGATGCTAAGCGCAAAATACTACAGAGAGATTCAGCAAAAAGAAAAGTGAGTGCTTCAGCCTTAACCAGTGACGAATACAAAAAAATTATTGAAATGTGGGATGAAAATACTCCAGATGGGTTGCAGCGTAAATTTTTTCACATAGTTTCACATGAGCTGGCATGGAGAGGAGGGGAAGGACATTCTGCTTGTATCCAATACTTCAAAGAAGAAACTGATAATTTCGGAAACCCAAAAGGTCGGATAGAATATAATCCAATTTTCTCTAAAACCACACAAGGTGGTTCTAAAAAACTGTCGGATAGTAAATGGTTGATTAGAAATTTCGAAAATCCACAAATGTGTCCGGTTCGCTTGTTTAGAAAGTTGATGGAAAAAAGGGGAAATCTTATTCAAACCGACAGACTATTCTTAACACCAAACCCATACTGGAATCAACCCAATTCGAAAGGATGGTACAAGAATAGCCCAGTTGGTAAGAACATTGTATCTTCATGGTTTAAATCAGCAGCTTCAGATATAGGAATTGACACTAAAAAAGTTAAAATAACCAATCATTCTGCAAGAGCAACAGCTGTTTCGAATTTGGCCAAGAAAGGAGTTGGTGAACAACAGCTCATTAAAATTACTGGACATAGTAATAGTCAGTCGATCAAACCTTACTTACAGTTGGACGCTGAACATCATCAACAGATGATTGAATCCATGAGGAGCATTTCATCAAGTACTAGCCAGTTCAATCATGATCAGAGCACAATGCAAAATAAAACAGAAAATACCCAGATTCAAACCACCAATTCAAGCCAGCCTACAAACATTTACAATAATTGTGTTTTTAATATTAATAAAACCTATAATTACTAAATGTGTTTCGTTATTATTTTGCTATATTAGTCGATATCATTAAAGATTTGGCATTGAAGATAATTCAACATGAAATAAATTCTAAAAAAATCATATAGATATATCCATCATATTTCGTTAAATAGAAAAATACCAGCTTTAGTTAAATAAAGGCGGCAGAACTATATTTTTTAGAACATGGCAATTTCGAAGAAATTCATATGTAGGTATATCTAACATATTTCCTTAAATAAAAAATATTACCAACCTTAGTTACATCAAATGCTAAAACTCAAATGGGTAATATTTCAATATATAGACATTGTAGTTATTCACATTATGATTGTAGATCTTATGTTTACCTTTTCAACTGTCAAAAAATTTCCACTAAAGTTTCGTGGCGCCTCGAAAAAATTTCCGGAAATTTTTTCAGTTGCCATGGTAACTAGTCAACATTAAAGCATGTTATTGGTTGAAAAGTAGAGGTGTGAAATTTTCAGTAAAACTTTGGATATATTTCTTTATTAAACACCATTATGTATAAACAACGCTGAAATTCTATCTTTTTCTATTCTAAAATTCGATTTAATTTTTTTTAATGTTATGTATTTTAATTTGATTTGAAGTTTTTAATGTTATGTTTTGCATTCAATAGAAATAATTTGTTTACATGTTGAGATATAATAAAAGAGACTTATTAAGACAAATATAAATATTATTTTTTACAAAGAAAAATTGGTGTAATTGGAATGAAAAGCGGAAAATTAATATATCTAAACTTTTAAGCTTCATTCAGAACCTCGCGATTAGTGAAATAAATTAGTGGTTTCAATTACACTTTATAGTTTTTAGTTTACGATCATTCACAATATATAACACAAATGTATAAAAAACACAATTAAAATTATTAAAATATCTTAGCAACAGCTTGCGGTTGTATCCACAGAGAAAGCATAATATTTAGCTACTACCCTTGTATATGAATTTTTAAAGTAGCTCAACCTAAGACGTTTATGGATGTAAAGCACCAGATAGCGGGGCGTATTTCACAGTCTTTTACTAGAGAAAAATATTTTTTGTTACTCTGAATTTTGAAGCGGCCAATAAAAACAGAGAAAATAAAAATCGATAATTTTCGGACTGTGCCAATTGGTTACTAATCGACCAGATACTTTTTGTCTATTAGATATGCTATAAAAGCTGGTAATTATACAATTCGACCATTGTAAATACCCGACAAATTCCGCAAGGCCGACGAGGTCGATGTTTTTCACTGATAAGAAAAAAAAATGTTTGTTTAGATAATTTTCGAGATATTTTTTCTTTCTGAATGCACATTTTAAAGTATTTTATATTCTTTGTCCGCTTGATCTATTATACTGGTCGCACGTATCGAAGTTTTATTTCTTGTAGTTTTAAAATATTTTCTTGTTTCTTTGTAGTTGTAATGTAAAATTAGATTAATTTATTAAGTTTGATTATAATGTTTAGTGTAGACTACCAGAAGAAATTTAGTAGTGTTTTTATATTTTATTTTGAAGTTAAGTAGTAGGTGAAGGGGTAATTTGGTTAATTTTTCTTTATGTTTGATTAATTAATAAGTTTGATAATTTGTTTAGTGTAGAATACAAGAAGTAGTTTGTGTAGTGTTCTTGTAAGAGATTATATTCATTTATTTTGTAGTTGAGTAGAAGGTGAAGGTATTTGGGTATTTTTTTCTTTTTGTTTTTCTTCTAATAATTATTGTAGTAGTTCTTTTAAATATTGTGATAGATACATTATAATCTTCCTTCTACTTTTCTGGTAGTTGAATATACGAAAAAAATCTGATCAAATTTATTTTAAATGAAATTAATCTAGTCTTATTAATTAATCAAATTAAACTAGTCAAATAATATTAATTGCAATCAATTATTAAAAAATATTAATTATTTTGGAAAATAACTTTTGAAATGGAGTATTATTGATAAAATTTAGCCAATTTTTTTTACCCAGTAGCGTATTTCAATATGATCTTATCATTTATCACTGTATAATAACTTTGTTGTGGCAGAAAAATATACCAGTTAGTTTCAAAATATTATTTTTTTTTCAAACGTCACAAAAGTATTAATTTTTGCCACGTGATTGACAATATAAAAAAGTCATTTTAACGCCTAGGCATAAAAGTAAAGCACTTTACGCCTAAGCATAAAAGTATGAAAATATATTATTAAAATGACATAAGTCTCAAATTCAACGAGCCGTAACCATAGTTTCTCGATATATAATTACTCATGGTACAAAGAAAACTTAACAAGGTATGGTCGATAGCGTCTCCAATTTCGTTCAGTTTGCGCATATCGCCTGTGACGTCATATGCCATACAACAAAATATCCGTATTGTTCAATTGCCACTAATAAAAAAAGACCTAAAATAGACAACCCCTAAAGTTATGTAAAATCATCGAGCTGGACATTTGAAAAGTTATGTCACATTATACACATTTATTGTGTGTCATCTGTTTGAAAATTTGAAATTGGCGCGTGGAGCTTGCCGACCAATATTGCTGTTTATCGCCTGTGACGTGGTGACCAACCTGCGCAATATCATACCTTGTTTTTTTTGTATCATGATAATTACTTACAAGGTATGAGTTTTAAATATTTTTATATTATTTGGAACGTTTGAAATTGTTCAAAACATTATTTGTGGCGTTTGAAAAAAATAGCATGTTCTATTCGGAGTAAAAATGACTTTTGTGCTTCGGCTGTATGTCAAACCTACAGTCTCGCCACGAAAAGTGTCATTTTTACTCCTAATAAAACAATATACTAGAAATTTTTATGTTTTAACGGGCTTTGTGAGTTAAAACATAATGATATTTTCAGTTTTTATAATTCTTGATCGAAAATAAACGGAGTCAGCGATGGCTATGAAATTAAGGTCGCTGTCATTTTATATGTAAATTTATGTGGGAAATGTCGTCGATCGTCATTTCCCTGCCAACTGGATGCCGTTTTTTTTTCATATGGTACAAAGTTAAAGCAAACTTGACTCTGACCATGTTTTACGCTAAGAAAGATTTATTTCGTGTAATAAAGATTTAAATGGTGTATTAAGTACATAATATTTCTTTAAATGTCAAATAATATTATTGAAACAAATGCCAAGTTTTATTTTTAATTAAGAAAAAAATTAATCAAGAATGTATAAATGTTTTGTTTTCAAAAAAAAATTATCTTAAATTCGTAAAACCTCAATTTAGAATAAAATGATGAAAGAATGAAATAAAATGTTATAGCCCTGGATCAAATCGAAATAAAGTAAGTGTATGTAACTTTTTTTAAATATTAATAATTACCAGTAATTAGCATTAATGTAACAACATATTGAAAATTGTTATTTCTTTGTTAAATACGGTTTAGAATCCTTAAAATAATAGCAAAAATAATCGAAAATCAACAATGAAATAATAGTTTTGTTTAAATTTCTTAATCAGCTGAGCCCTATTATAGTTCGCAAAAATCCGAGCTATATTATTACATTACTCTGAGGCATACCGCAAATAATCGATATTTTTGACTCCGCCCCTAATCACATGCTTCATTCCTTTAAAGCTTTACGATTTGTTCACCAGAGGCAGCACATTTTGTCGAGAGGTTGACCAACTGTAAGAATATATAAACAAGGCTACTACTAACCACCCCCAAAAAATATTTGCACTTATTTAACACTCACCCTGTATATAAACCTATCCATAGTTAACTTAAAAAACATGAGAAAGGTTTTATGGCGAAATAAAAAGATTGGTACTATCCGCAATTTTTCTGTCATCATCTGCCGGAATCTTCGTGTCTTTCATGCAGCGTATACTTAATATAACGCTTAAACATTGATTAAGACGTAATCGGGCAATGATTGAGCGCATCAGAGTAAATCAGTGTGTGTATAACTTTATTCTGGGGGCATACAAGAGCGGAATCGCGCACATCGACAGTTACACGACAGACGCGGAGGGTGCGGGGAGGGGATATCGGACGCCGCATTTTATTAATAAACAAGGCGCACAAAGTAACAGCCTGTCATTGTGTGCGAGTGTGTAAAATTAAGCGATCGCCGTATTATGGACCTAGCGGTGTCGAAAAGGTATAAAATAAACACAAAGCGGTACGATACGCATTTTGTAAAAAATATTCCAATTTAGTTTTTAATAGTATATTTAATCTTATATTTTAGAAATTTAGGTAGTATTGGTATTTTGATTAAATCTAAATTAGTTTTTTAAATATTTTTACTTAAATATAATTTATTAACTAGGTTTTCGAATTAAGATTTCATTTTTACGAAGTACAACAATTATTAAAATAGTTGTCTATTCTGATTTTCATCATTTGGTTGTAGATTTTCTTTTTTTCATTATTTGGTTGTAAATTGATTATTTATTGGCTGTTATCACTAGCGTCAAAAAATCCAAATATTAACTAATACGATTATACTTAAATAATATGATGTATACCGGGTGCGTCTCAAAAGTGGCTCACCCCTATAACTTTTTTATTTTTTCAGATAAAATAAGGAGATTTGGTAAGTTAGTATATGACATAAATTGGAATTGATTAACTTATTCAATTGCTTTCGGTCACTTCCTGTTTCACCGGAAATTACTACAACTTTTGATTTGTAAATGGCACTTTCGGTATTTTTTTACTTTATTCCATTGAAAATGACACTCTAAATCTAATGACATATCATATGTCAACTTTTGACGTATTTGCTCAAAAACAAATTGTATTTTAAATTTCAATCTAGAGTGCCATGACTGCGTTAAAAACACTAATTTGTAATCAATGAGTCTTGGAAAAATAGATTTGATCGTCTAATGTTTTTAGTGTCTTGTCCTGGCCGGTCAAAAGATGCCCAAATCGTATTTTTAATCATATCTCAATTTTTTCAAATGGAACGACGGTGGCTCATTAGCATATTTGGAAAAAGCATTTTTTTACGAATAATTTGATACCACACACTTGCTATTTCGAGTCAAATTGTTGTTATGAACCCCATGTTACAATTTTTAATAAACCATATGCGAAAATGTCAAAAGTTGACAATATGTCATTCTATTCAGAGTGTCATTTTCTATCGAATAAAGTAAAAAAATAACGAGGGTGCCATTTAAAAATTAAAAGTTGTAGTCATTTCCGGTGAAACCGGAAGTGACAGAAAACAATTGAATATGTCAATCAATCTCAGTTTATGTCATATTCTGAAAAAATAAAAAAGTTATAGGGGTGAGCCACTTTTGAGACGCACCCGGTATAGTACACTATTTTTATATGAAGTACTCTGTAGTGTTTTCATACCATTTTTTGTAATTGTTGACTATGCGGGCCCAAGTTATCCATGCTAATTTCTTAATATCATAGACCCATCTTAGGTTTGGTCGTCTTCTAGGTCTCTTAATTCTTTGTGTGTACGTACCATGCTGTAATTTTTGTGGCCCATCTGTTGTCCATCCTTCTTTCCACCTGGCCATTGCCACTTGACGGATTTGATTCTGTGGATGACATCTATTACCTGGATCTTTTTTGTATCCACTTTATTCTTTTACGGTCTTTCATGGTTATTCCCAACATATTTCATTCTAGATTTGACTATGATTCAGTTTCTTCCATAAATACTCCATACTAATTTTATTCTTCTGTTGATTTCTGGTAGTAGAGATTCCAAGGTGTGTACTAGTTGTCCCAAATAAAAAAATTCTTCTATTATTTAGAATATATTTTCTACTAGTTTGTTGTATATTACTTTAGTTTTAGCTAAATTAATTTTGAGACCTACCTACTGTATTGCTGGCTGTATTTTTAGTTCATTCATTTGTGGGTTTGTAGGTAATTAGAACTATATCATCAGCGAATCTTAGATGGTTAAGATATTCTCCATCTATTTTTAATCCTTTGTTAATACACTCTAATTGACGGAAGACTTCTTCTGAATGATTTATATAAGTCTTTTTAAATTTGATTTAGCGACTTTTTAATATTTCCCTTGTTTTATTAACTTAATTTATACGTTTTAGTAGATTTACGCGAAATAAACCATTTTGTTTGTACTATATTTGGAGCGTAAATGTCATTTGGTTTTAATTTAAGGCCATAGTGCAATTCCGGTAATAGATATACGCTATATGCAATAGATTACGCTCTATCTAACAACGATATGAGTTTTAAATGGCTCTGATGTCCTTAATTTATTACAATTTTAGGTTAAAGTGTTTAAAATTCATTTAAAATTGTTTTAGGTACAACAGAACCTATGTGGAATCAAACGTTTGTCTACTCAGGTCTTAGAAGGGCAGATCTAAGAGTTCGGGCGTTAGAAATAACTGTTTGGGACTATGTAAGATACGGGGCAAACGATTTTTTAGGAGAAGCAATTGTGGAACTGTGGCCCTTAGATGAACAAGCTGCATGGAGAACTTTAGGACCTCACGAAGAGGTAATTATTGCTTTAATTATACTATCTTAAACTAGTGTAAATTTAAGTTTTTGGCTGTTAGATCTGACCTATAGGTCTGAGCGAGGTATTTTATTATGAAATTTAAAAAATATATTTTTAGTAAATTTTTAATCTATAACCTATGTTGCCATTTTTCTTAATGTTTGGAGTCCAAATATACCACTCCCAATAATATGGGCACTTATTTAAGATTCTACTGTATATTTAATAATATTTCTGATGATGAATATTATAACATAGCATTACCAAAAAGCATGTTAGTAAAAAATAATGGTTTTGTAGAAATACTAATGGATTCTTCATAGAAGATATTATTATATATTTTTGTTGTGATATATTATTATATTTTTTGTATATAACCAAAACAGCTTTCTAAAATAATTTTTTCTTTTATTATTTTCTTTCTATATAGGCTTCAAGAAAGTTTTATAAATTTGTTTACAACTGGCCTTAGTGACTTTTATATACAGTATGTCCCCGGATTGTCTTTAGAAGAGGAGAAACACTTTTTTTATTCTTAACATTAAAAAAAATGCATTCCTTATCACAAAAAACGTTCGCTTGCTCTAAAATCGTTAATTTCTTTTATATTTTTCTAAATTTCCATACCATTTTAAAGAAAAATAAAAATTATCTATCTGCTGTTGACTTTTTTTTGAAATCGAAACTCGTTTCTATGGTAATATTATTTCGTTTTCACTCTTTGATAGATGGTTCTTATTAATTCTGATTAACATCACATATCTAGCTATACTAAAATGTTAAAGAAGCACAAAGTTTATATATTTCATTGATACCGAAACGGTGACACTAGTTATCAGAAAAGGTGATACTTTAACAGTAGCAAAAAAATATCAAGTTAATCAAAATTAATAGTAATAACAACGTTTTAATAATATTAATTAATAAATAATCACGTTATTGTAGAAGGTAGAAGTATAAGTAAAAAAAATAACTCTCTAAAAACAAAAACTTGAACTTTCAAGCGATTTTTTTATAATTTAGTATTTTTATAGATCTATGTTGACAAAAATTTTTAATTAATCAAATACTATAACCTTGATAACATCCTATCCAAATATTTTTGCGTTTAAATTTAATGCGCAATATTTAGAAAATGTTGTTTTTCTCTTGCTATTTTCAGTATTTACATATTTTTTACGTCTTAACTGTTGAAGCCTTGAACCAGGAAGTTTTCCTTGGAAGAAAAAAAGACAAAAACAAAATAAACTAAAGAAAAATATGCAGCATTACTTGGTACGCAGTACAAAACAGAAAAACATAAAAGAAAATCTTATAAGACAAATATTATTGTAGTTAATAGAAAAAATATATATACAGGGTGTCCCCATATTCCGTGGACATAGAACTATTACGTATTTCTGGAGTCAAAATTAGTTCATTAGACACAAAAGTGCTTCGTTTTTCCGTTAGAGGGCATTAAATTCATAAAAATAAACTCATTTTTTAAGAAGAACCGATGTTCCGATTTGATTGAGATTTGGAGAGCCTATTTTAAAAATGTGTCTTCTTTTTAAGGTTTGAGACCCTCTAACGGCCAAACGAAGAATTTTTGTATAGAGGTAAATTATTGTGTCCAATTCCAAAAACACGTAATACACGTTATTTCTAAATCCACGGAATACTGGGACATATTGGGAGTATTGGGACTCTATACATATAAAACTTCCAGTGTATAATTTCCGTATATATTTGATAATGGTCCTTTAATATAAAAATTCATAATAATAATAATAGCTCCCGTATCCGTATATAGCTTTTAACGCCTTGGGAGCAGCCGTTCGGTATACAAGGAAGGTAATGTGACTAGCACTACGTTTCAACCGCCTATTATTACCTCAGGATTGTGAATCCCAAGTACTCATTTAAGGCTGAGTCGACCTAGGTACCCAAACTATTTTTATTTTAATAAAAAATAGTCGGCTGATGAAATGCCGGGTGTAGGATTCGAACCCACAACCTTGAGATTGGTAGACGAGAGCCTGTACCTCTACGCCACCTGGCACCAATAAAAATTCATAATTGTATAAATAATCACCAATGAAATGACATAATAATATCTTTTTAAGGTTGCTCTGACGCCCAGTGAACATCTATCACCTCCAAGCACAGGCAGTCGATTTTCTGACAGCGATACACCGTCAGAGTGTGAAATCGAGGGTGGCAGAGAACGCCGAGGTGCCGACGGTGCTAGTGTAAGCAGCGTGGGCAGCTCGTCCAGTCCTCCAAGGGAATCAGAGAGAAAGTCTAGAAGAGATCAGGAATCAATGCAATCGTACAATCAAAAATACAAAAGGGTAAGATAGTTATTATTTTAGAATTATTCCCTAGGCGATTCTAGTGTAGTCACCTTAGTATTTAAGGCAATAACTTGGGAACATAAGATTAGCTTCAGCTTCGTAGTTAGTTCAGCGTAGATGTTGAGCTGGTTTTGAAAAAAAATGACTGGCTAATAAATAAAATGTGTATCATGATAAGTAAAATTATGAATATTTTAATAATTTAAATAATGAAATTACATCGCTTAGTTTACACCAGAATTGGAAAAAGGTTATATTATTTTTAAATAATTAGGCATATTGTTTTATTAGGAATAAAAATGGATACTTTTTGCGGTGAGACTGTACGTTTGACATACAGCCGAGCCACAAAAAGTTATTTTTACTTCGAATAGGACATGCAATTTATTTCAAACGCCACAAATAAGTTTTTAAACAATTTCAAACGTTCGAAATAATATAAAAATATTTAAAAGTCATACCTTGTATGTAATTATATATTGAGAGACTATGGTTACGCTCGTTGAATCTGACACTTCAAAATATATTATTAAACTGACATAAAGTGTCAAATTCAACGAGAGTAACCATAGTTTCTCGATATATGAGTAAAGTCTGTTCACCACGGCATTTATTATTTTTTTCTTGAACTCTTCATCAGTTTTACGATCCCTTTTATTCCAATCCTTTGAACTGTTGAAATTCCTATTTCTAAAGCTTCAGCAAGCATTGTATTTACTTTATTATTATTAGGGCGTCCACGGGCAAGAAAGCGTCTCTTTCTCGAGAAAAATAATTTATAAGCTTAGCAATAAGCTCTTGTTCATTTTGGTTAAATCTTTGGGACATTTTTGCAACAAAAAAATTTGAATTTTGTTTTACAGCAACGATCAAATTTTAATTTCGACATTGATCGATTTCCGTCAATAAAATTATAGAATACGCAGTAATATGCAGTAATTTACGAAATGCCATAATGATGTCAGCAATCTCTTTCATCTGGTTGGCAAGTGATTGAAAGAGTTCGACGGAGAGTATATGACGCGATGTTGAACAATGGCTGAACATTCTATATATGGTTTTAATTTCAATTCGATACCTCCAAGCTTTGAATAAGAAGACTAAGGAAGGAGCATAATGCTATCCATGTATTCATGCATGGTGGACGGAAAAAGGACTCTAGGTTGGGGATCCTTGACAGTTCTGTTTGACGATCCATTTGACATACTTATTTGAATTTGATTTGAAATTTTGTGGATTTTTCAGTCTTTACGGAGATTATTTTATGTTATTTTTATTTATTCTACTACTGATAGTTGTATAAAGGTAGTACATCTAGATGGAAATTGTGGCAGAACTTAAATTAACGGTGACACTATCGCGATTTATCGAAAAAGACTCTAAAATAGTTGGTTGTGTAGCGTGCGGTAGATCTCGGCAAAAATCGAGTGAAATAATGGAACAACTTTTCGCTAGTAAGTGACTATACAATATACATACATATAGTAAACCGATCATTTATGGAATTCACTTAAATTAACTAATTATATATTTTTTCTTGCATTTTTGCTTTTATTTACTACTTGTCAAAGAATTTAGATACGTCAATTTGACTTACCTGCTTCAGTAGCATGGTACAAAGAATACAAGGTATGATCGATAGCGGCTCCAATTTCGTTCAGTTCGCGCATACCACCTGTGACGTCACTAGGAAAATAATGAATAAATAAAAAATAAAGAAAGTTGACAGGAGATCTGCATTTTTGGGGTTATGGTTAAGAATTGTTTATTTTTAAGACTTTTTAGTTCGTTTAATTTAATAATTACTAAAACCAGCAGTTCCAAAAATATATTTAAAAATAATAATTATCTATTAACATGGATTTGGACGATAGGTAAGAATACTGAATTTATTTCTATATTCGGTATAAAATTGTTTATTAGGTTTTTAGTTTGCGATGTTTATGGTAAATAATTTTCATTTTCATTGCCTCTGAATTCACATGAGGACAGAGTTGAGGATATCTATGGAAAAGTAACCACAAGAGGAATTGTTACATCATTTAAAAAATATTGGGAAGTTTATTGTTTCCCATCGAAAAGTAGAAAATGCCAATGCAGATGAACGTATTGTAATTGTGATAGAAGTAATTCTAAGGGTGAAGTTTATTATAATTAGTGGAAGTAATACCAAGGGTGAAGTTTATTATAATTAGTGACCTCTGCTTCTTTTTATATGTAGAAGTTTCTGGTTTTGAGAATAAATCGGTTGAACGACACCCAAAATTTAAAGGAAGTATTTGCATACCCAGAATATGCCCATCAAGGATTATATAGCTCAAATTTCCTTTAATGGTAGGCAATTATTCAATGCAAATTAACTTTTTAAGTGACTGAAATATTAAATAGTTTACAATATGGTATATCACTAAAAATATATTACTTTTAGGTACAATTAGGGCCCGATACATTTCAAAAAGTAGAATATTATTTTATATTAAATGAGGTATTGTACTAACAATTAATTAATTTAATAACGGAGATTAAAAAATAACAGAATAAATAGTTCTTTTTTTTATACTACAAAAATAAACTATAGAATACAACAGTATTTAAAAAAATAAATAAAAAGTGATGTTCCGGCCGAGATTCGAACTCCGGTCTCTCGCTTCCTAGCCCGACTCCTTATGCGCTGCTCCACAGTAACTTGCTTAGCGATAATTCAATGACGGTATATAAACAAAAAAAAAACAGGTTTATAACAATATCTTGACGATTTGAACTGGCGCGCGGAGAGTGCTGACAATAGCGCCTGTTATCACCTGTGACGTAGCGACCAACCTGCGCAATATCATACCTTGTATTCTTTGTACCATGCGGTGGACCTAAGATTTTTGATATGCTCCTTCCTTAGTTTTCTTATTCAAAGCCTCCAAGCGTTTTCTAGATAAAGGGGCTTGACAGACTGCCGGACGGACAACAAAGTAATACTATAAGGGTTCCGTTTTTTTCCTTTTCAACCTAAAAATGAAACAAAAATTTACATTTAATTACTTTTTCTGAAAAATGCGACAATCTGGCAACATGTGACAGGTTGTACCAATAAAAAAATCGAATATTATAAATTTACTTATTTCACTGAATTTCATTCATTCTATTTCGAATGCAATTAATCTCTTAACAATACCTCATTGAAATCTATTGATTAGAAACCACCGATCGTACAAATTCAAACAATATAATTATTACTAATACGTTATTTAGTAAGACAATACTCTCTATGTGCGAGTCTGAATTTCAGTTTATATTGTATTAAACTTGTTAAGTTTACCAAAGGTGTATCGATTTTATTTCAAGTTGGTTATAATAAGGTTGCGTTGCAAGCGATTGCGAACCGTGAAATAATCTGATTAGTCGTCAGAATTCGAGTGCATTTCGTATCAGAGCTCGTCATTCTTTAGTGTTGCATTAGTGCTCTAAAGATTACTTAAAAAATTGTTTTAGGGACAAAAATATATATGTTGAAAAAAACAAAATTTTGAAAAACTATGTGCCTATAATATTTTAAGCACATACTTTATATTATTTTTTTTGTAATTTTTTTCTACGGGTTGTTCACCACATACGACACGGAGTATTGTAGCTAAACGATTAGATGTTTACAAATTGTAAGTTTTGGGTTCGTTGAAGGACTATTAGAGCTACAATTTAAAAATATTTTTACAAGATACAGAGTGTCCTAAATAAATAAAAAATATCAAAGTTGTATTTTTTAAAATGGAACACCCTGTATATTATTACGTTTTTTAGTTTCTACGATTAAAATAAAGGTAAATTTGATAAAGGTTTATTACACTTAAACGTTACCGTTTTGAAATATTTTCAATTCTGTGAAATTGCAGTCAAAATTTTAAGGCTTTGTGTCTCCAAGGGTATCAAAGTTTTTAACACAAAATATTTACTGAAGTTTATTTATTGATCAGTTATTGTGTTGCAATAATAAAATTATACTACCTTATACAGAGTGTCTAAAATTTTATTTTAAATAATTACTAGTTTTAACCGGCAATAACTTGTTTAATTTAAATGGAACACCCTGTATATTTTATAAGGATCAGATGCACAATTTAATTGTCTAGCAAACTGTATTATACCATTTTTACCTATCTCTTCAAGTTTCCGCAGAAAATGCATTTTCATGTAATTTAAAACTCATTTGTCAATATACCCATGGAATACTGACATTTTAGATTATTTTTAAAGATGTACCAAATTTTTAAAGAGTACAGATACTAATATTGACGATATAGTTTGTTTATTTCATTAAAAATAAAAAACTGTTTAAATATTTGTCAAAGAGCACCAATTAATATGATTTCAGTTTTCAAACTACATTAATTGACTGTTTGCGTTGATTAATAATAATTGCTCCAAATACTAAAAACTGAATTTTGTATGTGTATTAGACAGTGTAGTAAAAAGTAAGACCTTAAAAATTATATTTCGTTTTTTGACAAATGCCTATTTATAACAACAGAGACATTCACTTTCATAACTTATTATTATATTGATTTCTGATCGAAATCAACATTTATTTAAAATCATTTATGAACGAACATAATTAAGTATGTAATTAATTAGTATTTAGGCGGAAATAATGGTGGTATATTTAATTAATGGTATACTCTTTTATAAAGATTTAAATGGTTTTCTTTTTGTATACAAATGGGCTAGTAATATTATCATTTTGCTAAAAACGATAATATTACTAACCTGTACATTTTGTATATTTGTTGCTTTAAAAACAATCTAAAATGTCAATATTCCATGGGTATATTGATAAATGAGGTCTAAATTATAAGAAAATGCATTTTCTACGAAAACTTGAAGGGATAGGTAAAAGTGGTATAATACAATTTGATAGACAATTAAATCGTACATCTGATTTGCCTAAAATATACAGGGCGTTCCATTTAAATTAAACAAGTTATTGCCGTTTAAAGCTAGAAATAATTTAAAATAAATTTTTAGACACTCTGTATGAGGTAGTATTATGTTTATTATTGCAACACAATAACTGATCAATAAATAAACTTCAGTAAATATTTAGTATTAAAAACTTTGATACCCTTGGAGAAATGAAGCCTTAACATTTTTATTGCAATTTCACAAAATTGAGAATATTTCAAAAATTTTAAGGTTTAAGTGTAATAAGTCTTAATCAAATTTACCTTTATTTTAATCGTAGAACCTAAAAATGTAATAATATACGGGGTGTTTTGTGATATTTTTTATTTATTTGGGACACTCTGTATCTTGTAAAAATATTTTTAAATTGTAGCTCTAATAGTCCTTCAACGAACCCAAAATTTACAATTTGTAAAAATCTAATCATTTAGCTACAATACTCCGTGTCGTATGTGGTGAACAAATCTGTATTTATAATATTTAAAGTAGTAGAGAAAATGAGGAAAGTAAATTGTCATATAGTCAATGGATAAGAAAAAGATTCTTCTAAAGGTAAAAATAAAACTAAATCTTGTCAACAGATAAAATTTATTTATATTATATAAATAGACCAAAGAATTAGTATATTTACTCACAAAAATATTTGTACCTTTCTATTTTGCTATAAAAGAAAAATAAAAGAAGCTGACTCTGTGACCATTTTTTTAAAAGTAGTAAACTAAGACGGAATCTGTATTGTGTATAACGAGTATAAGAGGATTTTATTCTTTTTATTAAAACATCTTCCATTCTATTTCTATTATTCTACATATATGCAGTATGTCCCCGGATTGTTTTTACAAGAGGAAAAACTTTTTTATTATTGGCAGTTTCAGAAAAATGCATTCTTCATAATTCAGTATTGTAGCAAATTTAAATATCTTTAAATATCTCAAAAACCAAAGATTTTAAACATTTTTAACCCTTATAATAAATACCTTTTTTTGGGCCCAAGAATCCAAAAATGAAATAAAATACCGGGTGTTCCATAAGAAAAATATAACTTTGGTATGGATCTTAGTTCTGAAACACTCTGTACATTTCAAAATAGTCATAAAAATCAAAACGCGTTTCTATGATAATATAATTTCGTTTTCATTCTTTGATAAATTGTTATTGATTTTGAATTTTAAATAACGTCATATTTTGCAGTTTTATAATGTTAAACAAGCACAACATTTATACCGGGTGCGTGTTAAAAGTGGCTCACCCCTGTAATTTTTATTTTTTTAGATAAAAAATCGAGATTTGTTATGTTAGTACATAACATAAATTAGAATTGATTGACGTATTCAATTGTTTTTGGCCACTTCCTGTTTCACCGGAAATGACTACAACTTTTAATTTTTAAATGACACTCCCAGTATATTTTTACATTATTCCATAGAAAATGACACTCTGAATAAAATGATATTTCATATGTCAATT
>NW_022147130.1:0-12452 GCF_002938485.1 Sitophilus oryzae
CATCCACGGTCAATGCGGTGTTGATTGTAGGCTGGCGTCCTATTACCATAAGTTTGGTCTTGGCAGCGTTGATTTTAAGACCGAAACGATTTCCCATGTCCCCTATCTTATTTATTATTTGCTGGAGATCCTCTAAAGTTCGTGCTAGTATTGCCGTATCATCTGCATATCTTATATTGTTGATTGGAACTCCGTTAATCTTAATTCCTCCACTTTCTCCTTCCAGGGCCATTTGAAATATTTTTTCGACGTATTGGAAGATTGCCGAGCCAATTGGAAGATTCAAATAAATAATCTCCAGTCAGCAAGTAAAGATATTATTTTTAATTTTTTTTTATTGTAAATTTGAAATCTCAGTGTGCGATCTAACAATTTGCATAATATTAATCGTAGTTATTATAAATAAATCAACTTCTACAAACTAGTTTTTAATGCTCAACATGTTTGAAAGGGTTAGAAAGAGTTACCACCCTCCCTATTGTACAAATTTATTTTTCGTTCAGTTTTATTTATAATTCTTTGAACTTTCTTCGTATACTTCCATGCATTTTATACTCTTCATCTTCATTGTAAATATTGAGATCTATTAATTTTACTTTGACAAGTGAGGTTAAGTAATATCCCCCCGCCCCACAGTGATTAACCCACCCCTTAATTAGCTGCGCGGTCATAACTGCTAGATATCTAGATATAGCTTGACTGCACCTTTTCTAATTGATAACAAATGCTAAAATTGATAACAAATGCTAAATAAATGTATATAAAAAACTTAATGTAATATGTATTAAAAAAATTAGGCCCAGTTCGTGTGATTTGCATTTTAAGTTCTAGCTATTCGGAAAGGTATACAGATTATGTTTGCACATACATATGTACATGTTTTTTCATATTGAAGAGGTCAAATTTATTTTAAATGTTGAAAAAATAAAAGAGACATTTGTTTCATTTTATAAATACAATTTTATTGTCAATAGATATACAGTGTGTCCACGAAATAAGTTGACACGAAGAGGAAAAAATAAGTTACTTTTATTTTAAGACAAAAAGTCAATATTTAACCACCCGATATAAGATCCGGCTGCAATTCGCGGCAGCCAGTGGCAATTAATTTATATGCAATATTCTTTAAGCAACAACTATTATAATGCCGTTTAAGAGGATTTGAAAGGGAAAGTAGTTAAAAGTCTCAGTGACAAGCAAAAATGTAAAAATACTATTTTTATTGCCTTCAAATAAATTGCCATAAACTAATATTACTTAGGTTTAATTAAGTGTAAAAAAGAAAAAAAAAAACAGTTCTTTTTACCTTCTTTTCGAACGTCCATTATAGAAAAGGCAACAGCTTTTATCAATTTTAATAAAATAAGTAATTAATTGGCGTTATCTCAAAACTGTTTATGTCAGCTTGATACCAGTAGCAAAAATGTGACATTTCTAATAAAAAAAGCGCTACACTAGGCTTACTTGATTTTGTTATTTATTATGTATCGTTTACAGGGTATATAAGAATAGTATTAGCAACAGTTTCATGCAAACATTTTGAAATTAATATTTCTAAGTAATGACCTATCTGGGAACCACTGTGCGCCCCTTGGCGACAGGTCCAGGAACCTCGCTGGCCATTATACTGCTCTAAAATTTCCAATCCATCTTTCAGTGAAATTATTTGATTGTTTATATTTTATCATATTTATATTATTTATTTTATATTATTTTTTATTATTTTATTGCATTGATTTTCCGTATTCAATGTTTCACCCCACGTCATTATTAAGTTTGACAGCTTATCAATATTTTAACGATGAATAGATTAAATATTTAAAAAAAAACAGAGCCGGACTTGAAATTTTTTAATAAATTGTGTTCAAATGTCCGAAATGTTAAAAAAATTAAATTGACCTCTGTATCTCACAAATTATCATCTAATTTGAAAATCTAAAAATACTGTCAGATAGCCCTAATAAAGTGGCGAATGTGCAACTATACTTCCTGATATATAAAGTCTACCTTCAAATTTGCTACATCATTTAAACATATTAAAATGGATCAGTGCTCTTTTTTGAAACGTTTAAGTCAGGTTTAAGTATTTAACTTGACATGTTAGTTGGGGTTAAATCTTACGAGCTGAATTACAATCAGTTCCTGACGTTTGATTGTAATTGAATCCTCGTTTTTTATTGTAATTCGGCGACAATATAATAAGTATTGTTCTACTATTATAATACCACTTCCTGACGTTCAATTGTGTTCATACTTTATTCCGTATGATCGGGGAAAAACGGCGTTAGCGATGGCTATGAAATGAAGATCGCTGTCATTTTATATGGGAAATAGTATTCCATAATATAGTACCATATTACGATACATGGCGTTCGAGTGAGCTGAAACTTGGTATTCTACTTATCTTTAGTAACATTGTAATATTATGGTACCATGGAGCATATAAAGTGGTACCTTCTATAGTACTACATTATGATACGACTTCCTGAGGTTCGATTGGGCTCGTATTTGATATATACTTGCTTATTTTTAATGACATTGCAATATTATGGTACCATGAAGCCATGAAGCATATCAAGTGGTACCATACTATAATATAGTACCATATTAGATACATGGCGGTCGATATAGGGCTTAAACTTGGTATACTACGTATCTTCGGTGACATTGTAATATGATAGAACTATGATGCATATAAAGTGGTACCTTCTATCGTACCATATTATGATACCACTTTCTGACGTTCGCTTGAGCTCATATTTGACATATAATTTCGTATTTTTGATGACATTGCAATATTATGATACCATGAACCCGAGCATGAACCATATCAAGTGGTACCATAATATAGTACCATATTACGTACATGACGTTCGATTGGGCTTAAACTTGGTATTCTACGTATCTTCGGTGACATTGTAATATTATGGTACCATGGAGCATATAAAGTGGTACCTTCTATAGTACTACATTATGATACCACTTCCTGACGTTCGATTGGGCTCGTATTTGATATATACTTGCGTATGTTTGATGACATTGCAATATTATGGTACTATGAAACATATCAAGAGGTACCATAATGTCGTACCATATTACGCTACCATTTCCTGGCGATCGATTGGGCTTAAACTTGGTATACTACGGATCTTCGGTGACATTGCAATATTATGGTACCTTAAAGCATATCGAGTGGAGTACAATATTATATCATTTCCTGGATTTCGACTGGGCCCAAATTTGGTATACTTGCGTTTCTTTATAAAGATTTGTTGTGAGCTACTGCATTTTAATAAATTATTTCCATTATTATTAAATATATTTCATTACTAACGTTCCAGCATTAATAAATATCACTATCAATCGCCCTGTATATTTTTAAAGGTAATTAAATGTATATTCTTAGTTAACAATATAAGGTAGTGTATATTAAAAATGTATATTTTGAGTATATGTTTTGTAATAATATACTTAAAACTATTTTAAAAGCCAAACGAATAATTAACATAAGTGTGTCTGACAAGAAAGAAGAATAGAAAGAAACTATTATACACCAGAAAAAAAATGGGATGCCAATTAAAGGTCTTTTTGAATCTGGCAACTGTGCATATTTAGGCGAGCTCAAGGCCGTCGACGTGTCGTCGATCTAAAACCGAAAGTTCAAAATTTCCAATTATATTCTGATTATGATATTGTCGCGCCATCTAGTATTTTATTTGTGCAATTTTAGCTCATTCATTTCGAGTATTTTTCTGTTGCGTAGCTAGATATTCTGTGCTCGTACCTCGAATTTGTAGCAACCCTGTATATTTTTTTACATTAATAATGGGAATTAAAAATTTTTGGTAGCAGATAGTTTATATTTCTTAAGTTATTATATGGGAAAGAATTTACGTAATTTACGTTATTACGATCTTAGCCCAATCAGCAGTCTCAAACGGAAAAAAACTTGGATTCTTACCTACACCAAATGTTATATAGGCTGTTTACAATTAAATTAAAAAGGAAGAATATTATATGTAAAAATGCCTGGCGGTTTACAGAAAACCACTAAAAGATTGAATAAGATATGTAAAGACTTAATATTATTAAGTAATTATTAATAAAATTACTAGTGTCTGATTTTTTTTCTATTGCGATCTTTTTTAAATAATTTTTCACAGGTAAGAACACTTTATGAGCTTTTAAGTAATTTTATTTGCGGTTTATAACAAAATTCGACCTAATTAAAAGCACACAAAGTGTTTTAAAGTCGAAAATTATTTAAAAAAAGATTGCAAATTAATCGTATTTTAAATAATTTATTGACTGAATTTCGAACGTCATATTTTTTAGTGTTTTAAAATGCTAAAGAAACACAAAATTTATTTAATTCAGTTTTGCTACGGAAAGAGTGATAAAAGTTATCGCGGAAAATGTTATACTTTAACAACAGCAAAAAATATAACGTTAATCAATATTAATAACAACTATATCTATGAATGGAATCAAAATTATATTACCATAAAAACCCCTTTTGATTTTTAGGATTTCCTTAAATATTCAACCATACTTTCATGTTTTTTTTTTAATTTTCTCTAAAACGGTATGGAAATTTGGAATAGTATAAACGGGAGTAATCATTTTAGAACAAGCTACAATTTTTATAAATGTCAATAATAGAAATGTCAATATATAGAAAAGTTCGTCATCTTGTAAAGACAATCCGGAGACATGGCATACTGTATACTCATATTGCTTCAAAGCCTCTCCTAACGCACTGTAGTATTTACCCATCTGATACTCGTATCTATCGAAGAAAAGAGAAAAAATCGTTTATAAAAAACACCTGTTAACTATCACAACCTCCACCCTATCAACGGATTAAAAAAAATAAATATATCTCCGTACCGGATCGGCTCGGTGATTCGGATTTTATTAAGTTCGAAGCTGTTGCTTACGTCGTTTTTTTTTAATAGAGCCTCTTAAGGTGTCCCTTTTTTTCAAGCGATGGGCTCTTCTTGTCGAGGATACGGCTCGGTCGTGTTCCCACGGATGGACTCCCCTACCGGAAGCAGGGTGCTAGAAACTGGCGGAATGGACCGTCTGCACCAATGACAAGTTGAAATATCATAGGTCTGTTATCCCATCATAAACTGCTGTTTTTTTTGTCTCCATGATTCTCTGTTTATCAAAATGAGAGGAAAAGAGATTGAAACTCGCCAAGTTGTCATTGACCTTTCATTCAGATTTATTTAATATAATATTATTATATTATAATTATGATTAAACAAAGAAAGGTATCAGAGTTGGCTTGGAAATGAAGATCGCGGCCCTTGTATATGAATTTTTAAAGTAGCTCAACCTAAGACGTTTATGGATGTAAAGCACCAGATGGCGGGGCGTATTTCACAGTCTTTTACTAGAGAAAAATATTTTTTGTCACTCTGAATTTTGAAGCGGCCAATAAAAACAGAGAAAATAAAAATCGATAATTTTCGGACTGTGCCAATTGGTTACTAATCGACCAGATACTTTTTGTCTATTAGATATGCTATAAAAGCTGGTAATTATACAATTCGACCATTGTAAATACCCGACAAATTCCGCAAGGCCGACGAGGTCGATGTTTTTCACTGATAAGAAAAAAAAATGTTTGTTTAGATAATTTTCGAGATATTTTTTCTTTCTGAATGCACATTTTAAAGTATTTTATATTCTTTGTCCGCTTGATCTATTATACTGGTCGCACGTATCGAAGTTTTATTTCTTGTAGTTTTAAAATATTTTCTTGTTTCTTTGTAGTTGTAATGTAAAATTAGATTAATTTATTAAGTTTGATTATAATGTTTAGTGTAGACTACCAGAAGAAATTTAGTAGTGTTTTTATATTTTATTTTGAAGTTAAGTAGTAGGTGAAGGGGTAATTTGGTTAATTTTTCTTTATGTTTGATTAATTAATAAGTTTGATAATTTGTTTAGTGTAGAATACAAGAAGTAGTTTGTGTAGTGTTCTTGTAAGAGATTATATTCATTTATTTTGTAGTTGAGTAGAAGGTGAAGGTATTTGGGTATTTTTTTCTTTTTGTTTTTCTTCTAATAATTATTGTAGTAGTTCTTTTAAATATTGTGATAGATACATTATAATCTTCCTTCTACTTTTCTGGTAGTTGAATATACGAAAAAAATCTGATCAAATTTATTTTAAATGAAATTAATCTAGTCTTATTAATTAATCAAATTAAACTAGTCAAATAATATTAATTGCAATCAATTATTAAAAAATATTAATTATTTTGGAAAATAACTTTTGAAATGGAGTATTATTGATAAAATTTAGCCAATTTTTTTTACCCAGTAGCGTATTTCAATATGATCTTATCATTTATCACTGTATAATAACTTTGTTGTGGCAGAAAAATATACCAGTTAGTTTCAAAATATTATTTTTTTTCGAACGTCACAAAAGTATTAATTTTTGCGACGTGATTGACAATATAAAAAAGTCATTTTAACGCCTAGGCATAAAAGTAAAGCACTTTACGCCTAAAAAAGTATGAAAATATATTATTAAAATAACATAAGTCTCAAATTCAACGAGCCGTAACCATAGTTTCTCGATATATAATTACTCATGGTACAAAGAAAACTTGAAAACAAGTTATGGTCATAGATAAAAGAAAATAATCTTCTATTAAGATAGATATGAAACTTAATAGTAAAATTTTGGGTCAAGCGCCCAAAACATACCGGGTATTTGCAGACGCAGGCCTAAATTCAATAAAAACCAAAATTTTCCTTGCGAAAATCGTTTTTTTTTCACAGAAAAGGTATTTTTTGATTTGAAATCATTGTCAAGTTGACAATATACAGGGTGTTTTCTAATTAGTCTAAAAAATTGTGGTGTGATTCCTCATGTGTTCTTAAAACAATTTTTATATAATCATTTGGTCTAAAGTACTTCCTTTCTGATCTACAGGGTGCTAAAAATTAAAAAAAATCGATATTTTGTTTAAAATAAATGGTACACTACTGCTTTTTTAAAGAAAATATATTTTTTTCTTGACTGGTCATCCTTTTTCAACAAAATTGATCTTTTGAGTTTTTCTTGTTCATCAAACGGTTGCCGAGAAAAATTAAATATACTTATTAAGAGCCCGCCTTAAGCCGTTTTCTAACGATTTTTATTTTTAGATTAATTAGGAAACACCCTGTATATGCATATCACAGGCAACCACATAAACTAGTAACCTCTAAAAATTATTTTTCCTACCACTAGCGACATACCGTGTTTTTAGTAAGTACTAAATTATTTTAACAAAATTTCACCATATAAGTTTCCAGGCAATGGTTATGGTCGATAGCGTCTCCAATTTCGTTCAGTTTGCGCATATCGCCTGTGACGTCATATGCCATACAACAAAATATCCGTATTGTTCAATTGCCACTAATAAAAAAAGACCTAAAATAGGGAAGAATTAAATAACCCCTAAAGTTATGTAAAATCATCGAGCTGGACATTTAAAAGTTATGACACATTATACACATTTATTATGTGTCATCTGTTTGAAAAATTTGAAATTGGCGCGTTGAGCTTGCCGACCACTATTGCCGTTTATCACCTGACGTGGTGACCAACCTGCGCAATATCATACCTTGTTTTTTATGATAATTACTTACAAGGTATGAGTTTTAAATATTTTTATATTATTTGGAACGTTTGAAATTGTTTAAAACGTTATTTGTGGCGTTTGAAAAAAATAGTATGTTCTATTCGGAGTAAAAATGACTTTTGTGCTTCGGCTGTATGTCAAACCTACAGTCTCGCCACGAAAAGTGTCATTTTTACTCCTAATAAAACAATATACTAGAAAGTTTTATGGTTTAACGCGCTTTGTGAGTTAAAACATAATGATATTTTCAGTTTTTATAATTCTTGATCGAAAATAAACGGCGTCAGCGATGGCTATGAAATTAAGGTCGCTGTCATTTTATATGTAAATTTATGTGGGAAATGTCGTCGATCGTCATTTCCCTGCCAACTGGATGCCGTTTTTTTTTCATATGGTACAAAGTTAAAGCAAACTTGACTCTGACCATGTTTTACGCTAAGAAAGATTTATTTCGTGTAATAAAGATTTAAATGGTGTATTAAGTACATAATATTTCTTTAAATGTCAAATAATATTATTGAAACAAATGCCAAGTTTTATTTTTAATTAAGAAAAAAATTAATCAAGAATGTATAAATGTTTTGTTTTCAAAAAAAAATTATCTTAAATTCGTAAAACCTCAATTTAGAATAAAATGATGAAAGAATGAAATAAAATGTTATAGCCCTGGATCAAATCGAAATAAAGTAAGTGTATGTAACTTTTTTTAAATATTAATAATTACCAGTAATTAGCATTAATGTACCAACATATTGAAAATTGTTATTTCTTTGTTAAATACGGTTTAGAATCCTTAAAATAACAGCAAAAATAATCGAAAATCGACAATGAAATAATAGTTTTGTTTAATTTCTTAATCAGCTGAACCCTATTATAGTTCGCAAAAAATCCGAGCTATATTATTACATTACTCTGAGGGAAATACCGCAAATAATCGATATTTTTGACTCCGCCCCTAATCACATGCTTCATTCTTTTAAAGCTTTACGATTTGTTCACCAGAGGCAGCACATTTTGTCGAGAGGTTGACCAACTTTAAGAATATATAAACAAGGGTACGGCTATTCGTTCTGTAGCTAGGGGGTATCCGTGAGAGGGGAAACGATATTCTCTCGATGTTTTTCGTAAAAAAATAGACGACGTGCCCAATCAATAAAAATTCGACAAATTGCAAGTAGCCAATAAAATGCCCACTCATTTTATAGGAGCGATTTGCGGTGACATATTCGCCAAGTCGACGTATAAAATATAATATTGCTGTTTATTTAAATGTATTTTGTCCGCATTCCTTTATAGATACAGATCCAGTAGATTTTGAGGTCGTAGTTTACGAAGCTGAACTTTTTTCCTGACGGTCTCTTACCGTTTTTCGGAAAAACGGAAAATCATTTCAACATTGAATTTTTCTTTATTTCAGTCCTATAAAGTAATAATTTCACTCTATTTTCATTATAATATTATAGATTATCTAAAAGCCATACTTGATTAAGGATAGAAAAATGTCCAAAATTTTACTGAAAAACACTTTCTCTCTCCTATGTAATGAGAGAGACACATTTATTTATGTCCTAATCTAGAAATTTGAAAATGTACAACGTTACCATATCTTGTATTTTTTTGGGTGATTAGAGACTTTAAATAAATTACCTATTATGAGATCTGACAATAGTTAAATATACCTATATCCACAAAGTTACGCGGAAGAGTTTTGATTGCATTGGTTTCAACTTCTATGCGGAGGGGGTTAATCTTTTTTTGTTATATTATATTAATAAAAGATTAACCCCCTCCGCAAAGAAGTTATATCCTCGGAGGGGGTTAATCTTTTTTTGATATAATATATAACAAAAAAAGATTAACACCCTCCGCATAGAAGTTGTAACCAATGCAATCAAAACTCTTTCGTGCAACTTCGTGGTTATAAATAGTCAGATCTCATTGGTAAAATAGCAGTTCCAGGAAGGAGCCATTCCTCTGGCGACCGCCTTTCGTAATCCCAGAATGAGCGAAGAAAACACGCTAAATTTAGGTTTAGAATTGGCAACGTTGCTTTAAATGCCAGAAACACATAACCCAACATTTTCAGATTGTTTACAAATTTATTTTAGCAAATTTTCCTCTATTATGCATAGAATTGGTTAAAAAAGTAACAGAAAATAGCAAAAACCTCATTGTTTATTGAATACCTAACAAAATATGTGCTAGAAAACCTTAAAATTATGAGAAATTAAGAAAAAAAATGGACGCGATAAGTAGACAAAAAACTATAGTAGAGGAAATAGAGAGTGCCCAACTGAAGTGGTATAGACATGTGAGAAGGATGGACAACACGCGACTGCCTCAGAAGGTACTAAACTGGCTTCCACAAAAGAGAAGGAAACGGGGAAGACCAAGGACAAACTAGATGGAGGGTGTCAACATATACGTATTACTTTTTACAAATATACTCAGGGTTCCCTATTTAACCCCGTGTGCAATTTCTGTGCCGTAAGAAAAAGACAACATAACCCAGCTCCATATTAAAACTGCATAAGTCTATTTCACCCGGATATGGATTGAACTGCGATTGCGCCAAACTCCGATTGATTGTTGTTTTAGTTCTGTTTGGATTACTTTTTATTTGTGCGCGTAAAAGAGTGATTTTGTTTGGTTTATTGTTTCCAACTATTTTTTGATATTTTTCCAACTCATGATAATGTGTTATAAATAATAAAAATATAAATAAATTGAAGGTTAGGGAAATGTCAGTCAACCACTTCCCTTTAAAAACATCGACCAATGAAAACTTCTTCAGGTGAGGCATGCTCAGTTAAATGAATATCCGGGTGAAATAGACTTATGCAGAATTCCATATTGTTCTTTCACTGTTTGGGCTTCACTTTTTGGAGATTAGGCTGAGTATATTTGTAAAAAGTAATACGTATATGGGTGTCAAGAAGGCGATGAGCTCAAGGGATCTGCGTGACGGAGACTGGAATGAACGGAATCAATGGCGACTAGGCATCGCACAACGTCGAAAGACGTTTTAAAAGCGATTCTTATATATACAGGGTGAGTTTCCTACGATGTTCTCTATGGGCATCTCGGAAACTACTGGAGATAGAGAGTCGGTTAAATGGGGAAAGAATTGCAGTTTTGTGGGGTCATAAATATGCGCCTTTCAGATTTTTGAAGAAGTTTATGGCTTACTAGATATTTCGAAAAAAACAAATTTTGGCTATTTTAAAAATTGTCTCTAATTTCATTATAATCTATTTTAGACAAAAAGTGTTCAGATAAAAGTTGTAGATAATCACATTCCTAATGAGTTTGTGTTCTCCGATTTTTTCTAAAACCTGTCATTTTATACTTATGACACAAACATATGTTTTTTTTTGTGGAAACCATAGTTGGCCATGACTTCATAAAAAGCGCCATTTTTTAAGCTTTTCAGCGATATAAGCTATAATATGTTTCTTTCGCAAAATTAGTGAGCTATAGCCAATTCTTATCTTTCTTGACGAATTTCACTTGGTTAGCCATGGAAACAAGTTCAATCGTCGTTGCTCTCAGAAATGTGAAATTGTCACATCCAATCTTTGTAAATTAAAATAAACAAAAATTGTAAATAAAAATTTCGAAAAACGTGTAGGATTATTGGTTCAACTTTTCTTGGCTATACAGTTTCGAGGATACGATGACCGGTAAAAGTTATTTACGTTTTTTTAGAGAACAGTTTTCAGTGGTGTTCTAATTTTGTTATGAATTATTACTTATTAAAAGACAAAATATATTATTAAACGGCTCTTTACAATTTGCATTACACAAACTAAAACTTTAAAAATTAATATCACTATAAGTTATTTTAGAAAATTTTCAAAAAATCCGCAATTGTTTTGAGTACATAGATGCTTCTTTTTAAAATGAATTTCTAGCTATTCTCACAGAACGACCGGTCGACTTAATTAAACTTCTCCTGTTCCGCCTCTTCGAGTGCCTCTCTCAATTCATAAGTTCTTTTATAAACCTTGTTGTTAACCATACTGCATAAAAAAATCTAAAATGGATAGGTCAAATGACCGAAGAGACCCATGCAATTGGTCCACCTCTTTCTATCCCATATAGAGTCTACATAATTATGATATAAATAATTTTTAACATTTCTTTCATTGTATGTGTGGGGGGGGGGATGGTGTGTCATAATGAAAGTTATGTTGGAACCACTTTAACTTTTTTAACATGTCTTGAAAACCTTTCTCTAAAAAACGTAAGTAACGTTCACCGGCCAACGTATCCTCGAAACTGTATGGCCAAGAAAAGTTGAACCAATAATCCTACATCCTAGTAGGATGATCCTACACGCCTTTCTTCATTTGAAAAACTCTTATTTACAGTGTTTGTTTATTTTAATTTACGAAGATTGAATGTGTCAATTTCATATTTCTGAGAGCAACGACGAACTTAGGAAGATAAGAATTGGTTATAACTCAGTAATTTTGCAAAAGAAACATATTATAGCTTATATCGCTGAAAAGCTTAAAAAATGGCGCTTTTTATGAAGTCATCGCCAACTATGGTTTCTATTAAAAAAAACATAGGTTTGTGTTATAAGTCAAAAATGACAGGCTATAGAAAAAATCGGAGAACACAAACTCATTAGGAATGTGATTATCTACAACTTTTATCTGAACACTTTTTGTCTAAAATAGATTATAATGGAATTAGGGACAATTTTTAAAATAGCCAAAATTTGTTTTTTTCGAAATATCTAGTAAGCCATGAACTTTTTCAAAAATCTGAAGGGCGCATATTTATGACCCC
>NW_022147131.1:0-2764 GCF_002938485.1 Sitophilus oryzae
AACTTTAAAAATAAATCCTTTGAATTCAAATATAAACATAAAAAACATTTACAGCAGAAAAGGCGAAGGCGCTGGGTTAAACGTAGTCTCCACTAAAAACACGGAGGGGCGCTTTGACCCAAAATTTTACTATTAAGTTTCATATCTATCTTAATAGTAGATTATTTTCTTTTATCTATGCCTACTACTTAGTTGTCGCGTGGTTTTAAATGTTAATCAAGTATAAAATTAAAATAACCTGGCTTGTAGGTATAAATGTTAGTTGTCATTATTTCTGATATTATACTTGTGTTTGCTATATCACTTATGCAAAATTGATACACAAATACACAATATTTAAATTTGAAACAGACAATTCTAACATTTCCATTATCTATGTAATTTAAATCTTCATGGTATTTTAGCTAGTAGCTGCTTTATCTGTTACTATTCTCAATAATCACTTGAGAATGTCATTTATCAAGATGTAGTTTTATGTTAAAATACTGATACTGATGAGGAAATATATTGTTAGAGTATTCTTTCTGAGTCTGAAATGGAGAAAAATATTTAAAAAGTATGAAAAAGGTAGTATGATACCAATAATAAAATTGTAGATGAGTAAGAAAAAATAAGACTTCACGATTAGAATTAGATAAACCTGCCATTTGCATGTTATACAGGGTGGCCCATCGAAAACGTTCCGCAAGGCATAACAGCCAGGGTATTATTTTTCAAAAAAAATCCAAAAACACTTCAATGTTGTTTGTGAGGGGAACAACTTTTGTTCCAAAAATGATTGCAAAATCTTCAACCCTCTAAGCGGGGGAGTCATCCCCCAACTTTTTTCAAATAGGAAGGAGGGTGTCGCAATGAAAAGGGCTTTCTATTATCTATATTTCCCCGCTTCGTTTTTAAAAATCAGTCGAGTCATTTTGAAAATATGAAAGACTGAAATTTGAAAAGTACTTTTTGCAAAAAACGCATAAATTGAATTAAGTAAAAAAAACTTATCTTATTAATCAAGCAAATGCTGAAAATGTTGCCCGTCAACCTCCATACAGTAATACAAATTATTTTCAACCCGTTCTAGAACATTCTGAAGAACTTGCGCGAAGTGACCCCGCGACAAACATCAATAATAATTATTCGTCTTCGCAGGTCTTCTAATGAGGCGGGTGGAGTGCTATACACTTTACTTTTTATGTGTCCTGGGAGGCCACTCAATTGCACCCCTTCGTCCTATCCACCGAACGGGAAAGTTATTGTTTAAATAATTACGCACATTTTGAGAGTAATGTGGAGGTGCACCGTCTTGTTGAAATATTAGTTCTGCTTCAACGTCTCCAGGATTGTTCTAGATTGCCAGGAAGAAAAAAAGGACTCACAACAGAATTTCTAAAAATATCAGCCTACACGTTCAATTTCTGATGGTTTTGTGTGTGCACCTCGTGAAAAACCCTGGGGTTGTCCTCAGCCCAGTACCGACAGTTGTGCCGATTGACTACACCGTTCAGAAAGAAAATACACTCTACCTAACCTGATCGTTCAACCTTGTGGCAAGTGAAAAAATCCGTAAACATCTAGAAATAATAAGAAAAAACAGCAAATTGGTCGAAGGAATTTATCCTTATCATTTACTCTGATAAATGTTTAAATAAACTTTTCAAATTTCAATCCTTCATATTTTCTCAATGGCTCGACCGATTTTCAAAATCGAAGCGGGAAAGTATAGAGAATAGAAAGCCCTTTTCATTGCGGTACCACTTGACCCCCCTTCCCATTTGCAAAAAATTGGGGGATGACACCCCCCTTAGAGGGCTAAAGATTTTGCAATCATTTTTGGGGCAAAAATTGTCCCCCTCACAAACAAAATTGACGTGTTTTTGAATTTTCTGAAAACAAATTACCCTGGCCGTTGTGCCTTCCGGAACGTTTTCGATGGGCCACCCTGTATATGATGCGGTATTATTTCCTTAACCTTATCTGTTCAACTTCTCAAGGAGGATCGCTGACAGTGACAGTTATGTCTGTCATGTCAATTCAGGGGCAAATTTTGTTTTCTGTCATTTATTGAATGTCGTTTGTCAAAACCTTCCCTGCCTCTTTGCACAGACTATATTGAAAAGGTTAATCATGTAGCCTCACGTGTAACATGAATATATATGACCAAAATACCATGTCCATGTCATTCAATTTTAAATTTTCATTTTATAGATTTGTGTATATCACACTGAGTAAAAATTCTTATTTGTAAATGTTTACCTTCGTGTTTACCTAATAACAAAATGTATACAGGGTCCGGCAATAGTGCGTCGGGCATCTGTAGCTCATAGAATAAAAAACTTGAGAATTTTGTTTAAGTGCAGACCTAAAGTGTGTACCAGGATCTATTTCAGGAAAATATTTTAATTTCTATAGGGTGGCTCAAAAAAGTGTGAGTGGACCTGGATAATTTTTTTTAAATGGAACACCCTGTATATTATTGCATTTTTGGCTACTTTTCAGATCACTTTACATAACCCTAAGATATTAATAAATATATTTCGATAGTTTCAGAGATATTCAAAAATAAATAAAAAATATATATTTTTCGGCCCTTCTTAAAAAAATTATTAAAAATACAGGAACTGTTCTGAAATCAAAACTATATTAGGTATTTACTTTAGATGGTCTGTACTTACTTTGCTATAAATATGAAAATCGTAAATCATACAGGATGTTCAAAATTCTACGCCAAACTTTCTAAAATATAAAATAATTTTTCTTCGTTTTTTTAAATGGA
>NW_022147132.1:0-51046 GCF_002938485.1 Sitophilus oryzae
CAATTAAAGCAGCATTAGCCGATAATAAATCTGTATAAATTTTTATCTAAAAAATAAGCGCATCAAAAGAATTGGAACATTTTCGGAACACTGGGTCCCCTGTATACTAAAATAACTTTTTGGCTTTTTCCGTTGCAAATTTGTATCTTCCTGGCATAAAACGAGGACCAGTTTTTAATCAAAACTCGTTGTTGTGCCCTAGAAAAGCACTAAAATACGTGTCCTATTTGCGTCACGCAAAATTTATAATAACAAACCAGAGAACGTGATTGCAGGCCTGTGTGTTTCAGAGACGCTGCTCTATTTGAAATCGTCGAACAGATCGGACATCTGTTCGTGTCCGCAAAATTGCCACGTCAGCGTGTACAGGGAAAACCGATCAGAAAAACCGTACCGCTTTCCCATTTCCACCGTTTTGGAAATCGAGATAATGTTCCCCGACAAAATCTACGTCCGGAATTTGATTTATTCGCATATCAATTTAACAGGTAACAGTTTTTTTATGTAATTTTAATGAACATCCTATCAAACATATGAATAACATGCTCATGCATATTCGTTATTCCACGCTAGTTTCTCTGTGTGAAATTATTGCACAAGTGTATCAAAAATATCAATAACTTTGACTCACAGCGTGATATCTAAAAGCTCACGATAAAAAGCAAAATTATCTGGTTAAATTAAATTAAATGATATAATCTTTTAAACTACACTCACCGGCACAAAAAACGGCCACCTTAAAATTTTCATGTATTTTAAAGTTTTATATATTGTGTTCTAGAGGACCGATTTTGATGATTTTTTAAGCAATTTGTAGCTAAATTATTTGACTTTTCAGTATCTCATTCTAAATTCAAAATGAAAGTTCCATCTGTCAATTATACGAGGAAAAATAAAATGTTGATATTTTGGTGAAAGTTTGAAACACCCTGTGGAGTACGTTAACAAAGCAAGGAATTTAAAAATCTTTCTATCATCTAGGTGTATATTTCCTCGGTAGTTTTTTTGTGATTCATCTGAATATCTTTATTTTTTTTGGAGATATTCGCTTTTGAGGAAGACACTAACATTTTTTCGAATTTTTTACATTAAAGCCATGCATTTGCTTTTGGTTCTAGTAAACAGACTTATAAAATTATGTGCTTATGATTTATGTATTTTTACTGTCTTTGAAAAATCATATTATTATTATCTGTTGGGCAGTTACTCTAGCAGATATGGTTTTAAGTCCAAAAGTTGATCTCTACCATGATCAATTAAAGCAGCATTAGCCGATAATAAATCTGTATAAATTTTTATCTAAAAAATAAGCGCATCAAAAGAATTGGAACATTTTCGGAACACTGGGTCCCCTGTATACTAAAATAACTTTTTGGCTTTTTCCGTTGCAAATTTGTATCTTCCTGGCATAAAACGAGGACCAGTTTTTAATCAAAACTCGTTGTTGTGCCCTAGAAAAGCACTAAAATACGTGTCCTATTTGCGTCACGCAAAATTTATAATAACAAACCAGAGAACGTGATTGCAGGCCTGTGTGTTTCAGAGACGCTGCTCTATTTGAAATCGTCGAACAGATCGGACATCTGTTCGTGCCCGCAAAATTGCCACGTCAGCGTGTACAGGGAAAACCGATCAGAAAAACCGTACCGCTTTCCCATTTCCACCATTTTGGAAATCGAGATAATGTTCCCCGACAAAATCTACGTCCGGAATTTGATTTATTCGCATATCATTTTAACAGGTAACAGTTTTTTTATGTAATTTTAATGAACATCCTATGAAACGTATGAATAACATGCTCATGCGTATTGGTTATTCCATTCCACGCTAGTTTCTGTGTCTGAAATTATTGAACAAGCGTATCAAAAATATTAATAACTTTGACTCACAGCGTCATATCTAAAGCTGCACAATTTCATTTTCAGTGCAGTTTATTAAGATAGCACGATAGAAAGCAAATTATCTGGTTAAATTACATTAAATGATATACTCTTTTTAAACTACATTTAAAAAATTTTTATGTACTTTTAAAAGCTTTTTTTATATATTGTGTTCTAGTCAACTGATTTAGATGAATTTTTAAGCAATTGTAGCTAAATTATTTGACTTTTTAGTATCTCAATCTAACCTAAAAAATGTGTTGCGCTATTTACGTCATGCCACTGTGAGGAAAAACAAAATGTTGATATTTTGTTTCATACAGCTTTTTTTTGGAGATATTTGCTTTTGAAGAAGATTACATTAACATTTTTTGAATTTTACATTAAAGCCATGCATTTGGTTTTGGTTCTAGCCAATAAACCTACAAAATGAAAAGGTTTATTATTTACGTAATGCCACTGTCTTTGAAAAATCATATTATTATTGTCTGTTGGGCAGTTCTCTAGCAGATATACTTTTAAGTCCAAAGTTGATCTCTACCACGACCAATTAAAGCAGCATTAGCCGATAATAAATCTGTATAAATTTTTATATAAAAAATAAGCGCATCAAAGAATTGGCCCATATTTCGGAACACTGGGTCCCCTGTATACTGAAATAACTTTTTTTTTCACTTTTTTCCGTTGCAAATTTGTATCTTTCTGGCATAAAACGAGGACCAGTTTTTAATCAAAACTCGTTATTGTGCCCTAGAAAAGCACTAAAATACGTGTCCTATTTGCGTCACGCAAAATTTATAATAACAAACTCGGAAACGTGATTGCAGGCCTCTGTGTTTCAGAGACGCTTCTCTATTTGAAATCGTCGAACAGATCGGACATCTATTCGTGCCCGCAAAATTGCCACGTCAGCGTGTACAGGGAAAACCGATCAGAAAAACCGTACCGCTTTCCCATTTCCACCGTTTTGGAAATGGACATAATGTTCCCCGACAAAATCTACGTCCGAAATTTGATTTATTCACATATCAATTTAACAGGTAACGGTTTTTTATGTAATTTTAACGAACATCCTATCAAACCTACGAATAACATGCTCATGCGTATTGGTTATTCCACGCTAGTTTCTGTGTCTGAAATTATTGCACAAGCGTATCAAAAATATTAATAACTTTGACTCAAAGCGTGATATCTAAAGCTGCACAATTTCATTTTCAGTGCAGTTTATTAAGATAGCACGATAGAAAGCAAATTATCTGGTTAAATTAAATTAAATGATATAACTCTTTTTAAACTACATTCAAAATTTTATGTATTTTGAAAGTTTTAGCGAATATCTCCAATAAAAATAAAGATATTGAGATTGATTCATCTAAAAAAAACTATCGAAAAAAACGTACCTAGATGATACAAAACGATTTTTTAATTTCCTTTGCTTTATTAACGTAATCCATATGGTGTTTCAGACTTTTTACCAAAAAAGTGACAGATGGAAAGTTTTATTTTTAATTTGAAATTAATATACTAAAAGTCAAATAATTTAGCTACAAATTTCTTAAAATATCATTAAAATTGCCTATTTTTTATAATAAATTGTGTTAGATAAATCTTTCTGTTTTTATAAATGTTTAAAAATAAGGCAATAACATACTTAGGTTAAAATAACAATTAACAATTTAAACATAATTACAATATGATCGAAAAAAATACGGCGTCTGTAATGGCTATGAAATGAAGATCGCTGTCATTTTATATGTATAAAATTATATGGAGATCTAATTGATGATTGATGTTTATTTCCAAGCCAACTGGACGCCGTTTTTCGATCATAACGGTAATTTATGTATAAGATGGTAGTAAAGATAGCTTTAAGGTAACTATAATTTTATGAAAAATTCTACCTAATGTCTTCTTTTTTTGCAGTTCAAATAGGTGGAATATTCGGTCTATTTCTGGGATGCAGTGCATTAGAGTTTGGTGAAATAATCTACTTTTTCACTTTGCGTCCATTCCCTGAGGACAAAACCTCCCAATTGAACATACTTGTATGCAAAAGTGGCCTGAATAGCATTAGTTCTTTTTTGTGTGATTTCTTCATTCTTATCCAAAACCAATCTGTAATGATTGGTTTGAGGACAAAAGTGACTTTAAAAAAAGGTCTGTAATAGCCAGGTTTCTGGTTTGAGATTTTACTTCAATATTTTTTGTAAAATATGCGAGCAAATGTAGAGCGCATTTTTAAAAATATATTTGCGTATAAAGTGTTAGTAAATATTAATGAATTTAATAAAACACGTCTTTATAATTATAATATTTTATAATAAAGTTTGGGTCAACTTTCGTTTAGCTGAAATCAGTTATTAGAAAAAATTGTCTTTAAAGAGCTAACGTGAACCACGGAAAACACAAATTTGCCTGCGGAAATGCGTCATTTTCAAATTTCGCACTTTAGAATAACTGAAATCTGCTATAAAAAAATACATTTTGCGTTTTATTTTTAATATTTTTCTGAACATATTTGGCAATATTTGGCATATTGGCAATATTTGGCATTGGTCCCATTTATTCGTATGTATTTTATGGCATTAATATTGGCATTAGTTTGGCATTAGTTTGGAATTAGTTAAATATATTTGCTGCATTAAAAATCAATTTTCAGATAAGTTCGTTTGTAAAAACAGATTTTAATACATAATTATAATTAATATATTAAATATACTTGTGTAAGGTAAAAGGTTAGTCAAAAATAAAATTAATAATCGTGTGATAATTCAATGTGATTTACATGCAATGCAGATTTTTTTTAATCTTATGTTATTGTTTTTTTAATTAGATAATTATTATTAAGTGAAACATAATCAAAGTAAACGCGAGAGTAAAGGAAACTTTGGTAAAGGTAAGTCGTTGTAATAATAAGTAGGTGTGTATATACTATACAGGGTGTCCCAGGCTGAGTGTACATTAGAAGTTTCTAGAGAACTACTATATCTAGATCGGAGATTTTTTGCACATCATTGTTTCATAACGAGATGTATCGATTAAAAATATTTTCAATATGGCGGCACTTCCGGAAATGCCGGAAGTTGACGGCAACTTTCTTATTTTAAATGGGTGCCGCCATTTTTTATTACATACTTAAATTCTCTATAAAATTTTAGGAGATTTGGTATTAAACTCTATACCTAGCATTAACCGTTTTTGAGAAAAAAAAAAATATTTAAAATTTTTAGACGAAAAAAACTGCTTGTCAAAAATATGTGTATAGCCTAAACGTCAAATTTAGTGATTACCACAGCTACTGTCCCATAAAGAGAAGACATGTGGCTATCTATTTCAAGAATTAAATTGTTCGAATATCAAATGAAACCCACTTTTTTTATTTCACTCAATGAAAAGGCTTTTCAATTGGGTTTACATGTTCTTCTACCTAAAATAAATCGTTTTAAATTATTTAAGATTTAGTTTTTAAAGCGTATAATTTCTTTGATTTTTAACCAGTAGCCTAGGACTTTAAACGTCCAGTGATGTAAATGTCATAACGTGACACTTTGTTAAAAATCATTATGTTATCGATTATCATTCAACTTTGGAGTATTTTTTTTGGATCATACGGTATATTATTAATAATAAACTATAGATATCACTTATTAGATATCACTAAAGAGCGAAAACCATGAGATATATTTTTTATAAATACACTTTTTAAACTTTTAAGCAGCAGTATTTATAAAATAGAAAATTCAAAATAATCTGTTTTCTGACAGATGGAAATAGATTATCTGACTGTTTGACACTCTAATGTCAAAGGAAGCTAGATAAAATAAAGAAAAACATATGTTTTCAAACGAAATCTTAAATAACTTAAAAACGATTTATATTAGGTATAGGAACATGCACAGTTAAAAAGTAACGAATTGAAAACCCTTTTCACTACCGAAATAAAAAAGGGAGACCTCCATTTGAAAAAAAATGATTTAAGATAATCTTTTAATCGCTCAATTCCATGACAGCTACCGCCATTAGTATATGACATTTGAACAATATAATTTTAGAAATAGATATATGTCTTCTCTTTTATGTCACAGTGACTGTGGTAGTTACTAAATTTGACTTTTTAGACTATACAAATTTTTTTGACAGGTAGTTTTTTCTGTCCAAGAATTTTTATATTTTTTTTTCTAAAAACGGTTAATATTTGTTGTTAATGTGGTATAGAGTGTTTAACATCAGTATTCATAAAATTTTACAGAGAATTTAAGTATGTAATAAAAATGGGGTCGCCCATTTAAAATAAGAAAGTTGCTGTCAACTTCCGGTATTTTCGGAGGTGCCGGCATATTGAAAATATTTTTAATCAATAGATCTCGTTGTAAAACAATAATGTGCAAAAAATCTCCGATCTTGATATTGTGGTTCTCTAGAAACTTCTAATGCACGCTCAGCCTGGGACACCCTGTATATGGATAATTGTATATGGCCGATTAGGAAGATATCGATACAGTCCAAAAAGCTTATTTTTTCCGGCCTAGTTGAACTGGCGGGTGTTGCACCATTTATTAAAAGACATGACCTTGTCAACATAAAGAAAATATTTAAATCAATTTGTAAATAGTTTCTATGCGTTTTATTTGTTTTTAAAAATTTATATCGGCTATACTTCATTGAAGTAAAACAATTAAAAACATGATTTGTAGTAGAAATATGATCTCATTGATTTGTTGTTAGTTTGATATAAAAATAAAGATATGTCTTTTATGGGTGTTTTAATTTAATTATTAGTTTTAATTTTTCTTTATGTGTGTCGAATACTCGTCAGCGAGTAACGGCGGCTGTATATGTAATTTAATTTGATAGGCCAAATTTTTTGTCATACCACCGACCGGCTGACCACGAAGATAGGGTACATTTTGCCATTTCGTTTGTTTTCTATAAGACTGTAATTATGATGTGGATATATTATTTAATAAGGTAATATAAAATATAAAAGTGCATATTTTCTTTTATTTAAAATGATGTTCATCAATGACATTCCCCATAAAATTTTACATATAAAATGACAGCGATCTTTATTTCACAGCCATCGCTAACATCGTTTTTTTTTCAATCATATAGTACTTTCTCAGTGGTGGAAGTGATCAGTTAATTTAAACATTAATATATGCATAGTACCTAACATGCATAGAAAAATATGCATAGAAAACTAACGAAATGGCGACCACTGTTCCATCAGAAATTACACGGTACGGTTTGGCATTGTCATAGGAATTAGTGGCATTGTTGGCATGGAAATTACTGAAATTAATTGGCAGTAGCTGGCATTATCTGACAATAGATTTCATTATTTGGCAATAGATGGCATTATTTGGGAATTGATGGCATTATTTGGCAAATAGATGGCATTATTTGACATTAGTTGGCATTAGTTGGCATTAGTTGGCATTGCTTGGCAATTTTTGGCATTAATTTGGCAATGGTGTACAAAATTTTGGCCACGGTTGCCCCCTCGAGCTGAAATCAGTTATATAAAAAATAAATATATGTTTGCCTTTTAGAAGCGATTACAAATATTTTTTTTTGCGGAAATGCTTGATTTTCATTTTCCATTTGTTCCTTATTATATTATCGGGTCTTGTAAAGTATAAGTACCCACGAATTTAGCAAATTTTTTTTGGTAGAAAGTCCTATGCTTATAGAACAGTTTAAAAGAAAAAAATCCTTGGATGAAGAGATGAAGCACTTTTGAACTAAAAAAAAATCATTTAAAAATGTCTAAAATGCTAACCAATCTAATAATAAATCTAATAATATTTTTACAAAATCACAGTTAATTATTAAAATATAAAAACCACAGCTTAACATCCTCCACAAAGAAAATCTAACCAAAACAACCCAAATGCTAACCAATCTAATATTTTTGCAAAATCACAGTTAATAATGCAGTTTTACTACAAGATTGTATTTCTGATATAAATTTAATTTTTTTAAACTCACAAAACTCATTATAAAAAATATCGTTTAGTAATAATCATTTAATCTTAATGAACTGCTTTGCAAAATTACATTTTTTTGTAAAGCTATGCACAAATATCTTATTTTTTACAAGTTTCTTATTAAAAATACTATAATGTATCAATATCTTTATTTGTAAAATTACTTATATTTTTTTTTCCAGTGTACCTTTATTTTAACTGTATATTATTATAGAAACTAAAATTGTAAGAATATACGTGTTCACTTCAAAAATATAACTTTAAATTTTTTTATTTATTTAGGCCGCTGTGTACATCTTAAAAATAATTTTAAATAGTAAATATTTTCGGCACTATACGTTGAGATTTGGACTGTAGAATCGAAGAACTGTAGAGTTCAAATTGCCCAGATATCGTTACGTATAGGGCCCGTTTTAGTCTCGTTAATTTTTATTGTAGATGATATCTTTATTAACAAAAAAAATATTTGACACTATTCCGCCGAGTATAGATCTATATTTTGCAAAATTTTTAATCTAAAAAACATCCAAAATTCGTTTTTTCCATCAGAACTAATTCAGTAAAATTAATACACCAAGAAAATTCATAAAATAATTATTAAATAACATTTTTTAGTTGAATAGTACAAACAATTTCTCTTACAAACTTGTCAATTACCTATCCTAAACATTTTCTACTATATCAATCAATAGTTTCATTAAAACATCCGTCAATATCTAAAAAAATTATCAATAACATATGTCTGTTCTAAGATCATAACTACAATACATATCCCCATTTTGTTGGCAAATCAACCACAGCACACCTCAAAATAGCAATAATTTTGCCAGTGATGAACAAGCGGCCGGACATGAATTCCTGTCCAAAAAAATATTCCGTTTTTATTCTCGCGATATTTTTGTGGAAATTCTTGTGCATAGTGACTTTCGTTATAAAATTATCTTCCTAGGAGTCTGTTATGTCTTTTTAAAGGGGGGTAAGTTTATCGAAATATTGATTTTATTAACGTTATTTTGACTATTTCCTTGTCGAGTTTTTACAATAATATATGGCGCCGTGTCAGTGTATTTGTTTCGCGTCGGTAGCGAGCGTCATGATTTTCATGGCAACGCGATTTAAATATCGGCGCGCAGCGGACAGCATCTATGCGGCGGGAGATGGAATACCGCTTAGCAGCGTTGCCAGAACTACGGATTACTCCGTAGATTTACGGATTTCGGATATATTATACGGACGTGCGGTTTTTTTTTCAATAATACGGATTTTCTGTTATTAAACAAATTAACATAATATTATATGATTAAAAAAGAACGGCGTCACAGTTGGCTCGGAAGTGATGATCATATGTAAAATGATATGGCAAATATTTGTCATGTCCAAGCCAACTAAACGACTATTTTTTATATTTTTATAATAATAAAAAATTGTATTGGTTTGTAATACTTGTTTGTCTCATCTATTCTTGTACAGGGTGTCCCACTAAGAATAGTTCTCGGCTGTATCTCGGAAAGTATTAGCTGTAGGGCCTGCGGAAAAATATTTATAACTAAAGAGCCTAGAGAAATTGCTGGAAATTATTTTCAAGTTTGTAGAACAACCGCTAGGGGGCGCAACTGCAACAAAAAAATAAGAAAATGGAGTTTTTACACAATTTTGCCTAGATATGGTGCACTATAAGTAATAGCTTCATAATTTTCAGTAAATTTTGAATATTTTTTGTTAGAGCCATTTTCCCCATGTTTTTTCCGCAGGCCCTACGGCTAATACTTTCCGAGATACAGCCGAGAGCTATTCTTAGTGGGACACCCTGTACAAATATTTTCAGGGGTGGTAGATCTCGATAACATATTTTCTCTTTACCATTTTTCAAATAAGTCCAAAATAACCGAGTTATTCAAGTTTAAAAATTTGAAAAAAAAATATTTTTCAAAAATGTACGATTTTTATATTTTTTTTTGCTCCTGTGGTCGAGATATACCATGCCCTAAAAATATTTGCACTTATTTAAGGCTCACCCTGTTTAAATTCGGATTTTTTTATTCAATTACGGATATTTCGACCAACGAAATACGGATATTACATATTTTCATCTGGCAACACTGAAGCTTAGGCAACCTCCTTTGAGCGAAATTGTCAGGATTTTTTCGATAACCGCTAAAAAATATTGATAGCTCTGAAATCACAACATTTTCTCTAATATCTTTGTTAATTTATATGTTTTGCCTTGTAGGGGAGCTGTTTGTATGGTTTTACTGGTGAAAATTGATATCTAAGCTGCAGGATGGAGCTTTTCTTCTAGATAATATAAGGTAATAAACAATATTTTTTTTATTTTTAGTAATAGTAAAACATGATTAATTATACAGAGTATTATTGATTTTAACTAAAATACTAAATATTAGTTTAATTGTATTCTGTGTTTTCTTTAGGTTAGGGTAAGTTTAATTATATATGTGATCAATGAGTGAATTCTGGAAACACGTGATTAAAAATGGTAATAAACTAAGTTCACTGAATCAGTTTTGCTGAAGGGGTATAAACAAAGGTAACAACTATTATTTTGTTTGTATTTTTGTTTTTGATTTTTCTTATTGATTATGTTTAATATAAATGTGTGCCGCTCTCTATAATGCTAAATTATACAGGGTCTAGCAATAGTGCTTCGGGCAAAATATGATATAGATATATATAGAATAAAATACTTGGGAATTTTGTTTAGGTGCCAACTTAAAGTATGTACAAGGATGTATTTAGGGAAAATATTTTAACCTTTACAGGGTAGTCCAAAAAAGTGTGAGTGTATCGGGATGATTTTTTTAAAATGGAACACCCTATATATTATTGCATTTTTGGATTAAATTCTATCACTTTACATTATTCTAAAATATTTTAAAGAATGTTTTGATAGTTTCAGAGATAATAATAAATAAATAAAAAAAATATTGTCTAAAAGCCTAATCCTGAAATCAAAACTATATTATTAGGCATTTACTTCAGATGGTCTCTACTTACTTTGCTATAAATATCGTAATCTTAAATCATACAGGGTGTTCAAAATTCTACGCCAAAACTTTCTAAAATATAAAATAATTTTCATCTTTTTTTAAATGGATTCCATAATGCCATCTAACGTAAATACATAATATAATTTTGATTTCAGGACAGTTCTTGTATTTTTAATATTTTTACTTATTTATTAATACAGGGTGGCGCCTCTCATACGCCGCGGAAGCTCCAAGGAGAACGGTAGTTTAAATCGAAATTAAATTTTGGCAGCATATGTAGGTTAACAGAAAGCATTTTATAAAAATATATAAAAGTTATACAGGGTGTCCCCAAAAAAGTTACACATCAAAGTTGTGTTTTTTTTAATGCAACACCCTATATATTAATTGATTTTCGATTCTAGGAAAAAAAAATAAAGGTGAGTTTTATTAAAGAAGCATATACCTAAAATCTAAAGATTTTGACATATTTCACATTTTGTGAAAATGAAGAGTAAATTTTAAAATTTAATAACAGCTATCTAAATTTTAGTTGACCCTGTATAGAATGATATTTAATTACAGTAACCATTGTATGTTAAACCAAATTGAAATTTGAGCCAAAAGTTATACAGGGTGAGACAAAATTAATATGGAACATTAGTCACTTTTAAAAAGCAAGTTACTTCTTTATTTTAAATAAAATGGAACACCCAGTATATTTTCCGGTGTTTAATGGGAATTTATATATCTTCAAAATATTATTAAGGTTGCTTACCCCTCAGACAAAGATTTTCCTAGATATTTTATATCTTTATTATTTGAAAAAATATACGTGGCTGTGTGGTATACCTTTTGTTAATTTAACAAAAATTAAAGATTGTAGAGTAAAACACTCAACGGAAATAAAAAGATACACATTTAAAACATATTTTAATTATTACAGAATTAAAACTAGACATAAACCTATAATTATATGACAAAAATTAGCTAGATGAAATCAAATGCTCAAAATGCTTCCTTTCTCGTTAACTGCATAAAATGATTCTTTTCAAAAGGATCTTTTCATTTTAAAAGGTATATGTGGAAGTTTACCTCGAAAAGCAGCTACAATAATTTCTCTCATGTTGTCGGTAATAGTTGGTCGAGTTTTGTAAACACTGTCTTTATCATATCCCCATAAAAAACCCAGACTAGATAAAACCAGGAGCATTTAAGTATTCTATTAATTGGTGAATGCATACTGCATTCATCAACTAATAGGATCATATCAATTCTTTCTGATGTAGGATAAGTTTGCATTTTCGGCAAATTTCTGAGAAATTTTTTTGTTTTAACTGACACAGAATGATAACTAGTTGGCAAAGTTGGACTAATTACACAGCTATATTGAAGTAATGTCAGACCATATCACAGCCACCTAGATTGTATCAAATAATAAAGATCTACTCAGATCAAATCATGTAAATGAAAATATCTAGGAAAACCTTTGTTTGAGGGGTAGGCAACCCTAATAGTATTTTGAAGAGACATGAATTCTCCATTGAATATCGGAATAATATACTGGGTGTTCCATTTAAAATGAAAGAGTAACATGCTTTTAAAGGTGACCAATGTTCAATATTAATTTTGTCTCACCCTGTATAACTTTTTGGATCAAGTTTTAATTTGATTTATAGTGCAATAGTTAATTTAACTAGATATTAGGCTATACCGGCTAAATTCCAATTTAGGTAGTTTTTATTGTAATTTAAAAATTGTTCTTTATTTCTAGAAAATGTTAAATATGTCAAAAACCTTACATTTTATTCATATACTTCTCTTTCTCACCTTTATTTTTCTCACAGAATCCGAAAATCAATTAATATATAGGGTGTTCCATTACAAAAAACACAACTTTCATACGTAACTTTTTTTGGGAACACCCTGTAGAACTCTCTATATTTTTAAAAAGTGCTCTGAATTAACCTATATATGCTCACAAAATTTCATTTCAATACAAACTAACTGTCGTTCTTCTTGGAGCCTCCGCGGCGTATGAGAGGCGCCACCCTGTATATCTGAAACTATCGAAATATATCTACTCATATCTTAGGATTATGTAAAGTGATCTGAAAGAAAGTCAAAAATGCAATAATATACAGGGTGTTTTATTTAAAAAAAATCATCCCGATCCACTCATACTTTTTTGAGCCACCCTCATAGTATAAAAATATTATTATTATTATTATACCTGATGTTTTTCGGAAAAAATATGCATTGTTTCAAAAAAGCTCTATATCAGGTTTTATAACTAAAATTTATATTTAAATCTTTTTATAAAATATTTGCTTATAATAGTGGCACATTATTTTATACATTAAAGTAATATTTTTTAAATTGTATACTGTTTACTTCTTTGATTTAGCGAATTTGTCAAAAATTTTAATTTTTAAAATATTATAATGCCTTAATCTATACTGAGTGGTTTTTGAAATATACCTAACCTTTTTTAGATTATTATTCTATGTTTTTAAATCTCATTCTCATCTCTCGAAGTTATGTTATAATAAAGTTTCATACACACAAGGTAAGTCGAAACTAAACATAATTTTCTCCGTTTACTTTTCAGACAGAACACGGTATTTTATATTATAATAAAGTAACAAAGTTTTTATCTGACTGAACGTTGGGTTAAGCACTTTACACCTTTGAAATTGATAGTTATTAAGTAAATTACTGATTTTAGAAAATGAACTATACATATATCGTCATAATATACAGAACGTTCCATTTCAAACAGTTGTTAGGTGAAAATATATCTAATTTTAACTTACCCTGTATATAGGTTTGTTCACCACATACGACACGGAGTTTTGTAACTAAACGATTAGATTTTTACACATTGTAAGTTTTAGGTTCGTTGAAGGACTATTAGAGCTACAATTTAAAAATATTTTTACAAGATACAGAGTGTCCCAAATAAATAAAAAATATCAAAGTTGTATTTTTTTAAATGTAGCGCCCTGTATATTATTACATTTTTAGTTTCTACGATTAAAATAAAGGTAAATTTTATTAAGGTTTTTCGCGTTTTAATCTTACCGTTTTTGAAATATTTAGGTTTTTGTCAAAATACAGTAAAAATTTTAATGGTTCATTTCTGTACGCGTATTTAAGTTTTTAAAGCCAAATATTGTACTGAAGTATTTCTATTTACTAAATTTGTGTTGCAATAATAAAAACTATACTACCTTATACAGAGTGTCTAAAAATTTATTTTAAATAATTACTAGCTTTAAACGGCAATAATTTGTTTAACTTATATGGAACACCCTGTATATTTTACGCGAATCAGATGCGCAATTTAATTGTCTATGCAATTGTATTATACCATTTTTTAACTATCTCTTCAAGTTTTCGCGTTATAGAAAAATCATTTTCTTATAATTTAGACCTCATTTATTAATATACCCATGGAAAATTTACATTTTAGATTATTTTTAAAGATGTAACACATTTTTAAAGCGTAGATACTAATATAGTCAATATAGTTCATTTATTTAATTAAAAATAAAAAAAATGTTTAAATATTTGTTAAAGAGGACCAATTAATATGATTCTAATATTCAAACTACATTAATTGACTGTTGTTATTTTATTTTTTGACGAATGCTTATTTATAATCACAGAGATGTTCATTTTCATAATTTATTATTATATTGATTATTATTACATTTATTTAGAATAATTTATTAACTAACACAATTAAGTATGTAATCAATTAATATTTGGGCGGAAATAATGGTGGTATATTTAATTAATTGTATACGCTTTTATAAAGATTTAAATAGTTTTCTTTTTGTATAAAAATGGGCTAGAAATATTTAATTATCGTTTTTAGCACCTGTATATCTGTTGCTTTAAAAATATCTAAAATGTCAACATTTTATTGGTATATTGATAAATGAGCAGGGGAGGGGGGACAAATAAAAAGTAATGTAGAATATGCATTTTAGGGCGCCATTTTTAACCCAAAAGGCTTATATTTAACTGAATTTACAGATTTTAGGGGGGCTAGGGCAGCATGGGTCCCCTCTGTATCCGCCACTGTAAATTAGGTCTAAATTATAAGAAAATGCATTTTCTATGAAAACTTGAAGGGATAGGTAAAAATGTCATGATACAATTTGATAGACAATTAAATTGTGTATCTGATTCTCCTAAAATATACAGAGTGTTCTATTTAAATTGTTCTAATAATAAATAAACAAGTTATTGCTGTTTAAAGCTAGAAATTATTTAAAATAAAATTTTAGATACTATGTAAGAGGTAGTATTATTTTTATTATTGCAACACCAATAACTGATCAATAAATATTCCATATTCAGACTAAACTAAGTTGCTTTCTGAATACGATCTGTATGGTGTATCTGCATTGCTGCATCGTTTGAAAAAAAATTGTGATATTTCTTTATATGGATGTTGTGTTTTTTTTAATGTACGTGTGTTATGTGTCAAATAAAAAAGGGATATCAACCACTCCCCTTTATACCATCCGTATAATGAAAATGACAAAGAAAGTCCAGATTTAAATTGTCCTGCAGATGCAAAAAAATTTTTCGAAACGTAGACTAATTTAAAACAAAGGACTTCTGTTGAGTTTTTTTTCGGTCCTAACCTAATTAAAAAAAAAACAGTATAAATTATTTTGGATCGACAACATTATAATTAAACTATAACTATATAAATTAAACTATAAGGACTGCCGTGCTTTTAATGCATGTTCATATTTCACTTTTTTATCGTTTTCAATGATGGGTTGCTTCTCTCCATCTTGTATAATTAAATTATTAATTAATTTAGACAAGATAATTATAAGCAGGAGAACAGATTATGTTACTTATGGTAGTAGATTATAAAAAAGATAAATTAAATTTTAAAAGTCTGTTAAAAAAATGATCATCATAGAAAAAATTAAAATACACAATTTTAATAACTAGTTCTTTATTTATCTTAACATTACATTATATACAATCGTTATTTATACATATATTCACTATAATTATTAAAAGTCGAAAAAACACAACAACAACCAAAAATAAAAAGTATATATTTACCTCTACAAAAATGCCCATATAAAAACGAAATGAAAAAACGAAACAGCCCCTAAAAGCAAATTTTACTAAAATTATTTCGTGTTGAATCCTGATTTGATAGCTTGCAATAAAGGTTTAACAGGATATCATTTTTTTTATTAAAGCAATTTAGAAAACATGCCTGTTATTAAGGTAATCGTGGGTGGTGTTTTATTATTTTATTATATCTTTTTTCGTTTGAGGCCATTGATAATATTTTAATTTGATAATAATTAATTTAAATATTTTAATGGCATGTAAATATTAAAAAATAAATACGAAGATCGTTTATTTTTATATCTTTTGACAATTCATATACAGGATGATTCTTAATGTGACAATATTTTAAGATACGGAACACTGTTATAAAGTGAAATAATTAATATTATTTTTTTTTTTCAGTTTACTCTACTTTTTAATATCAACTTAAAATAAAGATTAGATCTCATTATCACATTAATTACCACCCTGTATATTAAACTATAAAAAAAAATTATTATAAATATAGTTAATAAATTTAATAAGTATCTTTCAACAATGTGATTATGTTCGGTTCATGTTTTTAAATATTTGATATAATATTTTTAATGCTAATAAGATGCAAACAATTTAAATTTTACGTACTACAGGGTGAGTCTTAAATAAGTGCAAATTTTTTTCCGGTAGTTATATTTCGACCCCAGACACACAAGTATGAGTTTTTTTTCGCAAACAAAGAAATTTGAAAATTTGGAATTTTTTGAAAAAATGTTTGGATTTTTTTTTAGTTTTTAGTTAAAAACATTACTTCTTGATAATATGGCAACATAGGTCATAGATTAATTTTAGAACAAAGAAAACCCAGAAAAGATCCAGTTTTTTAAGCGAAAATTATTTTTTTTTAATTTTCCAAGTAAAATAACTCGGTTATTTTGGATCTGTTTCAGTAAACAGTAAAGAGAAAATATGTTTCTTTTATCGAGATCTACCTGTCCGGAAAATATTTGCACTTATTTAAGACCCTCCCCTGTATAACGACCTATTATTAGGCAAACATTGACTGAAATGGTTTAACTTAATTTATAGCTTTTTTTTGTTTGAAAAATTAATAGTTCTAAAAATATCAATCATATAGAACATATTATCATATTCAAAATGAAAAATATTAAATCAAAATATAAATATAATACTGCATTTGATGCAACATTATTTCTTGTTTCATATATTTTATATAGATTTTTTTTTTTTTTTTTTTTTTTTTTTCTTATATTTCTATTTTCAAATAATAGAAACACCGAAATATAGATAAGTTATATTAAAAACTATTTCAAATTTATCAATAAACAGAAATAACTAAAATCAGAACAAAGAGAAAACTATTAAATTTTTATTTATTTTGTTAAAAAAGTTTTTAGGACGAATCATTACTGTTTGCGGACGAGGCGTTAGCCGAGTCCAAATGTGGTCTAAAAACATATTAAATTACGTGTTATACACTATTTTGTCATACGCTTTTTACAGTTTTTAGAACGCATATTTGCAAATTTTCCATATTTGAAATTATAATGTTTGAAAAAAGTTGGCTTATAAATTCATATCTTAGTAACGAGTTTGTTTATTTCATCGCATTTTGACATGTCATTCGAAATTTGTCACAAAATCACACAAATTCATCAACAATTTTAAAATGTTCCAAAATCACGAACATATTGCTAATAAAACCAAAAGAAATCGTGTTGGATTTGCTTCCTGTGAAGTCTCGTGCCATTTACCAGAAAGAATATGATGTTTTTAATGAATGGAAAGACAAAAATGGCGTATTCGTTGTAAATGTAGATGTATTGCTAAATTATTTCCACGAAAAAGTAAGTACCTAGGTACCTATTTAAAAGAGGCTTTTAAATTAAATATTCTTAAATTACAGTCATAAACATTCAAACCATCGTAATTTGGTCGAAATATTCCATGCTGAGAGCAGTGTTAAGTGTTAAAGAAAGATATTTATATTGACAAATTTCCAAAAACTTATTGCTTTTGAAGAATTCGGTTGGTTACGAGCCTAAAGAGTCTAAGGTTTTGTCCATAAAAGAGATCAGTGATTTTTTGGCCACGGCTAGTGATGAAACTTATTTGCTTACTAAGGTAAGTTTGCGATAATGATTTTAAAATATATAGATGGTTTCTTATTCCATTGTATTTGATTTTAGGTAGCTCTTGTCATTGGCCTTTGTGGAGCATGTAGAAGAGAAGAATTGTACTCTCTACTAGTGCAAGACATCATAGAAAAAGACAACAGCTGCCTTTTAATTTACCCTTGGGATACAAAACTAATATCAAAGAGTGTTTCTGGTGGTGAACGAAGGGAACGTTGTCAATCCAGTTGAGTTGTATAGAAAATATGCTTGTCTTAGGCCAAAAATGTACCACATGATTATGTCTTCATCTCTTATCGTAAAGGAAAATGCACCGTGCAACGAGTCAGCATTCATTCATTTGGGAAGATGCCATCGATTGTAGCATCATTTTTAAAGTTGTCGAACCAAAACGAATATACAGGTCATTGTTTACGACGTAGTTCTGCTACTCTTGCTGCAGATGCAGATGTGGATTACCCATCCTTTCTGAAACGCCTAGAGTATCGGAGGTAAAATTTAATATTTTCGATCTTGTTCTAAACAACAATAATTATTTAGGTCGTCCACAGTGGCCGAAGGTTACATAGAAGAATCTAATGAGAGAAAAGAAGAAAGTTTTCAAACTGCTAATGGGGGAAGAGAAAATCGCGACCACTTACACGGATGTATTACCAAGTACATCATCGTTCGCATTTACTCCACCTCATCAGAAAGTAAAATTACCTGCCAATGGAGGAGTCGTTTCGATTGCAGATGCAAGTTTTCAAAATGCACAAAATTGTTCATTTCATTTTTATTTTCCAAATAACTTAGCTTTTGATATTGTTAGTATTTAATAATTTAAAAAATCAAATACAATGGAATAGAAACCATCTATATATTTTAAAATCATTATCGCAAACTTGCAGCAAGTAAGTAAAATAAGTTTCATCTAGCCGTGGCCAAAAAATCACCGATCTCTTTATGGACAAAACCTTAGACTTTTAGGCTCGTAACCAACCGAATTCCTCTTCAAAAAAAGCAATAAGTTTTGGAAATTTGTCAATATAAATATCTTCTTTAACACTTAACACTGCTCTCAGCATGGAATATTTCGACCAAATTGACGATGGTTTGAATGTTTGTGACTGTAATTTAAGAATATTTTAATTTAAAAGCTAAGTTATTTGTTTAAATAGGTACCTAGGTACTTACTTTAATCAAATAACTTAGCTTTTGATATTGATTAGTATTTAATAATTTAATTATAAATATATGTATAATTTTATGTGATTTTGTGACAAATTTCGAATGACAAAATATAACAACCAAATAACGAATTTAGACATTTTAGTCCATAAAGGTTGCCATGACGACCTTTACAGCCTAGGCCGAAAAAGAATCATTTTACGGACTGAAATTAGTCCGTAAAATAGCTGTTTTTGGGAGCGTATGACAAAAAAATATTTTTATTTACAGATATTTTTGCTTAAAATTAGTAACATTAATTTAATATGGTATTTTTCTAAAATTCTTCTATTTGAATTTTTTCTTTCAGTACTCTGTTCGATTGATCAGTGGTGTTAGATTTGTTGGTTTCTTTTCAATTTTTTGAAAATTTTACAGATCGTATACTTCGTTATTCTTTTGTTTAATTTACACTTTTACTTTTATCGACAATCTCATTATAAGCTCTAAATTCATAATAAAATTATTAAATACAATATGATGTTTATACCGAGATTGTGTCTGAGAAGTGGCTTACCCCCATGGCTTTAATTTTTCAGATAAAAAACGAAATTTGATATGTTAGTGTATGATATAAATTAGGATTGATTGACATATTCAAATTTTTCGGTCATTCCTGTTTCACCGAAAAAAAACAACTTTTGAAAAAAAAATATTTTTCTTACTTTATTCGATAGAAAATGACACTCTGAATAGAATGACATATAATATGTGAAATTTTGATATTCGCGCTTATAAAAATAGTATTTTAAATTTCAATCTAGAGTGCCAATCTATGACATCCTTCGTATTTTTTACTTCATTTGATAGAAAATAGCATTCTGAATAGAATGACATAGTATATGTCAACTTTGGACATTTAAATTTTAATTAAAATTTAAATGTCAAAAGAAAAATGTTAAATTTTAATTTAAAATTTAAAAAAATAGCATTTTAAATTTCAATTCAGAGTGTCATGGCCATAAATGTAAATACAATTGGACACGAAATACCAAGACTGTTTGAAATACCAAGCTTTTTCCAAATATACTCATGAGCCACCCTTATTCCATTTGAAAAAAGAATTAATCACGGGCATAGTTTTAATCACCGGTTTTGCTAGTGGGATCATAATTGGGGCTATTTCGGCTATATTGAAATTTAAAAAAAAAAACAATTATAATTTTGAAGATATTCATAAAACAATTAATCACTACTCGTAAAAAAATGCCTTTTCCAAATATGCTAATGAGCCACACTCGTTCCATTTGAAAAAAATTGAGATATGATTAAAAATACGATTTGGGCATCTTTTAAGCGGCCAGGAGAAGATACGAAAAACATTAGATGATCAAATCTATTTTTCCAAGGTTTCTTGATTAAAAATTAGTGTTTTTAACACAGCCAATTTAAAATACGATTTTTTAAGCGTGTATGTCAAAAGTTGACATATGATATGTCATTCTATTCAGAGTGTCATTTTCTATCGAATAAAATAAAAAATACCGAGGGTGCCAAATCAAAAGTTGTAGTCGTTTCCGGTGAAACAGGAAATCCTAATTTATGTCATATAAAAAAAAGGACAATCCTAATTTATGTCATATCCTAACATACCAAATCCCATTTTTTTTATCTGAAAAATGTTATAGGGGTGAGCCACGTTTGAAACGCACCTATATTTTTTTGGGAGAGAAAAAATAAAATAATTTTTAGTACGCACACATATCCATGCACAATTTTTTTACAAATGTTACTAGTATTCACAAAGTTTCTTTAAATGTGGTAGACAATGGTTCAGCATTGAAACTAAAAGAATTTGGGACTTGTACCGACCATTGTATATTTATTTTTTATTGGGCTTAAAGCTTTAAATTAAGCTTAAAGCCTCATTCAGAACCTAGGAATGAATTAGACGAATCAAAATTAGAGGAACAAACTTCTACGCTAATTGAAACCACTAATTTATTACACTAATTCCCAGGTTCTGAATGAAGTTTTTTTACTTATACTAGCGTTCTCAGTTTTTTTGTATTTAACAGTACATTTCCTGAACAGGCCTTATTTTATATATCTGATTTTTCGATATATATCTAGATCTCATGGCCTTGACCTCTGTGGTCGTTAGTCTTCCGCATTGGCGCCGCCCTCTTGATGTTAGCTCGAAATTTAGGGCCCCGATTGTCTTGTGTATGTCTGCGTGTCCTGCTAAAAGTTTAGTTCTCCGTTTCCACAAAACCGCCTTGAAACTTCTGCAGGCGTAAGGAAAATCTATGCAAATTCCTGCACAAAAAGGCGAGAAGAAAAAATACAGCAGTGAAATAAAGGAAAGATATTCTGTGACAAAAAAGTTGAAATCTAATTTATAAAGATTGATTGAAAGAATGATGAAATTTGTTTTATAACTAATTGAACTAAATAGAAATGGGTAGAAGGAATTAAACAGAAAGAAGGATTATACAAAGTGTTGTATTATACAGAATATCGAAGAAAAATGTTTTTCAGAAATGTTTATTCTAGATAAAAATCCTTAAAATCTTGTAAAAGTAGTGACAACACTTTAGTAGTGCATATTAATGAATTGTTTTATAGAGTGAGTTTTAAATAAGTGCAAATTTTTTTCAGGGCTGGTAGATCTTCGATAAAAGAAACATAAATATTTCCTTTTTACTGTTTCTCGAATAAAGGAAAATAACCTAGTTATTTACTTGAAAATTCCAAAAAAGTTTTTTTTTTGCTTAAATCTTGAGAACCACTGGATCTTCTGTGGATATTCTTTCTTGTAAATTTATACAGGGTGTCTCATTAGAATATTTTTTATTTTTTTTTTTTTTTTTTTTTTTTTTTAAAAAATATTTATATTCAAAGAGCTACTGCTGAGAGAGAACGATTGCCAGACTGCAACGTGGGGTCAAGAAATGGAGTGACACTTGTTTAGATAAGGTGCATATTGTTTCAGTAAATTCCGAACATTTTGCCGTGCCATTTTGCCCCTTATCGTAACAAGTGGTGAGGAAGTTGTGATTCAGTTTAAATATCATCCTCTGACTGATGAACCAACGTTTATTGCTCGTTTGTTAGCAGCCACTCTATACAACATATAAACAATGTCAATAGCTTGAACGTAGAGTGGTTGTCTACAACTTGCAAGTTTTTTTCAAGTAATTAAACAATAGTACGCAATTTTACGAGAGTGAAAGAGTCAGTGAAAACCGCATTTTAATATCTTCTTTCAAACCGAAGATATTAGCAAATTATAATAAAATACCGTGGCTCTAATCATCTATTCATTAACGCAGATTGTAGCCTCTAATTGGCGTCTATTTAACAGTAAGATAGAACAGTTTTGTACCGACGAACACAATTATATACCAGATGGGTTATTCATTACCAAGATATTAATAACAGTAAACAAAACGATACGACTGTGCGTCATGGTAGCTTTGGAAAGCGGACGTATTGAGCAACGTCAAATACATAAATCAACATTTTGATAGTTCATTGTGTTTTTATCTTCGATTGCTTTTTCAAAATGCGAACAACTTCAACTATTTCAAATAATAAAGGCATTTAAAAAACCAATTAAAAGATAATAAAAAATGCTGATAAGACTAACAAAATGTTGATCTAATAACAATTTGACGTTTATACTATTACGTCAAAAGCAACTTCTTTTCAAAGCCTACCATGACTTCACTGAATCATCGTTTCTTGTTCACTGTTATTAATATCTTAATTATTAGATATTAATACATCTGCTATTATGGTATTTTGGTATTTCGTCGATTTTAAAATAAACTAACTGTTTCTATCTTATTTTTTGTTAGAATGGGCATAATTAAGAGGGCTACTGATATCGTGTTGTAAAAATAAGGTAATTATGCTTATTTTGGTATTTATTTATAATTTTGCTAATATCTTCGGTTTGAAAGAAGATATCAAAATGCGAGTTTTCTGCTGACTTTTAAGCTTTTGCTACTTTACTATTAGCTAAAATTAGGTATACTATTGCATTTTAATTTTTTTGAAAAACGCGCAATGTTTGTCAAGTTGTAAGACAACGCCCCCTAGCGTTCACGTTCAAAAAGCTTATTATTATTGTTTATATGGTACAATATAGAGTAAGCAACGCTCTTAAACGACCCCTCGCTTGTTGGATTCGATCATCCAGTCCAGAGTTATTAATATTTAAATAAAAACAGATCTAACCTTCCCCACCACTCCTTATTTTGGTAGATAGGGGAAAATGGCTCTAATAAAAAATATTCAAAATTTACTGAAGATTGTGAAGCTTATTACTTATAGTACACCTTATCTAGGCAAAATTGTGTAAAAAATCCATTTTCATATTTTTTGTTGCAGTTGCGCCCCCTAGCGGCTGTTCTACAAACTTGAAAATAATTTCCAGCAATTTCTCATAGCCCCTTTAGTTATAAATATTTTTTTCTTTGTAAACCCCACGGCTAATACTTCCTTCCGAGATACAGCCGAGAGCTATTCTTAGTGGGATCTGGTACATTTAATCTACTACCACCTATATTGCTATATACTACCACCTACATTCCAAAATATTTTTCAAAAATTCCAATTTTAATTTTTTTTTTTTCGCGAAAACCTTATAATCGTGTTTCTGTGTCGAAATATACTACCCTAAAATGTTTGCACTTATTTAAGACTAACCCTGTATAGTGTTTTAAAATATAGGGTGATTTACGGTCATTGTAGATTAAACGTTTGTGGAGAAAGATGTGAGGATTTTTTGAAAATTTGGATGACTGCACCCTGTAGTTTAACTTTTAACCTCAAAATTCTTATCGAACGTTAAAATAGTAATTTTGGAAGAAAATTAAAATAAATCGAAAAATATTAAGACTTTAACACCCTGTAGCTACGAAACAAAGCAGAATCGGACCTATGTATGTTGATATGAAACATAAATTTTGTTAAAAAAAAACATAAATTCTATTTTTACATGAGGAAGCTCCTCACGAGACATGGCACAGCTTTTTTGAAACGCCCTGTATAGAGTTGAATGAAATACCAATTTTATAATAAGCGGAAATAATAAAAAATATATCTCCCTGTGGTATCCAGTAGGTTTCTTTAGAGAGGTCGAATATATGAACTTTCTTTAATTTGTACCTCAAATTTCAACTTTAAATATACAGAATTCAAGATTTTACCAATGCTTATTTACATGTTTTCGTCAATTTAACAAATATTTTATATTTTCTATCTGAAACTATTAATGATATAGAAAGTGTTTCCAAATTGTAATAATATAGCGGGTGTTTCATTTAAAATAACGAAGATGCTACTACTTTTGAAATGAAGAAGCAACACTGTAACGCTGAAGATAATTTGGTAGATGGAGCAGATGCCTTTTTATAATAATCCACTTATTCCAAAAAAAATGATCTTTCGCTTAAATTTTGAGAAAAAAAAAAAAAAAAAAAAAAAAAAATTACCCTGTATAATTAAAGATATATTATATTACGGTAAAGGTGGATGTTGTTAAAATTCTAAAATACCATTCAAGAATTTTAAGTTACAGGTATTAAGATTATTTATTAATTATTCACTTACCAGATTGACATTTTTAGAAATTTTTAGGAGAACCATACTCATTATAAATATTTAATTCCTGACTATTTGTTTTCTATTAAAGTTTATTATTTTGCAAATCTCTTTTAAAGGCATTTCGTTGCAGACCTTTGCCAAAAACTGCATTTGGCTGTGAAATTCAAACTCGCATTAGCAGTTTAGTCGATTTTGCAAAGTCAAGAATTTTACGTTTTCAAGTGCTTCTAAATCTAACTTAAAAACACCTACTTGGCACTAGAAAGAAATTAAGAAACAAAGAAAGTCATAACTTTATAAAGTACGATTTGCACGTTATTTTAAAAAGAACAGAGTAGGCGTAAATTTAATATTTTATTTCGAGCTCTTTAACTATACCGGAAAATAGATCTTTTTCCAGACACTGATAGATTGCCAGTAGATAAAGTTAATATTAAAATTAATAATATCTATCTAAACCTATCCGATAACAGGAGTAGAAATATTTGGAAAATACCAAAGGCAAGCGTATCCATTTAATAATAATAATGGCTCCTGTATATAGCGTTTAACGCCTTGGGAGTTGCAAGGTATAGCTTGCCATGCTATGTGGCTAAAACTACGCTTCAACCGCCTATAATTACCTCAGGATTGTGAAATCCCAAGTACTCATTAATTGAGTCGACCTAGGTACCCAACCTATTTTTTATTTTAATAAAATAGTTGGCTGATGAAATGCCGGCTGTAGGATTCGAACCCACAACCATTAGATTGGTAGACGAGAGCTGTACCTCTACACCACCGGGCACCTTTGCGTGGAACCCACTTGGAATCGATGAGACATATGGAATTTAGAGTATCCATTTTCTTTGCTAAATACTCAACCGTATTTCAGGTAGAAATCTTCGCCATTCTACAATGCGTGAGAGAAATCAATAGAAGGGCTTACTCATCAATATATGCTCAGCATCAAGCGGCACTTAAGGCTTTTGTGAGACTATAGGTATCATTGAGACTCGTCTGGGAAAGACTTGATAATATTGAAAGTCTACCAGAAAGAAACAGAATTAAATTATTCTAGGTGCCGGAACTCAGCGGCGTCCACAGACACAAAAAGACGGCAAACTAGCAAGACAAGGATAATCAGAAATCTTTCTTGGTTCAGAGTCAGTACTGGAAATATCCAGATATACCAACAGTGTGCAATAAAACTCTGAATGAAGGGGAGGCAAACTGCCCACTGGAGAAATATACAAGAGCATTAAGCATAGCAAGGTCTTTATCCTGGTACCTAATTATAAAACAGCAAAGAAATTGCTAATGCTCACTATATTATAACAGGTCTATATACAGAATATATGACTGTCAAGTGTTACTTAAACAAGCTCAACTTGTATGAAGGTTATCTTTGACGCAGATTCTACGAGAAAAATCCGGAAGCAGCAGAGCAGATACTATGTAACTGTGTGCAAGGCGAGGATCGTGTCTTGGGCTAGATACATCAGAAGAAGTTTTTACTCCCCTCAATACCATAAAAAGACATTTACCTCCATTTTTTGTCAATGATAAACAGTAGAAGAAAAATTTTAAGCACCTGCAGGACAGCCAGGAAAACTTGGCCCAAATACGACCTTAAGAAATCGTAAGGGCTTAGTGTGTGCTTAGTTCCCAGGCTGAGTGTGCAATAGAAATTTTTAGAGAACTACAATTATCTAGATCGGAGATTTTACAATTGTTTGACGAGATCTATCGATTAAAAATATTTCAATATGACGGCACTTCCGAGATACTGGAAGTTGACAACAACTTTCTTATTCTAAAGGGGTACCCCCATTTTTTGTTTCAGTACGTCTGTCCGTTCTGTAGCTACGTGGTATCCGTGAGAGGGAAAACGATATTCTCTCCTATGGGGGTTATATCGGAGAATATATAGAATATTCTTCTAACTATGAGGGGAAACGATCCATTCTCCCCATGTTTTTTTCTTTCAGTATGTCATCGATCATCATTTCCAAGACAACTTTGCGCCATTTTTTTTTCGATCATATGGTATGGTATATCATATTATTAATAATATCAACTATTAGATATCACTTAAGAGTGAAAACATGAGATATAAATACATTTAAATTCTTAAGTAGGCAGTATTTGTAATATAGAAATTCAAATAATAATTAGTTATCTCACAGACAGAAATAAATTGTCTGATTGTTTGACACTTAATGTCAAAGGAAGCTAGATAAAATCATACGTTTTAAAACTAAATCAAAAATAATTTAAAAACGATTTGTTTTAGGTATAGGAACATGTATAGTCAAAAAGTCACGAATTGAAAATACTTTTCACTAGTGAAATAAAAAGAGTTTCCATTTGAAAAACATGTTTATAATTATTCTTTAATGGCTCAATTTCATGACAGCTACTGCCATTATTATATGATACTCGAACAATGTAATTTTTGAAATAGATAGTGATGATTTATGATAAAATGATTTATGATAATTTTTTAGTCTCTCAATTCCATGACAGCTAGGGGCAATATTATAGGATATTCAAACAATAATTTTTTGAAATATGGGGAGCCACATGTCTTCTCTTTATGTCACAGTGGCTGTGGTAAATAAAAAAGGTGACTTTTAGGCTACACAATTTTTTTTGACAGGCAGTTATTTTTTCGTTCACAAATTTTAAATGTTTTTTCTCAAAACCGTTAATGTAAGATATAGAATATTTAACATCAATATTCGTAGAAATTTTACAGAGAATTTAAGTATATAATAAACAACGGGGGAACTCATATAAAACAAGAAAGTGGCTGTCGACTTCCGGTATTTCCGGAAGTGCCGCCAAAGAAAATATTTTTTTAATCGATAGATCACATTGTATAATAATGATGTGCATGGACTTCCAAGCACTCCAAGTCGCTACAGTTAATAGAACCATCTGATGAGGAAGAAAAAAGATGAACGCCTACGAAGGAATCTGCACACGGCCAAGAAGAAGAAGACGATGTGCAAAAATCTCCGATTTAGATATTGTAGTTCTCCAGAAACTTCTAATGCACGCTCAGCTAGGACCCCTATATACGGGACACTGGCCAATTGTTGACATGCGGCTAGAATGGGCAAACTTTTTTACGAAGCTTGCCGAAGCTGCAAGGACTCTAAGGAAGGGAAAACAGGTCCTGCATTTCCTATGCCGCTGTCCGGCTTTGTATAGGACTTGCAATCATTTCCTCGGAGGTTACAGCTTTGTAAATCTTGAAGATGTTGCAATATAACGAAATAAACAGTTATCATAGATAGGGTCTTAGAGTAGTGGTATCAAAGCGGCAATTTTGCTAATTGGAGCTCGATAAGCGGTGTCATTCGCCACTTTAACCAACTAACCATGTCGCTGTGAGGCTCTGGATAGCGACACTTTCTATTACTGTGTATTTATTCATTCTGGTAAATACACAGTTGTTTTTCAGTAATAAAACTAAAATAAAATATATTGAAAAAGTGAATTATTTTTTGCATTTACACACATTAAACTAAGGAATGACGTTTATTCATAACTTTTTAAGGTACGATACACATATTATTATGTAAATATTTTAAACTGATAATATAAATTTGAAACAATAATTTTTTTGTGGAGTATTTGAGAACCTATCCGTTCATATCCGAATCTCAACAAATCTAACACTTTTTGTACTGTACACATCTAAAATATACAAATAGAAAACATATGATATAATATATACAATTGGGAGTACTTATATATGGACGTTTACAATTATTTCACTTGTCGGTATCTTGTCATTTTTACGTTTTCTGTCTTTTCTTTGTTTTTACACAGCACTTATAACGAAAATTTCTGGTATAGTCTTTGTTTAACTATTTATATTTTGGTTATTATTATTGAATTGTCACTCGCTTGATTCATAAGGTGAGAATATATTTGATTTTTTTAAGGTTAATGAGGATATATTATACAAAATTGTGTCACTATGAGTTTAAAAGTGTACCAGCTGATTAATATATACCGAATAAATAAGTATACATATATTTAAAAAATAATATATTATATTTTATTTTGAAAACTTTAACAAAAGGTACCTTTATTAGAATTAATTTCATTTTTTAAGAATACTTTATTGAGTTCATTTTCTTGGTGTTTATATACTAGCCTTGGTCACTTCATCTGCATGGTCTGTATTTTAATGCATGCGACAGAGATAATAAATATAAATGACCTGTTGACAGACAGAGAGACAAAATAAAAAAGCGGCATATAGCCGGTTTTAGTTTGTAGGAAAACGTGTGTAGAAAATATAACCTGTTTTAAAAACTTTCATATATACTACTGAAATGAAGATAATACATCTAAGCTAAATATAATTTATTGCAACTTAAGTAATATATGAGTAACTAATTTGAAAAATAAAACAAAAAGTTTTTATTATTTTAAGTAGTATTTTTCATAAACGTCTACTTGTGCTGTTTGAAATTTTCATTTAAAATCCGGCAATACTGAATAGAAGAAATTATTAACCTAACATTTATCTCGTTTTAATACATTTATTTCCCATTAAGCTGTCTACATCACTATCTTACACATTAAAATCCAGACCACAAAATTTAGATGACCAGATCGGTATAAATATACAGGGTGGCGCACCTGAGTCGCCTCGGTTGATTATACGAAAACGAAAAGTTGTAGAAACAAAATATTTTATAGGTATATCATGGGAAGGTATTGTGCATAATTTAAAATTATTTTTGAAATGTACAGGGGTGTGTCGAACTAAGATCCATACGAAAGGTATATTTTTTCTTCATGGAACGCAGTATTTTATTTTTGGATTGTTGGACATAAAATAAGGCATTTGTTATAAAGGGTTTAATATGTTTAAAAGCTTTGGTTTTGAGATATTTAAAAAATATTTAAATGTGCATGCTATAATAAAAAAGTTTATCACCTCGTACATTACTTTTCCGAATTAATTCTTGTGTGCTGACTTTCAAGCCAGAGAAAATAGACTTTACTAAAAATTTGATTGCTTGCTTAAATGTATACAGGGGTATCAAAAATTGCTGGTCTATTTTAAATATTTATTTTACATTTTACAAAAAAAATTCGTTATTTAAAATGCAACACTATGTATTTTTTAAATAAATCAGAAACCCAGATTTAAATGCTCTTTCAAACTATATTAAGGGTTTTCTATACCATACCTGTCTGGTTCAGATTTTGAATAAAATGCGATTTTTCAATAAAATGGCATATTTAAATATCTCAAATCAAAACTTTTAAACATATTAAATCCTTATAATAAATGCCTTATTTTACGTCCAAGAATCCAAAAATGAAATAAAATACCGTGTTATCCATAAGAAAAAATATAACTTTGATATGGATCTTAGTTCTGACACACCCTGTACCAAAAAATTTTGTTTCTCTAAACATAACCGAGGCGAATGAGGTGCGCCACCCTGTATTTATATAATAAATTAAAATACATTATTTTTTACTATCATTCTAACTTATAGTGACACAAGATAAAAAACTCAGAAAAAAAAACAACATTATAACAAAGTTAAAAGTAACCTATTTAATATTGCAATTGAAGTTTTGATTTGTACCCTGTAACTACAAATAACATGTTTGTTTTATACGCAAAAAAACCTCAAAAAACACACTGACATAACTCAGTTCATTTCGATTCAAAAACTGTACATACGAGATTATATTTTTCTCCTCATTGTTATTTGTCTCTCACTTTATTTTTTATTTCATCTTTTCCTTTCATTCTTCTTCTTGCATTTCTCGCCCAAACGTATTGCTTAGAAGAAAGATAGTCAGCTTGATTTCGTGATGATCAGCAACATCATCATCAGGGATATGAGTGGAGTTGAGCTGTAGCTATTGCTGGTTTGCATAGCTGCTGGATGTTCGCCTGCAAATAAAAATTGATTTTTTTTTTTTTAGAAAACTTTTTAGAGCCTGCAGGTTCTTCTCATATTTTCTCATCATATTTTCGAACAGTTTATACTGGGTGGTGCATCGTTATTTGGAAACATAGGAAGTCCCATGTAAATTTTGAAATTTGTTCAAATATTGGCTTTCCTATTAACTTTAGCGAAGTCTAGGTAAATACAGATGTAAAATTTGAACAATTTTGGACCAGCCGATTTTGAGTAATTTAAGAAAAGATTGCATCTATTTTATATTTACAAACCAAACCGAACAGGTAACAATCGAACACCAGTCAAAACAAACATATCTTAGGGTTACAAACTATGATTTTGTCATTGTCAAAAGTAATTTAATTTTAATATTCAGGGGAAATTAACCGAAACATGTCAGATACACTGGTCTAAACCCACGGCCACACAGAAGCGTTTTTAGCGTTTTTTGCGTCTAAAGTGCTTTTTGCGATTTTACCGTTTTAAGCGCTTTTTCGATTTGTGTCCATTAAAAACGCAAAGACGCGGCAGGTCTGCAGTTTCTATCAAGATGTCAATTAGTAACGTCTTAAGCTCGTGGATTCCCGGCCGTTCAACAATCAATCCTGTGAAAAAGAGATAGGCGAGATCGGCGCCGTTAGCGTTGAAGAGACGAATATAAAAGATGCTGGGATTGAATTGTGGACGGGCCGGGGTATATATTCGGAGACAAACACAATCTACTGCTAGTGCCAGTGGTGTATTGGCAAAAATAAGTATTATTATTTGCCATTTATTTTACAATTTTAGTTTATATGTGTATAGTTTTTTTTTTTTTTTATGTTGTAGTGTTGTGATTAGTACTTGTTATAATTATAATATAATATAATAAATGTTGTAAATTATAATAGAATAATAAATATTTCTAGTTGCTAATGCAATTTTAGGACATGATTTATGAAACATTTTGGAATAAAACTTCTTTACGCGCTGGTAGTAAAAAATTGAAGACCATGACATACGACCTAGTGAAACGGCCCTGACACACGAGCACGTTGTAGCAAGAGCATGTGGCGGCTTAGAAATACGTAGTGACGGGACGTGTGTATTTGTGAGCAGTCCACGTGTTTATCAAAAATATTGATATTTTAATACAAATTTTGTAAAGTGAATTAAATTATTACGTGTAAAAAGTATTTGTTACACGTAAAAACTATTTTAGTATTTTACGCGAATAAAACTGTTACACGTAAAAACTATTTGTTACTGGTAGAAAACTATTTTTTACGCGTATAAAACTATTTGTTATTGGTAGAAAACTATTTGTTACTGGTAGAAAACTATTTTTACCATGAAACTATTTGTTACGTGTAAAATCTATTTGTTACGTAAAAACTATTTTTTACTTTTTTTTTTTTTTTTTTTTGTTAAAAAACCTTTTGTTACACAAAAAAAATATTTGTTGCATAAAATCTATTTGTTACACGTGAAAAAATGTTTTTTTACGCGTCAAAAACTTATTGTTTCCGATAGAAAAAATTTCTTACAAAAAAAATATTTTTTACATGTAAAAAACCATTTGTTGCACGTAAAAAACTATTTTACGCGTCAAAAACTATTTGTTTCTGTTAGAAAACCTTTTTACCCAGAAAAAAACACTTTTTTACGCATAAAAAACTATTTTTTACGCGTAAGAAAATATTCCTTTAATTTATTACTTATTCAACATTTCAAACTACACATTTTCAAACATTTCCTTCAAATTTTGAATTTAATAGAATCTACCTAAACAATAGATGTTCTTTATAAAATATTTTTAGATAATAATAAATATTATTTTTATTTAATTTATTTTTTATTGTATTATTAAATATAACGTCCGCCTATGACGGGTTCTCATCTTAGAAAACGCTAAAGACGCTACAGAAAACAAACTGATTTGTTTTTATTTGCGTTTTTGCGAGACACGCCGAACGCTACACGCTTTTGGTGTGGCCACCTCTATATAATCCTGTTATTTTGTTTTAGTCGCTAAAGACGCTTCACGCTAAAAAAGCAAAAAACGCTTTCTGTGTGGCCGTGGGCTAAGCTATTTCCCGCGTAGTACCATTTTATCGTGCTCATTTTTTCTTTATGTGTATAACAATAAATTATTACTAGTAGCGAATATTAAAATTAAGTTACGTTTGAATATGACGTTGGCAAATTTAAGGTATGTCGGTTTTTGACTGGTGTTGGATTGTTACCTCTTTAGTTTTAATTTAAAAATAGATGTTGTTTTTCTCAAACTACTAAAAATCGCCTTATCCAACATTGTTTAAATTTGGCATGTGTGTTTAACAAGCAATAACCTTTAAAAATACATTTACCAGTTTGCTATAAATTCAATAGGGGAGCCAATATTTGAACAGTTCAAAATTTGCACAGGACTTCCTACATTTCCAACGACGATGCACCACGATATATTAAAGAATAAAATAGAGAGATTAACTTAAAAAACTTAAATTAAATAGAAATAGATATATATCATGTTATTAAAATTCTATTTAAGTGATTTTCAGGTATTTCTAGCAAAAGTAGAGATATTTATTTACCACTTTATTCAGTTTATAGCAAAGAAAATACTGAAGTACGCCACAACGTCAAGCATTTTCAAAAGTATTATAGAAAATTTGTACTTAATTCAAGGTGTAGATTAGGGTGGAACGAAAAAAAAAAAATCACAATATTTTCACACAAGCCTCAAAATGTGCCTTTAGATGTAATTTTTTTCTCAAAAAGCTGGCGTCCTGCCTTTGTATCTTCAGATTCCTCACGGGCCTTAAAAGTTGAGATATTTTGAAAAATATTTGTTTTTGCCGTCAACATATTTGATAATTATTTATCTTTTTACCTTTTAACACACTGCTTAACATGACTATAAAATATAACCCAATAATGTTATTCAAACTAAATCACTTAAATTATTGTTTTCTGGTTCCTCAATATATTTGAAACTTGTCCACCTGCATGAGAGGATATTGGAATAGTGTCTAAAAGCAGCTCTACACAGAGAGTAGATAGAAAGAAGATCAGGACGGCCAGAATGTCTCAACGTAACGTTTGTACTAGTGTATTAGGTGAAATGTCGTTATTAGGCGTGTTTTATTAGACAGTTTCAATTCTTCTGAATTTTACAACAGCTAGGGTTTCACAGTTATCTAGTTTCTGTCCAATAACACCTTTGTTCTTCCAATAACACCAATTCATCATCTAGTTCTTTTACTAAATGTCGCAAAGGAAGTTCATTTAAATGGAATTAACAAATTAACCATTGTAAGGGACGTTTTAATTATTTTTCCAACAAACGAATAACGGCATTTTTCACTTCCGTATTCACAACAGTTCCATCTGTACCAACTTCTACTAAATCGGAAAGTTCGATCAAGTCAAACTTTTCCTTAAAGAAATTAACCAAAGACAGTTTTATATGACATGCAGATCCGCTTTCCGGTGTAACATGGCCCAAATACTTAGAACCGGGTTCACTTAGAATAGAAATATGTTCTCCCACAACGCGTTTTCTCTTCCTTTTATTCTTTCGTAAATAATAGTCGTCTAGACCATGAAATGAGTCCTTTCGACCATGAAAAAACACGCCTAATAATTTTACCTAATACTTATTTAAAACGTTTTTTTTTTTTTTTTTTTTTTTTTATTTATTCTATCTACTATCTGTGTAGAACTGCTTTTAGACACTACAATATCCTCTAAAACAGCATTTGCGATTATAGCAGCAGCGTGATCTGAAACTCCAGTTTTGTCACAGGCAAGTGCCACGGATGGTAGTTTATCATTCAGGTGGACAAGTTTCAAATATATTGAGGAACCGGAAAACAATAATTTAAGTGATTTAGTTTGGATAACATTATTGGGTTATATTTTATAGTCATGTTAAGCAGTGTGTTAAAGGTAAAAGATAAATAATTATCAAATATGTCGACGTACAAAAAAACAAATATTTTTCAAAATATCTCAGCTTTTAAGGTCCGTGAGGAACCTGAAGATACAAGGCAGGGCGCTCAGCTTTTGAGAAAAAAATTACTTATCTAAAGGCACATTTTGAGACTTGTGTGAAAATATTTTTTTTTTAAACATTTTTTTTCGTTCCAGCCTAGTGTAGATACACAAAGAGTTCGTTTACACTTTGCTTATATATGTTTGGTCAATACAAATGTATGACTAGTGGATCTTTTATGCATATCTATGTTTGAAACCATTAACAACACGTATAATTTAAGGTTTAAGGTATATTTAATGTTTGTGCAGAAATTTTAATGTAATAAAAATGAGTTATGATATTTTAAAATCTGAAGATGACTTAAAAGTAAACTGAGAAAGTTAATCAAAAAATATATATACCCAGATGAGAGAAAAGTTGCTAATATGTTTTATGAGGTATTTTTATAAAAATTAAACGCGTAGTGTTAGTGATGAACAAATGCAAAACTAAGAGCAAGACTCCCATGGTCTTGGTTTTGGTTCTACAGATAATAAGTAGTGTTGGTCTTGCAGGGTCCAGTCTTGGTCTTGCGCAGTTTTGTTGCAAATCGTGCATTTTATAATAGATTTTTACTACATACACTTTCTACATAGAAAATCTTTATTATATTTTTATATACAAGGTGTTAAAAAATAATGTATCTAACTTTGGTGGGTGATTCTACAAATAAAAATAAAACAAAGAGCCCTGAATGTGTACTTTCCATTAGGGTAGAGAGTACTACTTATGGTACTTCTTTTATCTTTATAGATACAGTAGTTTCAACATGTAAAAAGCTAGAACTGTTTTACGTAAAAAAATGCTCTTCGTTTAGTTCGAAAAGTGAACAGTTTTCAAGATATTTGCGTTTAAAAGATTCACAATGCATCTATTTTAGCATATTTAGCAACTTGCTGTTTCACATGGAATGTTCTTAAAGCAAACAAAACATATTATTTTGATTTAACCTTTCGAGGACTGTAACTTCTTCGGCCAGCATTTTAGAGCATATGTTCATAGGAACTTTTTTGTTTTTATTTTTATTTTTTAAAAACTTAAATAATTTAGATACGCTATTTTTGACACCCTGTATATACCGGGTGCGTCTCAAAATTCTCCCCCCTATAACTTTTTTATTTTTCAGATAAAAAACGAGATTTGGTATGTTAGTATATGACATAAATTACGATTATTTGATTGGTGTATTCAATTGTTTTGGAAATTACTTCCTGTTTCTGGAAATAACTAAAACTTTTGATTTTAAATGCCATCTTCAGTAATTTTTTTTAAATGACATTCTGAATAAAATGTCATATCGTAGTATCAACTTTTGACATTCTCGTAATAAGAGTATGTTAAGAAGTTGAATCTAAAGTGGCCATGACTATGTTAAAGACACTAATTTCTTCCATCAAGGATGAGCCTTGGAAAAATATATTTGATCGTCTAATGTTTTTAGTGTCTTGTCCTGGCCAAGGATTAGAAAATGCTCTAATCGTATTTTAATCATATCTCATTTTTTCAAATGGAACGAGTAGCTCATTAGCATATTTGGAAAAAAGCATTTTTTGAATAATTTGATGCCACATACTTGGTATTTCAGTCAAATTTTCGTTACGAACCATAAGTTATAATTTCAAATAAATTGTAGGCGAAATTGTCAAAAGTTGACATATGATATGCCATTCTATTCAGAGTTCTTTTTAAATTTTAAAAAAAAAAAAAAAAAAAACATTATTTGCAATAAATTATAACAAAAATTATGAACAAATAAGTAGTTTTTTATACTATATAAACGTGAAAAAAAATCTTGGTTTTGGTTTTGGTGTTGCGGGAGTCTTCTTGGATGTCTCTTGCTATGTATTTTGCAAGACCAAAACCAAGACCAGTATTGCTCATAAGCTAAAGAGATCCTTTACGACTTAGAACACGTACGTTTGTTATAGTAATTTCATTATTTATTAAATTCTCTTTTTGTGTAAAATTTCTTGTTTCTTATTTTACCGCACAAAAATGTATTAACATCATCCAGATAATACCACTTGATCTTTTTCTTTAATATTCATCAAGCCACACAACCCTAACCCTCCCGGTATATAAATTACCTCGTTTGACCGTCGCAATACTCAACTACGATTTTTTCCAACGGTTTTCCTTTACTTTCACTTCCGTTGTTACCCCATCCCCACTTTTATTCGGTCTTTTTCCTCCTAAGCATTTTCCGTATTCAATCCGGGGATCTTTCTGCCGGAACAAGCATTAAACCAACTTAATAATATTAAATGCGGCTTAGGTTTCTCCAAGTGGCCAGGAATTTACGCCAATGACTTGGCTGAATGGGGATTTGGACGGTGAGGACGGTTTATCGGTGTAATTTTGTGTTTGCCTTACGAGGGGTGATGGAAATGTTCTGAGAGTTATTTACCCGTATTTGCCTTAGAATTTGTATAGTAATGCGTCTCAACTGCATGGATCTCACATCTTCATTACCAAAACTCAGATACAGAAAAATGCAACGGAACACTTTTTTGTCAAATTTAAAGAATTATATTTTTTTTAATTTTTAGCCCAATTTTATATTTTTTATTAAACTGTATATAAATATATCAAAAAGATTTATCTTTTATATCAAAAAATTAGGATTTATTGACGTATTCAGCTGTTTTTGGTTAAAAGGTCAATCCAAAAGACTGATCCCTTCAATTTTAAGATACTCATTTACAGCTCTGGTGCGATGATGTCGGGCGTTATTGTTCATAAAAATAAAAGCATCTTCAATAGCTGCGCTCGCAATAGCCTTAGGTGACGCTGAAGCGTGTTTCTGGTATATCTGTCATCCGTCATTGCCCTATCAACATGGATTAATTATGTAGTGGATATAGCGATTATGCCGTTGATCCTAGTGAATTGGTTTGGATCACATTGCCAAATACCAGCTCTGTTAGACACCAAACTACTCCTACTCTAAATTTTGAAATTCGACTGGTGTAGCTATAAGGATAATCACACTGAAAAATCAGCTATATCAGATATTCTGGAGTAACGTTGCTTTTTACTACAAATATGCTAGGGCAGAATGATTGACCAACGAGCCCACAAATATTGTTTTTCCCGAAAAACCCTTTCACATTAAAACAAGGTGGTGCAAAATTTTTTGAAACTGTGTGCTTATATATTTTAGATTATCATTTAAAAAACAAATGAATAACAAAAATTAAAATGGGAAAATAAATTAAAAAGCTGTAAGAAATAAATCATATTTACATAATAATATTAGCAACATAATATAAAAATAGCAGTACACACAGAGTAAAAAGATACAAAATATTACAAAATATAGGTTTGCAGTACCTTTTTCTAAACATTCTTTATTAAACAGTCTGGTTTAATATTTCGATGAAGAGAATAGAGCATTCAAGTTCCTGTTTGTCTTTCTATATTTACTAAAACTTTTATTAAACTCAAAACTCCAGCAGGATAGGAATTCAAAAGACTAGTCTAGATATTATTAAATGAAGAAAGACGGTCTAGAATTAAACAAACTTTATGTGTTAAAAAGAAATAATTACTTATTTTATTATTTTATAACATTTATACATATCACAAGCTACCAATTTGAATTAAATATCCTTTTAATTTATTTTTATGTTATACACTGTTATTTTATTTTGTTGTTCATGTTACATAAGAGTTGAAAATTATTTATTATTTTTATTTTACTTCACTTTTTTTTATACTCACTGACAAGATTTATTTCTTTGGTGAGCATTTAGTTTATTTATCAAATTAGAAAATCTATAACTAAGGAATAGCTTTGCTACCTTTTATTTTCTTATTTTTCAGGAATTTTAGTTTTTATTTTTTTTTACTTACATTGTACTTTTTTGATAAATAAACTTTACTTTACTTTGCTCTTATTAATTATTAATAACTAAGACTGTTCGCGACTTCGTTCGCGTCGAATTAATCATTTTTAATGGTGATGATAAAGCAGAACAAGAATTTCCATTAACATACAAACTGGATAAACTTTTTTCACATTTATGTTAGCATGAGAAGAACAATATGGCAATATTATTATATAACTTGGTAATATTTGAGGGGTAGTTTCATCGTTGAATTTGACTGAAAACTGTTTGCCAAAATGTTTATTACGTCAAGCATTTTAAGCAGAATCGTGGTTAATCAATTACCCGACTTTTGAACACCCTGTATGATTTTTAAAAATTTCAAAATATGTAAAACAAAATAAATTATGTGTCCATGTTTGGTGTTTTCTCCAAAGACTAACTGTTTGGTAAATAACAAATATTGTATTATTTGAGGGGTGTTTTCGCCCTCTTGGAATTTGAGATTCGAGAAACCCTCCTTATCGAACCTCTACACCCCACAGTCAATCCGTTTGCCAAAATCCAGCTTTAAACGTCAAGAATGCTTTAAGCGTGAAACTCGTTAAAGTCTCGCACACCCTGTATAAATTTATAAAAAGTCTAAAATATGTAAACAACAAAATAAAATATAGTACGTGTTTAAGAGTTTTTCCTGAAAAACTCACCGGTTTTTTAAATAAAAAATATTTTAATATTTGAGGGATAGTTTCACTCCTTAGAATTCGAGTTTCGAAAATCCTTTCTTATCGAACGCCTACACCCTAAAGTCAAAAAAAAAATAAAAAAATCAGCTTTTTACGTCAAGCGCTTTAAGCAGGATCGTGATTAATCAATAACCAGATTTTTCGAAACACCCTGTATACTTTTAAAAATCTTAAAACATGTAGAAAACAAAATAAAATATACGTGTTTAAGCGTTTTTTCGGAAACTTGCCGTTTTTTAAATAAAAATATTGTAATATTTGAGAGGTGGTTTCGCCCCTCTTTGAACTGGAATTTCGAAAATCCCTCTTATCGAACCTTACACCCTAGAATCAACCTGTATGCCAAAATTGAGCTTCTTACGTTGAGTGGTTTGAGCAGGATCGATTAATCAGTATGTCAGTCACTTAAGGATTTTGAGTATTACCATATCATCGAATAAAACGGCGTCCGCTGGCTTGAAATGATCGATGGCATTTCCTATATAAATTTATTATTATAAACACAGCGATTCATTTCATAGCCATCGCTGACGCCATTTTTTTTTATTTATTTTATTAGTATAGATTAATATAAGTAAATAAATGTAATAAATTATTTTTGGTTTTTTATTATTTACGACTTATTTTAATATTTAGTTAAAAACCTACTTTGGTAATATAACATAGTAGATTAAATTAAAGGAAAAATAAAACAGAAAGATTCCAGTGGTTCTCAAAATTTAACCAAAGAATATTTTTTTATTTTCCAAGCAAAATAACTCGGTTTGAAAACGGTAAAGAGAAAATATTATGTTTCTTTGGGGATCTACCAGCCCTGCAAATATTTGCACTTATTTAAGACCACCTCTGTATAAATCTCTTCACACGTAACTTTTTCTCGACATTTGATATGGGGAATATGGAAACTATGGTCCAAACGAAAAATACCTAAGGAAGGGATACAAACGTGTTCTGTTGTTGAAGTTTTGTTACAACCTTTATTAAGAATAATGATTTTGAAAACATTCCTTAAGATTTTCCTTTTGTAATCCTCTTGACCTTAACTGCTTTGACGGGTTTTTCATCATATTGGAAAAAGTTAGGAGATAATAATCGTACCAGCAATGTAAATATATAAATAAAAAAATAACAACATCTTTACAGGAAACAAATATAAGAAAGAAAATTATCGGTTAATTTTGAGAAACGGCCTCCAAGACATTCAGAGGAAAGTTCTATTTTATCAAAACCAAAACTTTTCCGAGTTAGAAGAACGTACACAACAGTTTCAATAATGTGCCTGTTTTCTTTTTATTTTCTTTCTACCCAGGCCTCTATTTATCTATCTTCTTTCAGTCTATTTCCTCTTCTATCCCTTTACTTCCCTCAATTCTTTCCATTTTTCTGATTTCTGGAAAAGTATCAGGAAACAATGGAGGAGAACGATATAGGGTCCAGTGAAAATTATAGGAACTCGATATAAAGACAACAAACTGATGAAAAAAATACTCTTAAAACGTATTTCTAAATTTTGCTTGATTTTTATTTGTTGTAATTAGGTAACTAGCTAAACAGTGACATCAAATTAAAATACAGTAGGGACTTGATAATCGGGCTCAATTAAAGCTAGGTAATTCGGATTAATAAAATCCAGATTTTTGTATAGGCAGATTATAAAAAAGGTTAAAATATACCTACAAGCTTTAAACAAATGCATCAATATAGGAATAAGTAATAGTAAACATTGCAATTATAATATATTGATAAACCTATACATTATAGATAGGCATATTATGAATAGGTAATTATACAGGGTGGTCCGAACTGTATTTCGGGAACTTCGGCAGCATATTCTGCAGATAAAAATAAATAAAAAAGTTCGTATAAATATATTCTAAACATAAATGATACAGGGTGTAGAATTTTCATTTTATTTTGATTTTTTTCCAAATAATTTCTGAAGTAACGTCAATATTTGAAAGAAAATTGGTGTCTGGGAGAATATTAGCGAGGTGAAACCTTAGATGTCATTTACTTGACCCTAGATAAGGTTAGCATTTTCACAGATGACGTTTGAGAATTGTATTATGTGTTATTAAAGTAAGCTTGCTTATATTAGACAAAGAGGGGCTGATTTAAAATACTTTATTTTTGGCTTCTTTTTTCATTTTTTGTGTTAATTACTTCAGTTTGAACTGTTTGAGACTATAAAAAGATCAAAAATTTTATAAAAAACTTAAATCTTGACATTAAACGTTAACAGCCTCGATTTAGCTTATAACAAACTCTCAGCGATAAAATTAAATTTTGTTTATAAGAATTAAGTGAGATACTTTACGAACAACTCGGAAGAAACCTTTGTCTTTCCTTTTACCCTCAGGTAATGTACCCCTCCCACTTCTCGCAACGTTTCTCCTTATCTCCCTTCCTCATTTTTTGTTGTTTTTGTTTTATTTCTGGCGTTCCCCACCTAGCGGCAGTAATTTCGGCTGATTTACGACTGAATTTACAATTTTAAACTGCGCCGCGCACAGGTTGGCCATTTTTTGCTCTTTCTTGAATTTCTTGATATTTCCGTTTGTATGAAGGAGACATTGAAACAAATATATATGAATTAGTGCTATTAAAAATAATTAGGTATAATGTTTTATTTAACGAAGAACCAAAGAAAGTGAAGAACGTTTATCAATTTTATAGAATGTTAAATTACAAGTTATTATACAGGGTTATATAGTGCGTCGAGCATCCAGCTCCTACAATAAAAAACTTAGTATTTTTTAAAAAAATTAATACATACACGAAAAGGGACTTACAGCGCTTTTCAGATGGAGCGGAGCATCAGCGTGTTTTTTCAAGATAGCCGTCAGACAAAATCATCCGGACGGAGCATGTGAAATTGTTCATACCGTGCTGCAACTGTTACTTTGGGTCGGTATTTACATGTGTGGAAGTAAATCGCATAAGGATCTTATTAAGTCGGAGAGAAAGAAAGGCGACGGTGTGCTGTTGCAGCGTTGCCGGTACACCTTTCCCTATCAAGTAAAGTTCCCTATCAAACTAGATAAAATCATTAGATATGTTTCAGACTAGCAATGGAATTATAAGAATATCGTTAGGGTGGCCTTTTTTATAACGAGAAAACGTCAATCGCGATAATAATTTAAAAACTCAACTTTAACACATAACAAGCCATAACTTAAGAACCAATCCAGATATTGAAACTTTTTTATTGTGAAGATCGGATCTTTTACAATATGTGTAAATAAGAAAATTCGATAAGGTTGTTTTTTTCATTCAAAAAATTTTAAACAACCCATGCATTTATTTTTAGTGTATAGCAAATTTCAGAAATTGTGGCAATTTTTTTATTTATAAAGATTTTCAAGTACACTGTCTGCCAAGAAATATACTTCAGAAATGTTAAGAAAGTTTTTGAGAAAAAAACTACAATCTATTATCGATTATTTCTAATAGATTTCGAGATATCGATTTTTGAATTCAGTGTTCTAATAGCCCGACCAATGTCGAAAACCAACTCAATTCCACTACCAAAAATGCAAGTGTTTCTAGGAAAATTAAAATTCAACGATTCGTAAATACATAAACAAATAAAGTATCACGAGACGTAATTAAATCGTGAATGATGTACACCTTTTCCTAAAACTTTAAGTACTGACAGAGTTACTTAAGCGGCCCATACATTATCAAACAAGTTGCGCAAAGAAGCGATGCGCAACGTTGTGGTGCACAACTGCATCACCCACGCACTTGGTAAAGTTTTGATCAAACTTTATTAAAAGTTGTGCTTTGTTCGAGAAACAATCATGCCCTCAATTGCCATTGCGTCAATTAATATCGTACATACCCTAGATGATGTCGATGATACCAAAAACGAAAAGAAACAAAGAATTTGGGATGAAAGAACTAAAATATTGTACAACGAAGCGCAACACACACATACACCACACAACGCGTTGCGCAAACAGTCCTGTTGCACAAAAACGATTTTGAAACTTATCAAACAATTGCGCAACTCATCAAACAGGACTATACATTGGCAACTCGTTGCGCAATTTGTTTGATAATGCATGGGCCGCTTTAGAGGTTGACCGGTCGACTGCGACAAATCTACTATTCCCCTTCCACGTCTCTTAGCGATGTGCACAGTTTCGGTTTATTTCATATGTTTCATAAACGTATTTACTGTTTTTACAGTACATTATTTTTGTAAACTTTGTTCAGCAAGCATTATAAACGCATTGTACACTTCTTACATAGGGAAATCTCGATCCAAGACTAACCTTTGCCAGCCCTTAGTATAAACTCATAGTACTTGCTCGAAGTCGCGGACAGTCCGTCGCATGTGAAAACGCTCCGCTCCATCTGAAAGCGTTGTTAGAATGTATTTTAGAAAAAATATTTTAAGTTCTACAGGGTGGCTCAAAGAACTGTGAGTTGGTCCAGATTATTTTTAAAATGGAACATCCTGTATTTTATTATATTTTTGGCTTCCTTTCTATATTTCAGAGAGATATTAATAATAAAATATTTGTTTCAGCCATTTATAAAAAAAATTATGCTATGTTTTTACTATAGTTCCCTTCCCTAATTAAATGTATTTTTTTGTTTTTGAGGGTTACGTTGCACTGATTGTAATAGTAATACTGGTTGTAACTAAGATTAAATTGAAATTTTTAAAAATGTCTCATTTTACACCATTTTTGATCCTATACACCTCTGGTCACTTCATTTGCTTGGTATGTATTTTAATCCATGCGACAGAGATAAATATATAAATGACCGGTTGACAGACAGAGAGACAAAATAAAAAGTGGCATAGAATGTTGCAGGTTTTATTGTTTGTGGAAAATGTGTTTAGAAAAAAATAAATTATTTTAAAACTTTCATGTATACTACTGAAATGAAGTTAATATATCTAAGATAAATATAACTATTACAGCTGTAATAAAATGAGTAATTGTAAAAAATAAAGTTCCAACTCTAGATACAACATTTTCCATAAACGCCTACTGTGCGGTTTGAAATTATGATACAAAATCCGGCAATACCGCATGGAAGAAATGTATCAACTCAACTTTGGACTCTTTTAATACATTTGATTTTCCATTAAGCTGTCGACATCACTGTTTTACACGTTAAAAATTTCAATGACCAGAGCGGTATACGTTTTTAACACAGCAGTTTTTCCACTATAGTGAAATGCCATTTTTTTTTTAAAAAAAAAAAAAAAAAAAAAAAACAAATTATATTAATACTAAGGAAAAAAAAAACAGGGATGTAGGATCCACTGAGTAAAGATGTCGTTTTCTACATGTTTCATTTATATAAAAAGGACAAGACCTAGAAATAGAAAAATAAAAAAAAAAAATATAATTCAAAAAAGGTAGGTGTAGGACATTATATGAAATTCTAGCCCTGCGAGAACTTTTTGTAGCATTTTCTTCCCATTTTTTGACGGGTTTTTCCACTTTTTCAAGATTCATATTAAGTTTTTATCGTCGTTCACGTAAAGTATTATTTTCGTACCTCGGAGAGATATAAGAAGCTTGTTTTCGTCAAGTGAGTGTAGTGAAAGTTGAAGCCTATTCCCAATACAATATTATGTCGACGGTATAATGAATTTTATTCAGAAATGTTATAAAAAGGTGAAAGACTCGGTGAAAGATACAAGATATATGCTCGGAAAATTTCTAATTTTTTCTTGTTTACATTATGTTTATTTTATGATACTTTGTGATATTCCATAAAACGGAAAATAAGAAATATAATTATAAACAAAATATCCAGACTTTTCTAGAAATAAATGCGCTTGTGAAAAAGATATAAATATTATTAAATATAAATTTTCCATTATATTGAAATGCCATTTTTTGTTTTAAAACACTTTGTTATTGAAAAGGTAGGTTAATCCAACAAATTATATTAATAATAAAGAAAAAAACAGGGATGTACGATCCACTGAGTAAAGATGTCGTTCTCTACACATGTTTTATTTTATATGTGCTGGGCAAGCACTCTCGACTGTGACAGGTTTCTTTCAAAAACAATTCAAAATAAGGTAGGTGTGAGACATTATATGAAATTCTAGCCCTGCGAGAACTTTTTGTAGCATTTTCTTCCCACTTTTTGACGGGGTTTTCCATTTTTTCAAGATTCATATTAAGTTTTTATCGTCGTTCACGTAAAGTATTATTTTCGTACCTCGGAGGGATATAAGAAGCTTGTTTTCGTCAAGTGAGTGTACTGAAAGTTGAAGCCTATTCCCAATACAATATTATGTCGACGGTATAATGAATTTTATTCAGAAATGATATAAAAAGGTGAAAGACTCGGTGAAAGTTACAAGATATATGCTCGGAAAATTTCTAATTTTTTCTTGTTTACATTATGTTTATTTTATGATACTTTGTGATATTCCATAAACGGAAAAATAACAAATATAATATAAACAAAATAATACCCAGACTTTTTTAGAAATAAATGCGCTAGAAAAAGGTATAAATAATATTAATACAGTAAATTTTCCATTATATTGAAATGCCATTTTTTGTTTGAAAACATTTTGCTATTGAAAAGGTAGGTCAATCCAACAAATTATATTAATACTAAGGAAAAAAACAGGTGTAGGATCCACTGAGTAAAGATGTCGTTTTCTACACATGTTTCATTTATATAAAAAAGACAAGCACTCGACAGTGACAGGTTTCTTTCAAAAACATAATTCAAAAAAAGGTAGGTGTAGGACATTATATGAAATTCTAGCCCTGCGAGAACTTTTTGTAGCATTTTCTTCCCACTTTTTGACGGGGTTTTCCATTTTTTCAAGATTCATATTAAGTTTTTATAGTCGTTCACGTAAAGTATTATTTTCGTACCTCGGAGGGATATAAGAAGCTTGTTTTCGTCAAGTGAGTGTACTGAAAGTTGAAGCCTATTCCCAATACAATATTATGTCGACGGTATAATGAATTTTATTCAGAAATGTTATAAAAAGGTGAAAGACTCGGTGAAAGATACAAGATATATGTTTGGAAAATTTAATTTTTTCTTGTTTACATATGTTTATTTTATGATTTCTTTGTGATATTCCATAAAACGGAAAATAAAATATAATTATAAACAAAATACCCAGACTTTTTAGAAATAAATGTTAGAAAAAGATGTAAATATTATTAACACAGTAAATTTTCCATTATATTGAAATGCCATTTTTTTGTTTTAAAACATTTTGCTATTGAAAAGGTATGTCAATCCAACAAATTATATTAATACTAAGGAAAAAAAACAGGGATGTGTAGGATCCACTGAGTAAAGATGTCGTTTTCTACATTATGTTTCATTTATATAAAAAAGGACAAGCACTCTCGACAGTGACAGGTTTTTCTAAAAATATATAATTCAAAAAAGGTAGGTGTGAGACATTATATCAAATTCTAGCCCTGGGAGAACTTTTTGTAGCATTTTCTTCCCCTTTTTTGACGGGGTTTTCCATTTTTTCAAGATTCATATTAAGTTTTTATCGTTTTTCATGTAGAGTATTATTTTCCTACCTCGGAGGGATATAAGAAGCTTGTTTTCGTCAAGTGTACTGAAAGTTGAAGCCTATTCCCAGTACAATATTATGTCGACGGTATAATGAATTTTATTCAGAAATGACATAAAAGGTGAAAAAATACAAGATATATGTTCGGAAAATATACTTTGTGATATTTATAAAAACTTAAAATAACAAATATAATTATAAAAAAAAAAAAAAAAAAAAACATTTTTTTAGAAATAAATGCTCTAGAAAAAGATATAGATATTATTAAGACAGCACATTTCCATTATATTAAAAAAAAAATGCTTTTTTTAAACACTTTTCCATTGAAAAGGTAGGTCAAAATCCAATAAATTATATTAATACTAAAAACAGGGATATAGGATCCACTGAGTAAAGATGTCGTTCTCTACACATGTTTCATTTTATATAAAAAGGACAAGCACTCTCGACTGTGACAGGTTTCTTTCAAAAACATAATTCAAAAAAAGTAGGTGTGAGACATTATATGAAATTCTAGCCCTGCGAGAACTTTTTGTAGCATTTTCTTCCCATTTTTTGACGGGGTTTTCCATTTTTTTCAAGATTCATATTAAGTTTTTATCGTCGTTCACGTAGAGTATTATTTTCGTACCTCGGAGGGATATAAAAAGCTTGTTTTCGTCAAGTGAGTGTACTGAAAGTTGAAGCCTATTCCCAATACAATATTATGTCGACGGTATAATGAATTTTATTCAGAAATGATATAAAAAGGTGAAAGACTCGGTGAAAGTTACGAGATATATGCTCGGAAATTTCTAATTTTTTCTTGTTTACATTATGTTTATTTTTATGATACTTTGTGATATTCCATAAAACGGAAAATAACAAATATAATTATAAACAAAATACCCAGACTTTTTTAGAAATAAATGCGCTAGAAAAGATATTATAAATATTATTAATACAGTAAATTTTCCATTATATTGAAAATGCCATTTTTTGCAAACATTTTGCTATTGAAAAGGTAGGTCAATCCAACAAATTATATTAATACTAAGGAAAAAAACAGGTGTAGGATCCACTGAGTAAAGATGTCGTTTTCTACACATGTTTCATTTTATATGTGCGACAAGCACTCTCGACAGTGACAGGTTTTCAAAAACATAATTGAAAAAGGTAGGTGTAGGACATTATATGAAATTCTAGCCCTGCGAGAACTTTTTGTAGCATTTTCTTCCCATTTTTTGACGGGTTTTTCCATTTTTTCAAGATTCATATTAAGTTTTTATCGTCGTTCACGTAAAGTATTATTTTCGTACCTCGGAGGGATATAAGAAGCTTGTTTTCATCAAGTGAGTGTACTGAAAGTTGAAGCCTATTCCCAATACAATATTATGTCGACGGTATAATGAATTTTATTCAGAAATGATATAAAAAATAAAAAAAAAAAAAAAAAAAAAATTGTAATTTTTCTTCTCTTTACATTATGTTAATTTTATGATACTTCGTGATATTCCATAAAAATGGAAAGTAAACAAATATAAGTAAACAAAATATCCAGACTTTTTATTTTTTTAAGAAATGTGCTGAAAAATATATTTTTTTTATTTATTTATAATATTTCAGAAACCATCCAAATATAATTACTCATCTAGGGATTATGGGAAGATCTGAAAGGAAGCCAAAATGGAATAATATACAAGGTATTTCCATTTAAAAAAATCTTCCTGATCCACTCTACACTTTTGAGCCACCCTCTAGAAGTTAAAATATTTTCCTGAAATACATCTTCGTATATACTTTAGGTTTGCACTAAACAAAATTCTCAAGTTTTTTTTCTAGGAGCTACAGATGCCTGACGCACCATTGTCGGACCCTGTATACCAATTATCAACAGTACCAATATTATTTTGTCTTGTATTATTGTTATTGTATAACCTATTCTTACGTGTACTTTCCAATTAATGTCTTTTTCAATTCTCGTACAAATTAAGTATCTAATAAATGGGAGTTTTGAAAGAAATGGCTGCAACATCTCTATAGCTCACTGATTCCGAATCACCCAACTGTAAACTGAGAAGCTTATTACTTAATTTAAACTGAAGAGTAAAAACAACAAAAAAGCCCGTCGGAAAATAAAATAAACTCCGGGAAAATACAGAGCGCTTCACATTTTTGACGTTTTATATCAACTTAATTTTTCCACTTTTCTCGCATTGGAGTTAGAGAAAGGAAAATTCAGTTTTTCTGTCTTTTCTCTGATATGGCCTTATTATATTTTAAAATGTAACGTCAAATATAAATGGAACGTAATTTTAAAAGTGAAGAGCGGTAATATCTCTCTTTCTTTTAGCCTTTGCGTTTGGTGAGAAATCGTAGAAGCGTTTAAACAAAAAGAAATTATGAGATTTTTGCGAAGAGAATGATGTCTCTTTTAAAATATCGTGACGCTCGTATACGGGGAGCCAAAAGTTGATATAATGTTATTATTTACCATTTCAAATCGAAAGCCCTGTAATTTTTAATTATGTATCTTACCGTTGAGCACGTGCACGAATGCAGACGCTGGACTGGCATTTGATGGCATGCACGTGTAGTTCCCCGTGTCTGTTAGTAGGGCCTTGGTTACCAATAGCTTGCTGGTGGTACCTATTTCCGTTTTTTCTGTTTCCAAGCTGATACCACCTCGAGGTGAGTCAAAATCCACAATAGAATGACCATGATACCTAGAATACACAAAATATATTTTTATAACATATACAGGGTTGTTCACCACATACGACACTGAGTATTGTAACTAAACGATTAGTTTATTACAAATTGTAAGGTTTAGTCTGTTGAAGGACTATTAGAGCTACAATTTAAAATATTTTTATGAAGATACAGAGGTCCCAAATAAGTAAAAAATTATAAAGTTGTATTTTTTAAATGGACCCTGTATATTATTTCATTTTTGGCTTTAATGATTAAAATAAAGGTAAATTTGATTAAGGTTTATTATACTTAAACCTTACCGTTTTTGGAACATTTTCAATTTTGTGAAATTGCAGTAAAGATTTTAAGGCTTTATTTCTCCAAGGGTATCAAAGTTTTTAATACTAAATATTTACTGAAGTTTATTTATTGATCAGTTATTTTGTTGCAATAATAAAAATAATACTACCTATACAGAGTGCCTAAAATTTATTTTAAATAATTATTAGCTTCAAACGGCAAATAACTTGTTTAATTTAAACGAACACCTTGTATATTTTACGAGAATCAGATGCACAATTTAATTGTCTATCAAATTATATTATACCATTTTTACCTATCTCTTTAAGTTTCCGTAGAAAATGCATTTTTCTTGTAATTTAGAACTATTTATCAATATACCCATGGACTATTGGACATTTTAGATTATTTTAAAGATGTACCAAATTTTAAAGAGTAATAGATACTATTATTGTCGATATAATTTCTTTTATTTTATTAAAAAATAAAAAACTGTTTAAATATTTGTTAAAGAGGACCAATTAATATGATTCCAGTATTCAAACTACATTAACTGGCTGTTTGCGTTGATTAATAATAATTGCTCCAAATACTAAAACCGAATTTTGTATGGCATTAGACAGTGTGATAGAAAGAAACACCTTAAAAATGATATTTGGCTTTTAATAATAAATACTTATTTATAACAACAGAGACTTAATTTTGATAAGTTATTATTATATTGATTTCTGACTCAAACTTTACATTTATTTAGAATAATTTATTAACGAAATTAATGTAATTAAGTATGTAATTAATTAGTATATGGGCGAAATACGGTGTTATATTTAATTAATGGTATACTCTTTTATAAGAGATTTAAATAGTTTTCTTTTTGCATTAGTCGGGTTAGTAATATTATCGTTTTGCTAAAAAACGATAATATTACTAGTTTGTACATTTTGTACATTTGTTGCTTTAAAAATAATCTAAAATGTCAATATTCCATGGGTATATTGATAAATAGGGTCTAAATTATAAGAAATGCATTTACGAAAACTTGAAGGGATAGGTAAGAAGTATAATATCTGCTAGACAATTAAATTGTGCATCTGATTCTAAAATATACAGAGCAATACTGAACGAAGTATTGAT
>NW_022147132.1:52306-57578 GCF_002938485.1 Sitophilus oryzae
AAAGGGTTGTTAAGAGTTATTATTTAATAACAAAGTCGTTAAAGCACGATTATTATTATTAAGGAGAACTGATTCAAAATGCTTTAGCTATGATGTGATTAAGCTATTTACCTCGTGTGTTCTAAAATGGTCAGCCTGTCTTGCTACATCACAACACCACAGCAAAATCCGTTATACAACCGAAGTAACAAAACGATGTGTCAGGAAAATGGGCTAGTCGCGGAACTCGATACAGAGCGCGTTAAATTTAAATTCGCCGAATAACAATGAATGCGCCCTTCTGCGGGTCCAAAACTTTACCGATATCAACATTATTAATTTCGGTAAACTCAAATTTAAATCAGTCACAATTAACTGTTCGTACCAATGGTATTTAACCATACCCAATATATACTAAATTATCATTTAACCACAGCACCCTCTTATACCACTATTTCAGTAAAGGAGACAACAATATTTTCACACAAATGGCTTCTGATAACCTACTTACAGCGTGTAACCATCGAACCAAATCATTGCCTGAGAGGGTTTAGATATCGTTCAAACATTGAGTCGAGAATATATTGAGACTGAATTGATAAACACACTATTTTTATTTCAGACAGTGATGCCAGCTTTAAAAACTATTAGCTCATAATACATGGGGCATTGTAGCAGACCATGGCGAAAGCAGCACCATGGGCGTGCTATAAATATTTGAGTAACATTGTTTTTCAGCAGGCCTCATGATATTTTTTAACGCCTTTCTACGTGATTAAAACAGTCTGTACTGAAAACAAGAAGCCAAACAGTCAACGTCGCAATCTGTCAGCATTGCCTCTGTTCACGACTGTCGATTGCAGTTTGTTTAATGGGCGGAGTGTGGCTTCTAATATAGCCTGTCTTCAAACAGTTGCTTAGTCCCGATCAATGAGACTGACAAAAGTACCTATTTGCCCACCAACAGTTTTCTGAAAATGGTTTTTAAACTGATTAATGCAGATTGAACCGTACCAAAGTCATATTATTGCTCATCGTGTTAGTGCTTTGTAGTACCAGTATTAGTTTTGTCTAAATGCATTTTGAATTACAGACACAGATAGTAGGGAATTTTTTTATAGTATCTAGTATATTACCTCGGAGAATCTAGTATAATTTGTAACTTGAAGAATAATATAGTTTTTACCAAACATTAAATCACCATTGTATGTTTTTGCCACCCTAGTCAGCAGATGATTAAAACCAAATTAATATTTTTTTAATTATATTAGGTATTTAGTTTTGCAGATATTAATTTAATCAGAACTTTTTAAAAAAAAAAAAAAAATGGTTAGCGAAACGCGTCTAGTGCAAAAGTAAAGTTGTTTGGTGTATTGTGGCATTTAATGTTTGTTTGCAAAAATATATTTCTAAATACACTTATACTAGACCTCCGAGAAATATAATAGATAATTATAAAAAAGTACATCTACTGTATTCAAGAAAGAATTTCAAGAAGACACAAATATTGGAGCAAGATTACATAATTTAATACAAAAACAAAAAAAAAAAAAAAAAAAAAAAAAAAAAAAAAAATGAATTTGTAGATATAGCATGACTTTTTAAAATTTGGCTCGGAGATATAAATTTAATCGACCTTTTTAAAAATTATTTTTTTCAGAAACTATTTGAGACAGAGTTTACCAAAAATGTTTTTTTTTTTTTTTTTTTTTTTAGATTCTGCGTAAAATTGTATTACTTTTTTGAAACTTTAGTTTCGGAGATATAAATTTAATCGGACTTATTAATAAAAACTTAAACTATTTGGAGCAGAGATGTTTGTGAAACACACTCGCCCATTCATTGAATTTCTTTTCGCAAATTTGTCGAATTTTTATTGACCGCCGCATTGTCTAACTTTTTACGAGAAAGATTGATTAAATCGGTAGTAGATGGAGCTTAGAGAACAGTGCAGTTATTATCATTGAAATAGTTGCGCATTGACTGCTTATTGTTTTTCTTCTGATTTTCAATTTACAAGAGAACAGTTATTATACAGGGTATCACAAAAAAAGTTAAAAAATATAAATTGATTTGTATTTCTGAAATTTTCTATAAGTAAAGTAATGTTACTCAAAATATTTATAGCACGCCAATGAATTGCTCGCTGCCATGAATTCTGCTTCTCCCCATGGATGCCCCGTAGCTGCAGAACGCATTGCGGCGTGCTGTATATTTATTATTATAATTTAATAGCAAAAAATATCGATGTATTTTAAAGTTTAAAAATAAAATGAATAATGTTCATCAATTCATCAATTCTCAATATCTGCCGATAATTGTTTGAATATTTATCTAAACACCCGTTTTAATCACCTCTCAGGTTAATTGATTCTAGTTTGTGGATGATTATTTTACCTTGTAAATTAGGTTACTCAAATTATTTGTGTAAAATAATTAGTATTTTATTCTCTCCTTTACTGTAATGGAGTGAAATTATATAGAGGTACTAGTAGTTAAATGATAATTTAATTAATATATTAGATTTATGATTTAAATACCATTAATTTTATTTTTTTCGGTGGATTTATTAATGACTGAGTTTAAATTTTAGTTTACCGAAATTAAATAAACATTACTAGTACTCTATATTTGATATCAATTAAAGTTTTAGTTACGGAATAGAGGGCGCGATTTTTAAATTCATTGTTACCAACCATGGACATATATTCGGCGCCGGTCTAATTAACTGGAATTTAAATTTAACGCTGGGGATTCAGGTGGTAGCTCTGCTGTAAAAAATGTCAAGTTTCCGCATTTATTTATTTACTTCCTGACACATAGTGTCATTCGTTTTGACACTTCAGTTTTGTATAACGAGTTTTTGCTTTAAATAAATAGTGTTGTGATATTTTAAGCTTAAAAAGCAGACCTTGCAGTCGAACATTGTTTTTTTAGAACCCCTTTTCGTACGAAGTGTACAAGATAGCTTAATCACGTAAAAAAATCATCGCAAACAATCACTTAAAAACTTTTCGCAACTTTTATTAGAATGTTTTGAATGGGAAAGCTGTAGTTAATGGCCCTTTATGTCCCTTAATAATAATAATCGTGCTTTTGAGAAGGTGAGCTTTGTTGATATAAATAATAACTCTTTATATATTTATAATTAATTTATTTTTGTTTCCTAAAATAATTTTATAAAAGAAAATATGTAAAAGTGGGCAACGTTGTGCCGGCCAAGTTTAATCACATGACTAAAAGTTTATTTGGTATGAACTGTAGTTTTAGTTTTAAATGGATGTGGCGATTTTGTGTAAATAATCAGTAGCTTTAGTAATAAATTCCTTGAAATCAAATATAAATATAAAAATTGGTCAAGTGCGAGTCGGACTCGCGCACGAATGGTTCCGTACCATTCATTATCTTTACAACATTAGACACTATATTATTATAAACTTTTTTTCCGATTTAGCTGAAATTTTGAATGTGCGTAAAAGTAATTTAAAAAAATGATGAAACACATTACTAAAAATTGTATTAATCAATAACAAATATGTAAAAATATGTAAAAATTAAAAAAAAACGATTAAAAAAAAGTCGCCTTGACTAGGATTCGAACCTGCCTTACTACGGCTCCAACGTCGTAGCAGCGTAAAGTCTTAACGCTTTAACCACGCGGCCACCCACCGAGGACTTGAAAGATTCTATGTAAAATTCTTACTTAAAAGATACTGTTTAGTGAAAGTACTGTTTAATTTATAAACATTTATTTAATTCTGTTTTTAGTATTTGTTCTTATAGCGGCAACATAGATACATTATCTGTGAAAATTTCAACTGTCTAGCTATAACAGTTCATAAGATAGACCTTTGTGAGAGTTTTTACCCTTTGGGTACGGAACCCTAAAAAGCATTTAGAGCAAAAAAGGCGAAGGCGCTGTGTTAAACGTAGTCTTTACTAAGGACACGGAGGTGCACTTTGACTCAAAATTGTACTATTAAGTTTCATATCTATCTTATTAGATGGTTAGTTTCTTTTATCTATGGCCTTAATATATTTTTATTTCTGACACAAAGAATAACAAGCATGACATATTTTTTATAGAAGACTAACAATATAATTGTATGAATTACCATGAAATACTTTTTTTTAACTATTCTAAATTAATTTAGTAAAAAAAAAGAATTTTGCAGAAAAATAAGTTTTTCTAACAAATTATTTTGAATATTTATGATACTAAAAAAATACTTATAGTTTTATGGTTCTGAATAAATTTAATTTGCGGAGATGTATAATTATACAGATTTTTAACTTGAAAATCAATTTAAAAATATTATTAATTTTTTAATTCACTTAAATGTGATTTATTTCTAAAGAAATTATGTTTTCGAATTTAAATAAACCTTGAGAACATAAATATATAATCCTCTGTATACCGAACTTTCGAAAATATTATTAAATTTTACGACTTTTATTTTTTTTCCAGAATATATCAAATCCATGATAATAATCTTTTTGTTCATTTTTTGTCGGATTAACATTTTGTTTACATAATTTTAATTAGCTCATTTATTACAGAAAAAATCTTTAAATATTTATTTTCGTCAGATATCTGATCCTTTTAATTAACAAGGGTTTTAATACTCATTAATTAAACATTTTTTTAATTAAAGGCCTATTTATTTATGAACAGTATTTTTTACGTCAAAAATATTTTTGCGTAAATAATTATGACATATAACTCTCGTTTATATGATTTTTCGGAATAAAAATAATTAACTAAAAATGTTACATAAATTTTAGAAAATGGTAACCCTAACCTCATTAATTATGAAAAATGATACTAGAATGTTTTGAAAAATGAAGTAAATCTTTAAATAATAGTACAATAGTACTTGTTACATAAAACATAATAAAGTAAAGTATTTTGTCAATAAAACGTGTTAACCTGCTAACTCTATTTTTACGTTAATTAAATAATACGCTTGATATATAATTTTTCCGTTAAATTTTTAACTAAATATTGAGTTTTATTGTTCCCCAACAAATATTATTGTTATCTATAATATTAATGCATACGTATACTTATGCTACATGTGTACCTATGTTTTCTACCGTTTTTATTGCTCACCTGTAAAATTAGGAATAATGGAGTTAGCTATTTAAATAAATAAATGCCTTCATTGTCAAATTTTTTTACAATTTGTAGACAAAGGTAAAGTAAACAAACAAAAGAGAATACAAAACAAGTATACAAATTACATTGTCAGTCTTATTGTTTAAAATAAACATTTATAAATGTTTACAATGT
>NW_022147133.1:0-38520 GCF_002938485.1 Sitophilus oryzae
GCACTATAGGACCACTACTATTCAATATTAATTTATCTAAAGCCGGTGAGCGTATTTACGAATCCCAACCTTATTCAGCACGCCGCTCGGCCGAATACAGCCGAGCTCGGTATGTTACGTTTCCCAACCCAATTCAGAGCGCGGTGCTGAAGTAGGTTGGGGTCGGGTAATGGGCTAATAGCGTCGCATTAAACTATAACGTAGATCCAGAATTTTTATTTAGTATTTAAACAAACTCCAAAGCAGCCAATAATTTTTAGATATTTTCATGCTTATCAAAATGGCCAGAATAATTTCGTCCCATAATCCCAATAACACTATTAAGTTCTTTTATAAGTCAACAGGTTGTTTATTAAACTGATATGAGCTGAACATAGAAATAAAAAAAATAGACATAATACTTTATTTTTATATATTTAAAAAAAATTAAATATATAAAAAAACAATAATAATAACAGTGAACAAGTGTGAAAAATCCATACTGTGTGCTCGCCTCATAGTGGGTGTTAAAATGGCAACAATTTTTAAATCCTCGTCACATAATAATTCAATAAACTTTTCTTCATAAAGATGTGCCTTTTGCTTTAAAAGTCTCACATTATTGCCAAGATCTCTGTCGGCTTAGTTTGTTTTCCTTAAAATGGTAAGTTTATAATAAAAATAATACTCAAAACAATAACAATTATCATTTACCTCCATTCATCGTACAGTGCATATCTTTGTCGAAGTCTAGGGTTTATCTGAGATTTGGTTAAGAGAGTAATATTAGAAAACTGTGTACAAGTTTCATGTTCTCCAATAATGGTCAATTCATGAAACATATGGGCAGCTGCAGGACTCATTCCCATGTTAAAATATTCAACAAATTTTGTTTTAGTAGCCCTCAAATAACTAAATGCTTCACCAACTTGAATGCAATGATTATGTTTACTTCACCTAAAAGTGTAAGCACTTGCTATTTTTTATTAGATGAAATGGCAAACCTTACCTTTATTTCGGAATTTAATCTTTATTTAAGGTACTTATAGTTTTTTATCGTGTCCTTATTTGTAATCTTTAGAACACTAATAGACGCGTTGCTGTTCAAATTGCGACGACGGCAATTATTACCCACTAGTAGTTCCTTTTATTTATTTAAGCAACTGTGTTGACATTTGTATAATTTTTTGTATACGTATCGTGTGGGATGTGGAAATATTTTCCACACGATCCAGTTTGTGCACGTGGTCTCAGAGAATTTGGATATCCATTCATGAATGTCACTGGTTAAATTATTGCTGCTTGCGTGTGTCGAACTTAGCTCCGTACAACTGTTATGAAATTCTCCTATTCCTATACTACTGGCTTCCTATGCTACTGGCACTATCAAATCCAAAGATTTCCTTTAGTTGCGACATCATACCACTCTAGATCTATAAACTCGTAGGACTTGATGCACACTATGAAAATCAAATCACACCACCATCAGCTGATCTTAGTTTACAATAAACAAGCGAGATGGGGACGCGCGGCATTATGATCTAGCTAAATTTTAGATTTCAAATCCTCACCTTGTTCAGCACCGTACGCTGAATCGAGTTGGGAAATGTAAAAGTTCGGCTGTATTCGGTGGAGCGGCGCACAGTGATGCAGAAGTTCCCAAAAGCGGCAGAAAATCAAAATATCAAAAGTATTTTTTTTAATTATAATTCACTCGTATAGTTCCTAATAGACCATATTTTCAGAATCGTGAAGATTTTTGAGTGAAAACGGGCCCATTATTAATCCCTGATAAGAAATGTTCGAGCTTATAAAATTATTAGCTGAAGCTAAAATATTTTGATTAAATTTTGATTAAATAAAATTAGTGCGTTTAACGTTGGAGATAAATTAGTTAAAAACTGATGGTACTCTGAGAAAGTACAATGTTTTCAACTGTTTTTCCTCATGGTAATTCTAGTTTTAACTTCCCTGGTACCATAAAAAAAATCAATAAAGACCTTGATGTAATTAAGAACTGCTAAATCTAAAATCACATTTTATGTAAGCTGATACAAAATGCTCCAAATTGCTCCCAAAAAATATGATGTAGGTTACAATTATTAGCCTTTTTTCTTCATAACTTCGAAGTTTCATGACCAACATTAGCCCACAAATATCCTTTAGGTTGCCTAACTCTCCCGAAAACCATGGTTTAGTTTCCCAAAATAAATTACGTATAACAGTATATTACTGGGTGTTTTTTAGGTGCTGTAAAATATTGTTGTTGGTTATTTTTAATTAGTTTTAGAAAGGAAACTGTAATATATTTTCTCTTATTTAATTTAATTTTCGATATACAAAGTATTCAAATTTAAAAATACTTTTTAATGTGTAATTTTAACTAGCTTTTTCCTGTGAAGCCTAAGTTTTTGTGCTTATATGACATTAAATTTAATATTATTAGAAATCTCACACTCTTTACTGCACTATTGTTAATATACCATGCGTCAATATTCATTCAACAACTTTTATCAATAATATCATCTCTAGATACTAATTTTCCCGGATAGAGTAAGAGATCACCAAGACTTCTCCTGTCAAGTAAAATAAAACAGCATCCCACATATACCCAAACTTATTTATAGATTAAATTATTCATTTTTATCCATTTGCTAAATCCATCTTAAATATATTATCCATCTTATCTTGTAGCTTTAGATAATTTTAGTTTTTCTAGTGTATTGTCTTGTAACTAAGTTCTAATTATCTTCATCTTAAGCATAATAATTTTACCACAGGTAATTACAGATATTTCTAAATTATAAAACATCAAACATAACTAAAATTAAATGGTTGTAAGTGAACAACTGCTTACATCTAATGCGAAAAGAGAGCTCAGTCTTTTAGATGTTTTGTGTTACCCTTTAATCAAGGGTACATTTCATTAATATCTAACTACATAAAATATATACAGATGTATTTACTTTCTTTTTTTTTCTCATGGAAAATGAAATGTTAATATCTCTGGAATTTTGGCACACTTATTGGTAACTAGTTCTGAAAAAGGAATTAATTATAGTAAAACGAAATGCTAATCTTCTATTGTGAGGGGCTGAAAATAAAACCCTGTATATTTATTAATGTGTTTACCCAAACTCTTTTTGATTTTTCTTAAACTTTACAAAGAATAGAGCAGTCAAATTAATATGCCATTGAAGACAAAATAAATATAATTAGATTTTTATTTTTTTTTTTTTTTTTTTATCATATTTTTTTTGACACACCCTGTATACATAATCAAAAACCTTTCTACACGAAGGTGTAAGGTATACTAAATAAAATAAAAAAAAAAAAAAATTAACAAAAATAATTTTTAAAAATGTAGCAAGTTGAGAAATTATTTTTGCCACTTTTCGCGTTTCGTGACTCGACTATCGTAGATGGGTAGAGGTAGGAATCTGGCCTCTACAGGCCGAAATGTTTAGTGGACGCCGGCGCTGTCTATATGTACGATGGTCGCAGTAGCTTTTGCTGGTCGTCCATCAGTATACGTATTACTTTTTACAAACATACTCAGCCTAATCTCCAAAAAGTGAAGCCCAAACAGTGAAAGAACAATATGGAATTCTGCATAAGTCTATTTCACCCTGATATTCATTTAACTGAGAATGCCTCACCTGAAGAAGTTTTCATTGGTCGTGGATGCTTTAAAGTTAAGGGTTGACTGACATTCCCTAACCTTCAATTTGTATTGCCATATTTTTTCAAATAAAAAAAAAAAAAAAAAAAAAATATCAAAAATAGTTGGAAAATAATAAACTAAAATAATTTTTTTTTTTTTTAAAATAAAAATTAATCCAAACAGAACTAAAACAAAATCAATCGGAGTTTGGCGCAAACGCAGTTCAATCCATATCCAGGTGAAATAGACTTATGCAGTTTTATTATGGAGCTGCTGTTCTTTCTCGACGGAAGAAAATTCGCAATAATGGGCCAATAGGGAAACCCTGAGTATTTGAAAGCAACCGAACTTGTGCGCGCCCAGTCCTTAGGTCGGGATTCGTAAATACAAAGTCAAACAGACTCTGACGAATCCTCGATTTGTTGGTGGCATTTGTTCGTGCCCAGCAATTCGCACCATTGCTACCCGTTTGCAATTCACGATTGGTTCACTTTGATTGCACATTTGTCTGAAATATTTCTTTGTTTTAATTGACTTTATTGTTTTGATGAACATTTACTTAAATTATCAATTTCATATCCATAATAAGAAATTCACGAATTCCTGACAGATTGGCAAAATCGTTATAGGGCTAATTTTAAATGCAGAACGTCAACGGTTTTGTAGACGTACCTGCCAAAACTTGTTTCAGTTGCAATTTAGGATATTTTAAATAGTTTTTCTGTATCCTTTGTATTTTTTGCTTCTGAATATCGGAAAGATATAAATTTTCCGAAACGTAAAGCATTTTTTTTTTTTTTTGGAAATAATTTTGTTTATCAGTAAACCTAATTGCCGACAATTAGTCTCCGTTGGATTAATGCAGCAGTGTTTATATAAAAATAATCAAAAAAATATTTTATCTTGTAGATTTTCTCTTGCAAGGAAACAATGACAGGACTTTTTTGATAGAAATGTTCTAATGTTCTAATAACGACCTCTTATCTCTCTTGTGTAGCCCTAGTCCCTAATATCTAAAAAATTCTTAATACGCCTTTACCTGTTAAGGATATAAACGGCAATTTCGTTCACGAATTAATCACTTGTAGTGGTGATGATAAAGCAATCCGAACACCCTGTATAATATCTTTTAAAACCCCAAATATGTAAAAACAAAAGCAAATTATACGTGTCCAAGCGTTTTCCCGAAAGACTAATCCTTTTTTAAATAACAAACATTGCAACATTTGAGGGGCGTTTCACCCTCTTGGAAATTTGAGATTCCAGGAAATCCCTTCTTACCAAACCTCTAATCTCTACTAGCCAATTTGTTTGCTAAAATCAGCTTTTTAAACGTCAAGCAGTTCATGCAGAATCGTGATTACTCAAAAAAATGGTCATATTTCAAAAAACACATAATTTATTTAAATAAAAATATGTAAAACAACAAACAAAACATATTGCAGCTTGGTGAGTTTTCCGAAACCATAAATAAAAATATCCACTGAGGGTGGTCCACCCCTGAAGAATCTGTTCGTCCCTTTTTATCGAACCTTCTACACTTAAAGTCAATCAGTTTTCCAAAAATAAGCTATTAACGTCAAGCAGTTTAAGCAGGATCGTGATTAATCACTAACCAGATTTTTCGAAAACAATCTTGCATACATTTTAAAAAATTAAAATACGGCAAAAAAACAAAAAATAAAATATATGTAAGCTTGTAGCTTTTCCGGAAACCGGAACTTTTCCAAATGCGCCAATGTAATATTTGGGGTGGTTTCCACCCCTTGAACTGGAATTTCGAAAAATCCCTTCTTATCGAACCCTCTACACTTAACCAACCCGTATGCTAAAACTGAGTTTATTGCCACGTGGTTTGAGAGGATCGTGATTAATCAGTGAGTCATCTCTTTCTTTTTCTGAGTTTTATTTAAAATTATAACATTTTGTCTGTAACGTTCACCCTGTACCATATCAAGTGTGTGGTATTAAATTATTCGTAAAAATGCTTTTTCCAAATATGCTAATGAGCCACCCTCGTTCCATTCGAAAAAAAAAAAAAAAAAAAAAAAACACAAAAACATTAGACTATCAAACGCATTCTTTTCCAAGGCTCCTCGATTAAATCAGCGTTCTTCACGTTCTAGATTGAAACGGAAATACAACTTTATTAAGTTAACGCCCAAACAAACGCCATTTTATTCAGAATATCATTTCTATCGAATAAAGTAAAAATATACCAAAGGTGCAGTTTAAAAATCAAAAAGTTGTAGTAATTTCAGTGAAATAGGGAAGTGGTCAAAAACAATTGGATGCGTCAATCAATCCTAATTTATGTCATATACTAACATACGAAATCTCGTTTTTTCATCTAGTACAAAAGCATAGGTGAGCCACTTTTCAGACGCACCTGGTATATTAGTATAAACTCTTTCTATAATAGAATCTCTTTCTGCTTTAACAAAAATATCATAAACCGAAAACTGCACTAGCCTGCTCTTCCGCATAAAATTATTCCACCATATTGAAAACAGGTATATTGAAGGTTCATTCTCGTTGCCTTTAATTAACAATTTTATTTAAAATATCATAGTCTATAAAACAGCCTGTTACCGTTATAGGTATTGTGCCATGCGCCACTAATTTAAGTTATGAAAAATAAACTCTTATGTTTACAATAAATTACGGGTTTATGTCAACGGTTCTTTGTTCCGAAATTAGACTACGTTATATTGGCAGATTTTTTAAAATAAAATAAACATCTTTCAGACCAATAGAATAAATTACAGGAATTATGAAACCATTAACTAAACAGCGTTAAATAAAATATACATACAGTGCTTTTATTTTAACTGTGGACATAAAGTTTACAGCACAGTGTTATGCCATTATGCGCACTCTTAACATGAAGTCAAATCATTTCTGTGCTATTTGTGCCAGAAAATCAGCAATACTATTCACAGTAAATCACAGTGTATCTTTAATTTAACTTTGAATATTGTTCAGAGTTAAACTAAAGATATGGTGTATTAAACATACATTTGATTTACTGTGAACAATACCGTCAGATGTTGTTGAACAAATATCACAGAAAAGATTGAAAATTTATTTTATAGTATTCATTATGTTCTTCGTTCAAGTGTTGTGCTATACACGAATACAGAAAAATCTATTTTTAACTTATAACCTACAGGAAAAATTTAATTAATCTTCTTTTTAAGAATTTTTATCAAAAAGAGATGATTTTACTTTTGTGATTTTCTCGGCTTCAAAAAAATTCAAATATAAGGTTTTGTTTCTTAAAATAGACGTGTCCTTTTTTTCTTTTTAGATTCTTCTTATGTTTTATTACATTTGTATAATTTAATATTAAATACATATCCATTTGCAAAATTCGAGATTGCTTTAAATAAAAAATAAAAATAGGCGAAGTTAAAAGCAATAGGATGTAATGCGGCTTGTAAAGATTCCAGTTTATTTGCTGTAGTTATTTTATTTTATATTACCTAATATCTACCTAACATCTGTCATATGACAGATGTTGTCCTGTGTATATAACTATATTGTTATAATAATAGCGTTTATTTCCAACAGGCAATTTAGAGCACACTTACAGGAAATACAATCTTAAAAATAGGTTGTTACTAAACATTAAATATCAAATTTACAAAACCCAAAACCAAGAAAAAAAATACAAAAAAGGGAAAACTAAACCTAACTGAATCAATTATGATAATAACAATAATAATAAATTATATATTATAAATTATTATTATAAACCACTGTTATAAACCATAGTTAACCATTAATGCCCCCCACACACCAGTGAGACCAAACGACCGACAGAGCAGTCAAACACATCACAGTCAACGGAGACAGAGTTAAGGTTGCTACACATGGTGAAAATCGGATCCTGAAACCTAACGTTAGTTCTGGCTCGAGGAAGCGCAAAAGTGGTATTCGCTTTGGAGATAGGTCGCGGCACCCGGTATCGTTTCCAAAAGAGTTGGGGAATATATTAGACCTTTCAGCAGCTTCCACAGGAAAGTCACTGAGTGAATGGTCCTTCTCAAGGAAAGTGGTTGCACATCGAACCGAGACAACAACTCAACGTGATCCACACCTCTAACAGGGTAAACCCCCTTTGATGAACTCGCAACAATTTGATCAATATGAGTTATAAAGGTCAGTCGGTCGTCAAATACGACACCCAGATCCCTAAGCGTTGTCTTTCTAGACAGTATATTGTTGGCAATACTGTAATCAAACTGCACGGGAACCTGGGTTCTATGATGTGACATGACACAGCATTTTGAGACGTTGAGGTTTAATCGATTCTGAGTACATCACTGGTTAATTCTATCAATATTGCTTTGCAAGAATAGACAGTCCTCATGCCCGTCAATCTGCCAGTAGATCTTCAGATCATCGGCATAAGCCAGTTTTAAGCTGGAAATGCTTGTTAAGAGGTCATTTATGAATAAATTGAATAGTAGTGGGCCAAGATTGGACCCCTGGGGAACTCCGGAAGTTGGAGTAACTGTGTCCGAGCTGCAACCCTCGACCTCGACAAACTGAAGACGATCAATGAGATATGAGGACATGAGTGCTGTCAGTCTGTCAGAAAAATTGAATTGTCTACTTAACTTCACTAGCAAGATCTGATGATCGATTTGATCAAATGCTTTGCTGAAGTCAGTATACACCACATCAACCTGGCCCCTTTTATCAGGAACTAAACTAACAAAGTGTGACAAGGCACAGATGTTAGTAATACATTATCTTTTAGAATAGAAACCATGTTGGTCATTAGATATTCTGGATCTCCACTGCGGGAACAAGGACTTATAAACTATAATTTCAAACAACTTGGAAAAATTACAGAGCATGGAAATAGGCCGATAATTGTCAACTCTCTGGAGGTCGTCCTTTTTATGAACCGGTAGAACTTTAGCTGATTTTCAGGCAACCGTAAAACAGCCATTCTTCAGAATTAAATTAAAGATGTGGCATAGTGGAAGGCATAGAACAAACAAAAAATCTTTTACAATGAAGCTGGGAATGCCATCCGGGCCCGCAGTCATTTTGTTCTTAAGGGACCTACTCGCAGTGATAACTTCGTCGGCGGTTATTGTTGGGGAGATATCAACAAGATCAGAGGAGGACAACAAAGGAAAAACATCGTCTGCTTGAGCAGAATTTTTATACGCACTTTGGAAAAAGTTTGCAAACGGTGATACAATTTCCTCTGGACCCCGAAATGAAGCACCAAGGGGGCCGTACATAGTGGCCGGCAGCAATGATTGACCACGTTTAGCCTTAATAAAGGACCAGAAGGACGAGGGATCAGTGGCGATGTTCGCCTCTGTACGGGTCACATAAGCTTTATAGGCTTCTCGAGCTTGAGATTTTACTAATTGGCGGAGAGAGCTGTACTTGCGGAAATGATAATTAGTACGATAGAGTTTAAAGTCACGGTATGCCTGTTCTTTCTTAAAAATGGTGGTAATTAACAATTTAGAGTACCATACCAGAAATCTGCGGCGCCTGGGACGCTTCAATGGAGTTGGCTCAGAAAATATAGTATTTAGAATCCTAGCATTTCGCAACTAGCATTGACATCCGCGCACTGCAGAGCAGAAGACCAGTCAGCGTCGAGCAAGGAATTATACATCAGGGGAAAATTGGCTTTCCTAAAGTTAAGGTGGGGAACACCATTCCTGGTAACCGGCAAATTGGATGAGTGAGGCAAAGTGGTACGAATCGATATATCGAGGGCGGGATAATATACAGGTCCTCAGGCAAAAGCGGTACATGGCTTCTAACAACATCAGTATCGAAGTTTGCGAAAATCCAGAAGACGACCGTTGTGATTAGTCACATTGTTGCACTGAGTGAGGCCTAATGTTTCACAGAAAGTGGTATGAATTCTACTCTTGTTATTGGACACCTGAGAGTGGTCGTAGGACGGGACATTGAAATCGCCAACAACGACGAGTCGGCCTGACATAAATAAATTAATTGAGGCAATTCAGCTTCAAGATCATTAACGCTGGTGGTAGGACGGACGTAAATTACAATTAAATAATAAACAAAAGAGTTTACAGCCTACCAGGTCAATCACAGGCGTATAGTATCAGTTATGTCGACTAGATTAATACGTTCCGGCTCAATCTTGCTGCGGACTGCCACCAGGACTCCACCACCACGGGATGTGGAACCTCTATTCAGCTGTCTGTCAGATCTGGACACAATAAATGATTCAGGAAATAATTCGGCATGGAAAATAGTGAGGGTGGATACCACGTTGTCTTCTAGCAAGCCAATAGAATGTGGAGTACCACAAGGCTCAGTACTAGGCCCTATTTTGTTTCTTCTTTTTATTAACGACATTGCTAACATAAACATCAGTGGCAAAATATGTCTTTTTGCGGACGACACTAGCTTCACTTGGAGCAACAAGGACATCACGGCACTTCCTAGGATTATATCAAATGACTTAATCACCATTAAATCTTGGTGCGATTCGAACCTCTTGAGTCTTAACATTTCTAAAACTAAAGCTTTGTCGTATAAAAACTCGTTGCAGCCTTTTGTAGTTAACAATATCACCATTGACGTCCTAAAATCTGTAAAATTCTTAGGGCTCGTTGTGGACAATTCTCTGAAATGGGACATACATATATAGCTTTGTCGAAAAAATTGAGCTCTGCCTGTTTGCATTAAGGTCTGTTTCTAAGGAGCTTAACTTGTCAGTGGCTAGAACTGTTTATTATGCATTTTTTGAGTCGCACCTCAGGTATGCCCTTCCATTCTGGGGTACGTGTTGTGCGACTCAATTTGACCGCATTTTCAAGCTCCAGAAGAGAGCTGTTCGGTATTCACTGGGACTAAACAGCAGAACTCATTGCCGGGACATTTTTAAAGAATTAAAAATATTGACTCTTCCTTCCTTATTTATATTTGAATCCGTTTGCCTAATACGTAAACATGTATCAGCTTCTCAAGAAAGGCCATCTCACACTTATCCACTCAGGAACGCGGAGCAAGATCTTTATCTACCTACCCCACGCTCAGAGTTAGTTAAAAGTTACAATATTAAACAAATCGAAAAAAATGCACAATCACCTGCCATTTGAAATCAAATCCATAACATCATTTTTTTCATTTCGCAAAGCATTGAACTCTTATTTACTAGACAAGGCTCTCTACGCCGTAAATGAATTAGATTTTGAAAATCGTATTTGATCTTGTAAACACTGGTCTAATGTTTGCTATTGCTATATTTACTAATGACATGGAAATGAATTTATTTAGAGGTCATTGATATTTTACTATAAACTAGCTAAATATTTTTGAATATTATTTTTATGTTTTGTTCTTTAACATTATAAACATATATAAATGTTTATTTTAACAATAAGACTGACAATATTATTTGTAATGTTTTTTTTGTATTATCTTTTGTTTGTTTGTTTGTGTATCTTGTTTTTTTACTTTGTTTGTTAGTTTACCTTTGTCTACAAATTGAAAAATTTTTTGACAATAAAGGCATTTATTTATTTATTTAATATCAGGTTGGAGCCACGTTTCTCAACATTTCTAAAACTAAAGCTTTGTCGTATAAAAACTCGTTGCAGCCTTTTGTACTTAACAACACCACCATTGACGTCGTCAAATCTGTAAAATTCTTAGCGCTTGTTGTGGACAATTCTCTGAAATGGGACATACATATCGAAGCTTTGTCGAAAAATTGAGCTTCGCCTGTTTTGCATTAAGGTCTGTTTCTAAGGAGCTTAACTTGTCAGTGGCTAGAACTGTTTATTATGCACTTTTTGAGTCGCACCTCAGGTATGCCCTTCCATTCTCAGGGTAATGTGTTGTGCGGGGCTCAATTTGGACCGCATTTTCAAGCTCCAGAAGAGAGAGCTGTTCGATATTCACTGGGACTAAACAGCAGAACTCATTGCTGGGCTTTTTTAGAGAATTAAAATATTGACTCTTCTTTCCCTTATTTATATTTGAATCCGTTTGCCTAATACGTAAACATGTATCAGCTTCTCAAGAAAGGCCATCTCACACTTATCCACTCAGGAACGCTTAGGAGCAAGATCTTTATCTACCTACCCCACGCTCAGAGTTAGTTAAAAGTTCAATATTATACAACCTCGAAAAATGCACAATCACCTGCCATTTGAAATCAAATCCATAACATCATTTTTTTCATTTCGCAAAGCATTGAACTCTTATTCACTAGACAAGGCTTTCTACGCCGTAAAATGAATTGTATTTTGAAAATCAAGTTTGGATCTTGTAAACACTGCTCTAATGTTTGCTATTGCTATATTTACTAAATGACATGGAAAATGAATTTATTTAGAGGTCATTGATATTTTACTATAAACTAGCTAAATATTTTTTGAATATTATTTTTTTATGTTTTGTTCTTTAACATTATAAAACTTATATATAAATGTTTATTTTAACAATAAGACTGACAATATTATTTGTATAATGTTTTGTATTATCTTTTGTTTGTTTGTTTGTGTACCTTGTTTTTTTTACCTTGTTTGTTAGTTTACCTTTTGTCTACAAATTGAAAAAATTTTTGACAATAAAGGCATTTATTTATTTATTTATTTAATATCAGGTTGGTTTCAATGTTTCGGTAATAGTGATTATGTCTCGTCGCACACACTGACAGAAGTGAAAAAACGATCAGTTTTAGTACGTAAACCTCTTACATTCTGATAGCAGAGGGATAGGTGCCTTGAGGCGACATCCTTTAGTTTTGAGGCGATAAAAGCTTTACCACGTTCGAACTTTATCACTAGGTTTGCTTCACCATTGGATCGACAACGCTCCAGATCATCCTTCTTCACACTCTGCAGGTCTTCCCTCTGGCCACAGGACTCAGGTCAGCTTCAACGTAAATTCTTTTGGAGGAAATAAAACTTTTTAGCGGAGTTTTAATATATTCACCACATCAGTTTGATTTGACAGTCAAAATCAAAGTAGATCTGAAGAAGAATCTTGAACATATATTATGTTCAAGATTTTAGTTTGATGCTTTTCTAATTCATGTATTTAATCCTGTTTGTTTGAAAGGGATATTTATTGCTTCATTTAAACTGAATAGGTCAATAGTACGTAGTCTATTTTAAGAACAATGGATTCTACCGTAAACATACACGCTTAATTTAAAATGTAAACGTACGGGTTTATTTTTTGAAAGAAAACTAGAAAGTGTTATCTATATGATAATGTTTAGATTTGTTGGTTTCTTTGAGGATATTTTATTACAAAAATAACTTTTATCAATAAACTTAGTTCTAAGTAAGTTGTAATCACTTTTCGTCAACTTGTTAATCATTTTTAAATTATTATAGAATTATTTTTTTTTTCTATTGATAAATTCAGATTTATAAAATTACCCTAGATGATATATAACTGACGTGGATACGTAAATCACTATGGAAACTGATGCAAGCATATCAACGACTTACAGTTATCTTCTTTCATTGTTGCACACGCGGTGCTTCTACTCAATCTATCCTTGTCGAGGACCTATCGTCCACGCACCAAATTTGAATATTAATTTTAAAAATTGGCACCGGGAGGCACGTATAGCCGCCCATACTAAAATATGTTAATAAAAAGTTGGTAGGCAGTTCTTTTAGTTTCAAAGTAAAGGAATTTTTCCAATTTTTTTTATCTCAAAAACTGCTACTTTGACTGATTTTGATGTTATTACAAATTTTGTTGCAAATATTATTCCTAATCTTAAATTGAAAACCGCGTTTCGGTAGCTACTATAAGTTTGGAGTTATGATTTTATAAAATTTTTAACCCCCTCCCCCATACCTCCTTACCAACCCCCCACCCACACCAAAAACAAATAGCCAGATTCTCGGGTGCCACAGTATTTTTGTGCCAAAATTCGGTTAAAATCGGTTTAGCGGTTTTTGAGTTATCGTGTTACAGACAGACAAACAGATAGACAGACACCATGAAAATATTTTGTATTTAGGTCATTTATGGCCTAAATAACTCATTTTGAGTGAAATTAAAAATACTTTTTTTGCCGATCTTAATAGCCTACCATACCTGTTGGTATGGTCGGCTAAAAATTTAATTTGTAAAATGTAGGATATTTGAACAATAAATTGAATGTTTACTGTGACAAAAGTTAAATTATATAAAAAATACATTTAGCCACTTCGACCGAATATCAATATTCTTATTTAAATTTCTTAACCAGAAAGTATGTGTATGTGTGGCTTAATATAAGTAAAAGAACAACTGAATACTTTACTTGCTTATGAAAAGATAATTCGGGGACTTTTATACTAGAACTTTCACACACCAAACACTTTCTAGTCATGTATACGAGTATTTTTACACCTGCATACAAATACATACATTTTATTTCATTCATTTTTTTAGATTTTGGCTTTTATCGTTTATCATAGCTCCAACATAATAGTGGCCAAAGTCTTATAATAGATGAAAATACATGCTTCATGAAACAAAAAATAAATATGAAAATGAAAACCAAAAAATAAAGAGAATAAAGAAAAACTACTTAAAATTAATGGTAAAATTTGACCACTTCTAGAACTTTATTAAAGAAATTTATTCCTTTTGTTATGTTTCTTGTCTTATTTTTATCCATTATATTGAAGAAAAAAAAAACGTAGACTCCACATTTATTTTTAAAACTAAAACAAGTAAGTATATTTTGTCCGGAACTTTCTTTAAAATTCTGTTAGTGAAGCTTTATAGTACACCGATACATCATGTAGGTTTTCTAAGATAAGCATGGCAGTATTTTCTCAATAAATTCCAGGATATAAAAGCGCTTTTAAACCACACAATTTTAAGACCAGTACGAGATACTCTATCCTAGAGTTTAATTGGATTTGAAGAGACATTTTTATTGTTTTTCGTTCAATAATATTTTATTTTTTTTTTTTTTTTTTTTTTACTATTTTACTATTTTTAAGTAAAAACTAAAAAAAAAAAAAAAAAACAATTTTTTAAATATTTATGTTTAAATCATTCAATGAAAACTGTACAGTTTAGTTAAAGATGTTCTCCTTATGCCGGCTCTCTTATTCCAGCTCCAGAGTTCATAGTTTGTCGTGATGAAACTTGTGATATGTGTTTAAGTGATATTGACTTTTGAAAATATCATTTAAACACATAACCCGGAAACGGTTGGTTTGAGGTACATTGTATTTTTGCTTAGAACTGAAGGAAGAATTTGCAATAATATTTAAAATAAAAAAATTTAAAGAAACTCTTTATGTGTTCCGTTTTAAGGAACGACCCCATGGCCCAAACCTGCCTAGCCTCGCCAATAGATATTTAGTGCCCTATAACTTTATAGGATTACTATAGATATATATATACTATTAATTAGCATATATATATATAGTTTTTGATATATATATATATATATATAGTGTTATTATTATATATACATATATATATATATATATATATATATATATATAAGTTTTTTTTTTTTTAAATAAACACTATATATATATAGTACAGGTAATCCCATAAGATATTTACATATACTAGAGCAAGGCTAGGACTAGCGCCAGAAGCTGTCCCAAACTGTATTCCACGGGAAACTTCTGGGTAGCATATTCGTAGATAAAAGTGGCAAAATGTTTATAAATGGTCCTAAATGCATAGTTTCCAGATACGGAGTGTAGAAGTTTCCATTTTTATTTGATTTTTTCCAAATAATTTCTGAAGTAACGCTAATATCTTTCACTAAAATTGAATCCTTCTGACATGAGAAATTTGATTTTGATGTCAACATGACTCCTACTTGTACAGGGCGCCACCTTCATAGTTTTTAACTGGTTGAAGTGTAATAACTTTTCGTCCAAAAATTCGCCAAGTTTTGCAACATAGTTCGATTACCCCATACTAGAGCAAGACTTTTCACCCAACTAAGGCAATTCACCCTGGAAAAAGTTGTGTGCACTCAACAGTGAGGCGATATTTCTATCGAAAATGTCCGTACTAGGCGTGTCGTATAAAGCCAACTATATATTGTATCCCGAACTAGGATTGCTGCTGTTATACTAGCCTGTACCCAGCGATTTCTTTCGCGTCGAATTAATCATTTGTACCCCAATGTGGTGGCGATAAAGCAAACAAGAATTTGTACTTAATATACGTCCTGATAAAACTCTTTCTCATACGGCGTCAGCATGAGAAGTCAATGGATCCATCGAACCTCACACCCCATAGTCAAATCAGTTTACAAAATCAGCTTTAAACGTCAAGCAGTTTAAGCAGAATCGTGATTAATTTATAGGTCGTATCTTATGACACTCTGTATACCAAACCCAGAAAATATGTAAAAACAACAAAAATAAAACATACGTTTAAGAGGAGTTCTGCGAAACCCACCTGCCTTTAAATAAAAACATTCTATTTGATAAATTTCAACCTAGAATTCGAGAAAATCCCTTCTTTATCGAACCTCTACAGCAGTAGTTCCCAAACTTATTTTTCTCAGGACCACTTTCTCCTAAAATTATTATCGGTTTCTGGTGGACTCCTGTTGCTACATTTCACCATATTCTTATGCCCAAAATTGTGTCAACTCTGAGTTCTGTCCTAGTCCATATGTAAATAAAAACGAAATGGTATACTCGAAATCACCTACGTATTAAAAAGAATAGAACGTTTTTTTTTTTTTTTTTTTTTTTATAATTTTAATTAATGGGGAGGATGTATCTGATGGAGAGTCAGCAAACGATCAATGTTTGGCTTCATTTTTGTGAGCAATAACCGCAAATCCCCCTGCATGTTTAATGGTTCCCTTTGTTAAGATGTTTGTAACGGCACTAAACTCCTTTCGACAAGCAGCATGACGAGGTGTATAAAGTTTCATAAAAAATCTCCCTTGCGATTTCACACAGTCCAGGATATTTTTCTGGGTATTTCCGCTTCTGCAGCCAAATGTTGGGTAGCCTTTTCTAAATTTAACCTTCAGCTCCTCATTAGTGCTTAGCTCGAGCAGCCCCTCTTGTAATACAACATTGACCACTTCCGTTTCATCAAATTGATTTATGATCCATGGTGGTATATCCATCGTCAGTATATCTTCAAACCTGGTAGAGCACTTAAATGTTGACTGTAGGTATGGATATCCTCATCAATGCATTCTACCTGCGACAAGTCTGGAAATTGAGAGTAACGTTTCGACTATGTTTTTCTTCATAAATTTCAATTTCCCGAGAAAAGCCGAATCCCCGATTTTATTAAATTTGTATTGTCCCCTTGTAACTGCAAAAGTTATTATCGCTAAAACAATCTAATAAATACGTAAATAGTCTGCTGTTCTGACTGCTTTTAAATCTGGATCTCTACTCTCTAAGAACTCTAATATGGAATCTAAAACAGAGTAAAATCTCATTAAGCATGCACCTTTCGACAAACAGCGTACTTCAGTATGTAAGAGCAGTCGTTGGAAGTTTTCATCATTTTCGTCGCACAGTTGAGCAAATAAACGCGTATTCAATGCATCGCTTCTGATTTTGTTGACAGCCTTTATTACAAAATGAAGAGATTGGTTCAACCTGTCATTTAAATGTTTTGCCACAAGATGTTGTCGGTGGATTACGCAATGAATAGCTGTAAGTCCTTGTATAATTCTTTTGAGATGTCTTATAAACCCACGATATCGCCTGACCATTGCAGGAGTCTGTTCATTGCCACTGAAATAATACGGTAAATGTGGACCATCCGTACAAAAATTACTCAGGACATTAGATATTGATTCGCCTTTAGTGTCAGTCTCAAAAGTTCTGGCAAATAGCAATACTTCGTGAATTTCTTCCTAAACAATAAATCGGACATATGCCAATAATAATGCTTCATTACTGGGTAACGCTGACTCGTCCAGTTGTATAGAAAATGAGTTTTTTGCAGATGATTGTACAAAAAGCTTTCGATATCAGATCTCATTTCATCAATGCGTCTTTTGTACAGTATTGTTACTTAATGGAATTCTTTTTAGCACGTCAAATGGAGATTTGTGCAAAACAGTTTTTAAACCTCTTCAACAGCAGGTAAAATTAATTGTTCTCCGATAGTGTGCGGTTCTCCAGATTTTGCTATAAGTATTGAGATATTGTAAGATGCCTGCAAGCCATCATCGTTACTTTGAGACGTTGAAGCGAACATAACGCAATGGTAGTCCTTTCCATTACTTTCAAATGTTTGAAAATATTTCAAAACCACCTATTTTATCAGTACACAATCTTTTAACTCGAGCTTGATGGTTTCCAGAGTCATTGCTCAAAACTTTTTTGCATAATAGGCACATGGGCAATTGTTTGTCTGACTCTGATGGAACAAAACCATATTTCAAATAATTGATACTATATTGTCGACATTTTTCCTTTGCTGTAGCCATGTTCCGTGTCAGTTACCTTACCTGTAAAAAAAAAGTTTTAGTAACCAAGTTTTTTCTGAATATAGGTATCACAACGCAGCCTTTGTCAGCACGAGGAAATAGAATTACGGCTTGTAAAAGGACCAACTAATAAACCGTTGAGACAAATACAGACGTTTTCTTGCCAAAAACGGTATCAATTTAGCATATATAATTTTACCACTAATTTAATAGCATAAATAAAAATTGGTGTAATCAGTATCGAATACTGATCATATTTATGCAGCGCTTTTAAATAAAGTTTCCAGAAATCAAAATTGTCCATAAAACGACAATCAACTATTCGTAACCAACGAGCCCCACAAGTGTCTGTGTATTTATGTATTTTGTCTGTGCCATACTGTTAAACGTGACAAACTGGCATCGAAGTCCAAGTCCCGCCCTTTTCCCGTCGCACGCGTAACTGCCTGCTCTTTCCAGTATGAATATTCTCTCAATAAACAGTACTCTAAACCAATTCTAAATGATTATGCCCATTCGTTTCGGCAAAATTAGTAGTTATCAAAAGAAAATTAAAACAGGTCGCCCCTGCAATATTGCTTATTCGGCCTTTCAAGCTGGGTGTATAAATATGTCGAGACAAGTGCGAGAGACACCCGAAACGAGTCAACCTCAAGCGGATTTGAAGTTGACTCGTCATATTGGGACGGGGTCTGAGCTTCGAGCCGAGCCTATGCCCAGCCGGACGACGTTGTCTCCGTTTTTCCGGAGCCTTTGGCTTTGCTTTGGCGAACCATCAAAGGGATTGGGGCGTCTATTTAACAAGTGGCGTATACACCGCGGAACAAGTGCCTCTCAAGGGGCTCGGATTCCACATCCCATTTTTATAAAATAAATATTCGTTCCTTTATTTTATAATGCTAATTATGCATCCTAACAAGAAAGATGCAATTTTATCTTCTCTAAAATAGTATATGTAAGTTAGCCAAAGTAGGTAAATCTCATATACCAAGATTTATTAGTGATTTCTTTATTTTTTTTTTTTTTTTTATGAAAAATTAATAAACGAAATAAACTTTTCTGGTTTTAAAAAATGTGTCAACAATTTAAATCTTTGGGTAAATCTTTTACATGAATTTGTCCGTCAATAAATTTCTATAGACTTGTTATCAAAGTTCCGTTCCCTATTATTTAAATACCCTACAAATTTCTAAAAATAAAAATTATTTTTCTGTATTTTTTTGAATACAACAAAATAATATTAACTAAACAAACTAGAGAACAGAAGAGAGATTTTAATAAATAAAAAAAGCAAATAAAAAATAACACGTGACCTGTAAGAGTCAGAATCCAAAAATTTCCTCTGAGGTGTCCAGTAGCACTGGTGGGGGCTGATACCAATTGGGCAACTCTTTCTAAAGTTATGCCATAATGTATTCCATACACAGCATGTTCCAGTTTAGTTATTGGCATTTAAATGTAAATTTTGTGTCTAATAATTTATATCTTAATTACTTAAATCTATAACCTTTTAACAAATTACATCAAAAAGTAAATAATAAAAAAAAAAAAAATATACAAAATAACATATAAAATATAATATTTAATAAAATAATTAAAGATTCAAAAAAAAAATGGTACGCCAATGATGTCTTAAAATAAACATTTTCAATTTTTTTTAATGTAAACAATCCGAATTATTTCTGACGGCAGTGCTTAAATATAAATTTAAATTTATCATGAATTTTTTTAATTTATCTATCTTATTTTGAAATTAAACAAACATATACAGGGTGTTTCAAAAACATGTACCATCTCCTCGTGGAGAGAAGTTCCTCACGTAAAAATAAAATTCTTTTTTTTTTTTTTTTTTTTTTTTTTTTTTGTTTTTGCTACAGGGGGTTTAAGTAGGGTTGCCAACCAACCGTCCTCTATTCCAGGACAGTCCTCTTTTGATTTGATTTTTCTCTTACGTATTGAAAACTTTGTTTAGGTTAGTTGGACGTACTGAGACTTAATTTCTTTGCTCCGACGATACTGATAAAGGCACCGACAAAGACAGTGCTGAAATTATTCCCAATGGGTCCCAATTTATTCCTAACTGACTTCAGATAAACTATCCGTTATTATATCTTCGAGTTTTGATGGTACAAAATAAAAAGAACATAATATTTAAGGTTTTTTTTTTTTTTTTTTTTTTTTTTTTTATTAAATATTTTTGAAAACTATACTAATTACCGTACTTTAATTACCATTTAGTTTTTAGTTTAAATAATTATAGCAATGTAAAATGGTACGCAAAAAATCACCCAGCACCTTTCGTTTTTAACCACCTGTTATTTTAGTTAAACATTTTTTAGTTGTAGTCCTGTACTAAGGGACAAAACCGTATTTAAATATTATATTTAATTTCATGTTTTTCTACCAGGGCCCATTAGAATATATTTTACTAGATTATTCAATCCTATGGCTTAACACAAATACCAAGACGTAGAGTTAAAAAATTAAATATTTATGGGGGTATTTATAAATGAGTTTAAGATAAAGAAATCATTTTTTGTTTATTTGTTTTTTTTTTTTTTTTTTTTTTTCTATTTTTGTCCTTTTTCCCTATCTGATGCAACACTGACAGTGTGTCGCATTCAGTGTTTAACGAGATTTTACCGTACGACGTGCTTGGTAGTTTTGTGGTAGTTTGCACTATGGAGTGGTCGGAAGAAGCAATGCTCAACTTAATAGAGACATATAGATCATTTAAAAATCCTATGGGACCCCAAAGATGAAATTATTATAAAAAGACAAAAAAAAATGACTGTGGAACACATATATGCACAATACTGTACATATTGTATTACATCCATAAACATTTGTTTCTAAGATCTCTTCCACCCTATTATCTGCAGAATATGCCGACGTTTCCCGAATACAATTGGACCAATCTCTATAAATTCCCCAATTACCTATCTTGAATTGAAATAGGCTGCTGAAAATGAGTTTCACTTTTTGAGATAGTTGTCCGATTTTGTTTAATAACATTCAAAATCTGTAGGGGATAGTCCCTTGTAAAATTTTTGTTCCGCCCGCTGATGTTGAAACTTTAAACTGCTAAAGTTTGATATGATCGTTTTTAAATAAACAGTGCGCCACCATCGTCGCATTTTTTCTGTTTTTATTCACTACACTCAGTACTACTTGTTCTTCGTCGTCAGACATTTTTCTAAGAGCATCAAAATCTCACCGCAGACAGAGTGACTCGACGGAGATTACCGTAAGCCCCTCCCACTACATGTGCTAATTAGTCCGGCAGCCGCTGGAGTAAACCCAAAATTTTGGGATGAAGTTTCCTTTGAAAACGGATTTATCACCTATAGATGTCCTACTTTGATATCCGAGTGATGACAAAGTGGCATCTTTTGGAAATTAAGACAACAGGCAGATTATTATATTATCAATTATGTGAAATCGAGTGTTATTCGAGTTATCCGAGTTGCTTCTGTGTGTTTTTAATGTGGTTTCATTGATTTATTTAATAATGTAGTTTTCCATAGGTATAAGTGCTAACAAAACATCTTATATACACGGTAATTAAAACATAATATATCTTTCACGTTAATTGAAGGTAAATCGAAAAATTACATTTTGCATTTGTATACCATTTCGAAATGGAAACACAAAAATCATCGGTAATTTTGGTAAAATTATTAATACCAAATAATGATTTCCGTTAACTGAATCGCATACAAAGCCCTAAAACAAGAAAAATATTAATCGGAAAAATGTAGGTGTATAAAAGTTTTTAAATCAATTTTTTTTTTATTAATATTAATAACACATTTATTATTTTTATGCTATAAAAGCAAGCCCATATTTTAGTATAAATATTAAATAAATTGACCAAGCCACACAAAAATTAAGGCCTAAAGCTTAAAAACCTATCGAATACATTCTATTGTTTTATATTTTGGGACACCCTGTATATCTGATTTTCCCAAGGATGACAGCTTGTCATCAGCCGGATATGGAAAATAGACTTATAGATCTATAATAATCCGTCATAAAAAAACTTAATCCCACAATTGGCACTTCAGGGAAAAATCCGGGTTCTGCTGCTGGACTAAATTTCTTTGCTGGTTCGCTAAAAGCTCCACTGAAAACGGATAGCCGCGAGACAACGCCGTTTGACTGGGCAGGGACTCTGTTCGAGGCTAAATCGCTCGGCTCCAGGCTATAATATGACGAACTCCGCTTGAGGTTGACTCATCTCGTCCTCGTCTCGGCACATTAGTACGCCTTTTGGAAAGAATTTACTATAGCCTCGTTTCATACCCGTTCTGGTGTCATCCTGTACTTGTCTTATACGTTACCATGGGTGTTTCTCCTCGCAGTTTTTCCAATTGGAATAAAAACGCGCTGTGTTTGTCTTCAAAACGAAAGAGGACACCAAAATAAATCTGTAAGTTACTAAGTTACCTATCTATACAGGCTGTTGTGATCAACCGACTAGTACACGTGTGTAAAACAAAATAATTTAAGTACTATAACAAAAAAGAGGTAGGTTACTTACTTTTCTCCGGCACTGGCAAACACAGATATAAATTTTCTCACAACTTTTTCCAAATTCCGCCTTTTTTCGAAATTCCGGAAAAAAATGAATGCGTTTGCCTCAGAATGCAAAGCATTTATAGGTGATCAAGTTTGTCTGAACAAGCATTATGACGGCTCGGTTTGATATGCTTTGTAAAAGTCCGTTAATGAAATTGTACTGCAACATTCAACACACGCAAGTTTGGACAAGCAACAGTCAGTTTGTCTTATTAAAATTCATTTAGATAGGTGTTCTAAACAATGGTGGCATTCTCTTATAAAAACTATGCTTACTTTTTTGCTCTTTACTATCAAAGAGAGATATCTCTTTTCAATCTCTAATAATATCTTATGGACCCCCATTTTTTGTTCACGCCTACGTAGACCCCCAGCAAGTCTCCCGTGGACCCCTGGGGGTCCACCTGGACCACTTTGGGAATCACTGCTCTACAGCCTAAAGTCAATCCGTTTTCCAAAAATCAGCTCTTTACGTCGAGCGCTTTAAGCAGGATCGTGATTAATCAATGACCAGATTTTTCGAAACACCCTGTACATTTCGCATCTTAAAATATGTAAAAACAAAATAAATTATACGTGTTAAGCGCCTTTCGAAAAACTGACCAGTTTTTAAATAAAATATTGTAATATTTGAGGGGTGGGGTGGTTTCACCCTTTGGGAACTGGAATTTCGAAAAAAAACCCTTCTTATCGAAACTCCACACCCTAGAATCAACCTGTATACCCAAAATTGAGCTTTACAAGTTAAGTGGTCGAGAGATCAGATTAATCAGTGAGCCAGCCACCTCTAAAGGATTTTATATATTAGTATAGATTTGGTTTCATAAAACTGCTATTTTAAACTATTGCCTTTGAGAGCATCACATTTTTCTTAGGGTTAGCAAAACCAGTGAGTCGGTCTCACACCTACATAATTTTGTTTGAAGAGCTTCTTAGAATAACCATTCTAGCTAAATCTATTTTTATATTATCAGTCTCATCATTATGGAACCTTGATCACTGCATAGGTTTTTGCAGAACGTTGCTATTCCTATTTTGGTTGTCTTAGAATGTTTTGATGAAAACTTAAGTATTGTTCTTTGTGTGTCGGTTTTCTATACTAATGATAGATGTGCTAATGGTCTAATTATTTCATTAGCTATAATATCTAGAAACGGCAGAAAAAAGTTTTTCTCTTTCCCAAACGTAAAATTGTGATTAACTTTCTTGAAATAAAATAAAAAAATATAGAAACCAAATAACTTATATCTACAGGGTGAGTTTCCTCCGATGTTCTCTATGGGTATCTCGAAACTACGAGAGATAGAGAGTCGCCATAAATGGGGAAAGACCAGTAGCTTCATAGCCTGTCGCGCCTTCAGATTTTTTGAAAAAAGTTCCATGGCTCATCAATACTCTGGAAAAACAAATTCTCGGCTCTTTTAAAAATTGCCCTAATTCCATTATAAGCCATTTTAGACAAAAAGTCAGATAAAAGTTGTCGATAATCACATCCCAATGAGACTGTGTCCTCCGTTTTCTTTTAAAGTCTGTCATTTTTGACATATGACACAAATATATGTTTTTAAATAGAAACCATAGCTGGCCAAGTGACTTCATAAAAGCGCCATTTTTAAGCTTCTCAGCGATACAACATGCCTTTCTCTGGAAAATTAATTGAGTTATGCCTAACTATTATTTAAACAAATTTAGTTAAACTATGAATCAAAGTCTAACTGCTCTCAGAATGTGGAAGTAGTTTTTTGATTTATATTAAAAATAAACAAAATTGTAACAAGGAATCTTTTTCAAACAAGAAAAAGTGTGTAGATTTGTGCATCAATAGAAGTGTTCTTGTAATGGTTCCTTCATTATGACTCCTCCCCATAATGAAAAATGTTAAAATTATTTATAATTATAAATTATGCACACTCCAGGGATAGGAAGAGTGACCAAATTGCATAAATTCCCTGACTTCAGTCTCAATCTATCCATTTTAGATTTTTTATGCGGTATGTCAAATAAGGCTTCTACAAAGAACTTTAAGGAATTAAGAGAGGTAATTCTGAATCTGCTGCTGGTGAAGTTTAATTGTCGACCGGTCCTTCTGTAGGAATAGTAATTTTACTTTTAAAGATGCAACTCAAAACACTGTGATTTGAACACTTTCTAAATAACTTGAAGCGTACGCAGTGGTACTATTTTCTTAAGTTTTAGTTTGTGTAATGTAAACTGTAAAGAACCTAGTAATTTGACTTTTTGTTATAAATCATAACAGAATAAAATACCAAAATAAAAAAAAAAAAAAAAAAAAAAAAAAAAGATAAGAATTGGCTATAACTAAATTTAACTCTTTTCTAATAATGTCTTTAAACCAACTCTGCTAAAAGTAACATTCACCTAATTTCAACGTATCCTCGAAAATGTATGGTAAAAGAAAAAGCTGGAACCAATAATCCTACATCAGCTTTTCTTCATTCGAAAATCTATATTTACTAAATTTTGTTTATTTTAATTTAATAAAGTTTGATGACATTTACATTTCTGAGAGCAAATATGATTAAACTTGTTTCCATGTTAACTAAGTGAAATTATGTTTTAAAATGATAGCAAACTGGCTATGAACCCAATTTTTCAAAGCATATTATAGCTTATATCGTCGAAAGCCAAAATGTATAGTTTTATGAAGGTATGGCTAAGTATATCATTTAAAAATGTTGTATGTTTGTGTCATATGCGAGGTCATATGTCAAAAGTGACAGGCTTTAGGAAGAAAACGAGGATGCCAGTCCTTGTCAAGGGGATGTGGACACCACAAACTTTTAACTGAAAAAAAAAAAAAAAAAAAAAAAAAAATAATGGAATTAGGGACAAATTTAAAATAGCCCAAATTTTTTTTTTTTCAAATATCTAGTAAGCCATGAACTTCTTCAAAATCTGAAAGGCGCTCTATGGACCCCACAAACTGCAAAATCCCTTCCCCCATTTAACCAATCCTCTATCTCTAGTAGTTTCCGAGATACCCAAAGAAAACATCGTAGGAAACTCAAAATTCTGTAACTATTATCTCTAAAATTTTTATGGTGTTACTTCGCTATTCAGGTAGAAGAATGATACAACACACGGAATATACGTCTATACAAACGGGAATATGTGTAACGTAAACAAAAAAGTCCGAGTAATTACCACTATTCCATATTTAAACGTATACCGAAATCAAGAAAGCTGATGAAAATAAACTGGCGCTATGGAAACAAATGGTTTATATAAAGACACGGATTGCCCTCTTTTCAGACGCTTTATGCTTGTTGACGTATCGGGAAAATTCCATAAAAAGTATCTCCAGTCAGTGGCGGTTCGTGTCTATAAAAGTCGGTAAACCAATGGCCACAACTCATACAGGGCCCTGGTGCCATCTCTCGTCTGAGATTCTTTTTACGCAAAAAAATAAGATTTATTTTATATCAACAGGCCCGATTCCAGCCCTTTGTTTCTAGAAAGCCCAGGGTGTTAAAGTCTAATAATCTTCTGATTTAGTATAATTTTCTTTCCTGGGCAATTTTTTGCGTTTTGAATGAATTTTGTGGGTAAAAGTATACACATATTAAATTAACAGTGACATTTTTTACGTACAAAAAGGTCACAGACTTAAAATAAAATATAGACTGAGCATCTCATTCATAAATAGCTGGAAACTGCGGTCAGACAACGTCTTGTTATTGTTTTTGGCTCTAACAAGTGCGACACGAACGATAGATAGGTTGTCTCTGTCGTAACTGTCGTTCCCTGACGACTCTGCCGTGAAACACAACACTGTCTTCGTTTCTCAAGTACACCTGAACTCTCCGTATCATAGTTGGAAAATTTTTTTTATTTTAATGAAGTTTATAATTTTAATTAAAAATATATCATTTTTTTTTTTTTTTTTTTTTTTTTTTTTTTCGTTTTTTTTTCGTTCAGGAAAACGTCTTAGAGTCCAAAAAGGATAAAATAATAAAATACACGTGTTTATAGAAAGAAATTTTATAATCGAAATTATTGTAATTTTGGAAATTAATAATAAATTATTAATTTTAGTCAAACATTTCCAACCCCTAATATTAATCAAACAGAACCTGTTCCACAGATATAATAGAATTGGCGACAGGGAGAGAAAAAAATAATATATGATTGTTGTAATTTTTTCTGTTGTTATGTCTTATGTAAATTAGAGAAACATAAATCCAATCCATTAAACAAGGAAGGTGATGTAGCGGATAAATGTGAAAACTAAAGCATTATCTAACCCGGTAATTGTCTTTATTGTCTTGGTGCGTCCCAAAAAGTGGTTGTCATCCTACATTCTTGCACTTTCAAAAACTAAGATTTGTTGTTGTAAGTTAAAGGCGACATAACTGTGATTCGATTGATCAACTAATTGTTCTCAGTCACTTCCTGTTTCAAAATCATTTTTCCTTTTATATCATTTATACAAAATAAAAAATATTATATTTTACTTTATTCGATAGAAAATGACACTGGAATAGAATGGCATATGCCAACTCCCTTTGGACATTTTCAAATAATAGTAATAATGAATAAACGACCAAGTAACGCAAAGCTTGCATTTTCTAAAGATTCTAGAAAAAAATAAAAAAATGTTTCTTTTCCAAATATGCCAACGAGTCACCGTTCGACTGGAAAACCGATATGTATGATTAAAATAATGATACGCTACTTTAACCGGCCTATACAAGACACGAAACCTATTAGACGATCAAAACTTTTCCAAGGCTCCTTGATTAAAATCCCTTAGTGTTTTTAACAAATAATTCCATGGCACCTCTGATTGAATACAATTTTTTATTAAGTGGGATGTCAAAAGTTGATATGATATGTCATTCATTCAGAGTGTCACTTTTTATCGAACAAAGTAGTAATATACTGAGTGCTTCAAAATCAAAAAGATGTAATCATTTCTGGTGAAACAGAAGGTGACCAAAGTTCACTGAATACTGCCAATAACCTTTAAAAAATTTTTTTAATAAAGTACAAATCCTTTAATTTAAGGTCATATACCTACCAACATACAAATCTGTTTTTTAACTTAAAGCAAATAAAAAATAAAAAAAGGGGTGAGCCACTTTTAATGCAATCCAAAGAGCATATTAAAACATTGTTTCGGCAATGTAAATATCATTTTAAAGTTCGGTGCCGTTATTTGCATCTAAGATAATGAATAAACCGGAATATATTTTAATTAAAACATTATTTAATAATAGGAAGATAATTAAAAGATTAATCGACTTACCTGAAGGATACCGAATCGTCTTGCTTGTCCGAAGATATTACACCGCCCAATAAGGCAGCTCCGGAATAAACCTACCTACTGTGCCAATGTCCCTGAAGAGCTTTGATTCAGGCCCGGTTCGATCGCTGCCTGTGTTGTCATTCCGTTGAAGTGTCTAAAAAAATTGCCTAGGATCTGGGGTATATAGGGGGGGTTGGGTAATTATATCTTCGGACAAGCTCGGAAAATTATGATTAATCATCCTTCAGGTAAGTCAACCCTTTAATTTTCCTTCGCTTGTCCTTGATATAATTACCATGTAGATGTTCAAAGTCAAAGGCAATTTTTTATTTTTATAAATCACATACTGATATAATTAATTATTACTTCATAAGATATTAACTTCTCTAATAATTGACTTATTGTAAGAATATAAATTCTAAAATTTAAAAAATATTTTTTTTCTTTTTTTTCCTTTTTTTTTTTTTATTGTATTTGTAAAATTATTGAAATTCTACGTTCTAGTAATTTATAATAAAATGATTAACACAAACCCGTTTCCGAGCAAAACTAATGCAAGCATAAAATGTCGACACCCTGCAAATTCTTTTATTAAATAAAAAATCATCTATTTCCAGACTGTCCACGACTTTTTTGCATTCCGGATTTAAATGTGGTATGATTTTAAATCTACGGTGAACTGAAAGTCCATGATGAACGTTAGTGAATAATTGGCAGGCCTCTGCCAATGATTTCATGTTATCTACTTGTTCTTTGTTAGGCATCATAGCCTCAATGACTGTCCCTATTGCTGATAAGCCATGAGCCAATTGTTGTTGTAACGCTGAGATAAAACGATCATGGTCAAGAACCGACTTATTTAGGCAAGGTTGTACTTCATTATTTATCTGGGGAGGATGAAGAGCTTTGCAATTTGCAGGCACCTTATACTTTAACATTAATTCTTCTCGCTGTTCTTTAGATAGCCCTTTTTTCAAGTGGCTGTGCCAGCGAACAACAATTTCTTCATGTAAGTCTTTGCCTTCATTGTCCCCTGAGTCTGGTCTTAAACCTAAAGCGTCAAAATATTGATCAGAATTTTCTGGTATTTCTGTATCTACTACTGTGACGTCTGGGGCTGGAATATTTGGAATATCAGAGGTAGCCTGATTCTGAAAAGAAAATGTTTACACTTCAAAGTCCTATTCAAGTGATGAAATCGCCTGATTTCGTTTCTTAGAAGCAACGCACGTTGCCCTAAAAACATTTTATTTATATTAAATATGGATGACATGAAAACCGCACGGTTTTTCAGTCTTCCAGTGAAGATACCAGCTGACAAAGTTCTATTCAAATGAGATCGCCTGATCTCATGTTATATAATTGTTTTGTTTATATAAAGAACGTCTGATTTCAATTTTAGGAACAACGCACGTTGTCCTAAAAACATTTTATTTATATTTTCATATATAAGGACGACATGAAAAAACCGCACGGTTTTCCTGTCTCTCAGGGAATATCGCACGATATCCCTGCCTAAATTTCTCCTTGTTATCCATTTCAACCTTCATTAAGTTAAAAGAAAAAAAAACGTACCTGATGTTGAAAAAACTTCAGAAGATGATTCACTAGAATCACAAATCTTATTTAAATGGTTCTGCATTTCTAAATTGCTTTTTAATCTCTTTATTTCACCGTATTTGTCCTGGTCCTTGTCTTTAAAATGGTCTTCTTGGCATTTTCTTTTTAATTTTCGACATTAATGCGATTTGTTTGTCCAGTCGTCGCTGACGAGCACGAAAACGGAATGACAACACAGGCAGCGATCGAACCAAGCCATACAGAATCAAAAACTCCAAAAAAGTTCGTGCTGATGAGTAGGTTTATTCGGAAACTACATGGTAATTATATCAAGGACAAGCGAAGTTGAAAATTGATGATTTTATAAGCAATGTAGGCGGCAAAATGAAATGTAAGAGAAAAATTCAGATTTTTACATTTTACTGGGTAAATATTATCTAAATAAGCGCCATTCTACAACAACGCCACTGACTCCCAATGGTAAATTGAGAGTTGCCTACCGGTCAAAGTCGTTTCAAGACTTAAATGGATTATTTAAGCCAAATTTCTTGCAAATCTGGCATTGACGAACCATATTTTATAGTTCCTGAACAGAACAGAAAAAGCTTAAAATAAACACTTTAGGACTACAAGCAAAGAAAATGCGTTAATACAGCCGGGGAGATAGCGGCAACAAAGCTTTACCGCACACGTGCGACACGTACTACAAGGTAATAAATGAATGAATAGGCTTCCTCGCCTCTAATCGGTGTTGTCATATTGTCAAGAACTTATCCTTTTTAAACAGTATCCGACTTATAATTTAGTAGTATAAGGACTATTTAATACATCTATGGAATATTAAAAACCTACTTTATTAAACTGTGGTATTAATATCTCAATATATGTGTATAAATAAGAAAAAAAAATATTGATAATAGGTATTAAAGACGTGACAACATCGGCTGGATGAGGAAGGCTCGGTCGACTGTACCCAGAAGTAAACATGTATACAAAAATATTGTTTGTCCGCGTTGAGATGTAAATAGTGTAGTCTATATTTTATTTGTCTATGCGCCATATACACCAGGGATGTGCATATGGGTTATCACTGAATTTTTAAAAAGTAAAAAAAAAATCATGTAATGCCACGGACTTTTTTATCTTGTTAGCGAAATCGTGTAAGCAATTTAAGGCAGATTTCAAGTTTAATTATTTCTTTTGTTTCTGATATTTTGTGGATTTCGGCCTCCTTGAAGAGATAAACGCAATTTTTTTTAATTTGCCTTGGATCCAAGTCTAATAGCAACCTTTATTTATTGATATAGTTCATAATGAAATATCATAATGAAACGCGTGTAACGTAAAGGCTTAGTTACACAAGTTCCATTAAAAAGTTCGTATCGAACGTGTATCATTCAAAAATTTAATCTACGACGCGACACGTGGGACGATCCAAAGAGATTTTGATTTAATGTAAAATATCAGAGATATCCTCATAAAATTAAAATTCAAAATTATCAGGTGCCCATATTAGTCGACGCCGTGGTAATCGTGTTTGTTGATTGTTTCCATTTTGACTTTGACAACTCACTTATTGATGTTCAATTTTAATACGAATTATTGATGACAAATTTCAATCTTTCAAAAAAAAAAAATAATACATTAATATGGGCGGATTTTGATTCTGAAAGTGTCCCTTCGGATATTGGAGGCATTGCGCAAAACGTCGATTACTTCCCGAAAAATCAAAACAAACGTACGAGCAAGCCCATGTAAAACTTGAAGATTGGTGTAAAGGGAAAGGGAATCAAGAATAGTAGTAACGAAAAGTTTCTCCTGGCATATTTTGAACATCTTACAAAACATAGGAAGGCTTCTTCACTTTGGGTATATTATTCCATGCTAAGTTCAGTTATATCAGTGAAGAAAAATACATAGATATCAATAAATAAACGTATTTAGTATCTTTTGCTTGTTTTTATTTTAGACTTCCAGGTAAAGATATGATTCATAATTTAATAGCACTAGTGCTATTATGAAAGCCGTAATGACATCCAAATGACGATGTTAGATGTGTCATAATGAGAGACATTGTCGTAGATTAAAATTAAATAGCATTAACTTGCGAAAGTTTTAAATAAGGCTCTATTGATTCCCTCATCAAAAAATAAGGAAAAAAGTTCCTATAAATATGTTTGGAAAATGTATTAGTTTTAGAGTTACAGGATGTGAAAAATTTTAAAATTAGGTTTTTGTTATTATCTTAAATACCATAATTCTTTACTGAATTTGCTGTAGGTCTGACTAATAGTAATAATAACTAATAGTAATAATATTCCATAATAAATTGGGTAAAATATATAATATAAAAAAAAAAAAATATTTTAGTTTAATTTTATTAATTGTGATTAATAAAATTGGTTTAATCTTTATCAAGGAGGCCGAATCAACAAAGACAGAGATAACTTTATTGATAATAAACGCCTACAATTTTGACATCAAAAGAAAAAGTCAGTGGTGCGCTTTTTTCATGTTTTTTTTTTAAAATATTCCAGTGATAACCCATATGCACGTCCCCATGAATTTATCGACACTTTTAAAAGTAAAGTAAAGATTTCAGTTAACGTCACCTGTCGCCGCTGGGCAGGTAATCTGATGGGCCTACTTTGTTTATACAAGGGAATCCGGAACTGCGGTCCTCGGCCATATATCATGGTCAATGGCCCACCAACTTGGCAAGGTCTAAATCGACTCTTTACTCACGAGATATCGGATTTCATCAGGCCTCGAACCGGCGGCGGATAATAGATTTTACACTTTTGTCTTTTTTTTGGACTACAGCACGATATAGAGTTTCGAACCGGTCACCCGTCCATCCACTAGTATCGCCTTACGTCGCTTAACTTCGGTGTTCTAATGGGAACCGGCGTTTCGACGTAGCTGGGCAGTTGCCCTGACACTTTTTTAGCTGTAAAGTAAATAAAGATAGTAATGAATAGAGTCAACCGTCCAATTCCTTCAAGTTCTTTGTCCCTACTACTCTAGTGGCGGAAATTAACTGTTACGCTCCAGTAATTGACTCGGTTGGCTAGATTTTGCCTCGCCTACTCGGTGCCCACTGAGGGAGTATATAAACGCCCAACTTGTAGATTGTAATTTTAGTTTATAATCATTCACACATGCTAACATGGTTAGCGTTTGCGTGTCCAGTGTAAAAAGTAAGTGTTTTGGTATTGTAAGAATAAAGTGCTTTTTATTTTACTCTTTTTAGCATTAAAACATTTAGCACTTATAGTAACTTTAATCCCTAAAATTTACCTGAATTACTAGAGATGGCATATGTTTTGAAACATCCTGTGGCAAATCTGTTGAATGTTATAGTGGTATAAAAGAATCATAAAGATAGCTCCAAATACGACCGCCGGTACCGTGCTGGCAACTCTTGCTTTTGGGTCAGCATTTACATGTGTAGAAGTAAATCGCATAGGATCTGACAGTTGGAGGAGAAAATGCGACGGCGTGTTGTCAGGCGCTGCCGGTACGCCTTTCCTGTCAAGTAAAGTAAAACCAAGATCGCAATAACTGCTTATTTTTAAACTTTTTCGAAAAGATAACTAGATAAAATCATTAGATATGTTTCTGAGCATCTGAAATCGAATTATAAGGATATCGTTAGGGTGTCCATTTTTTTATAACGAGAAAACGTCAGTAATCGCGATAATTTAAAAACTTAACTTTTTAACACATAGATACGAATAATATAACGCAGAAGTGTTTACAAAAAATAACTATTTTATTTTGTAGATTTTTCTTGCAGTGCAGTGGCGAAAAACCCATAAGGATTTTTTTGGATTCTTAACACATAACACGCCATAACTTAAGAACCATTTTAGATATTGAAACTTTTGTTTTATTTTGAAGATCGGATCTTTTACAATATGTTTAAATAAGAAAAATTTGATAAGGTTGTTTTTTCCATTCAAAAATTTTAAACAACCCATCCATTTACTTTTAGTGCATAGCAATTTTTAGCAATCGTGTAACTTTTTTATTTATAAAGATTTTAAAAGCGAAGAAAATATAGCAGAAATATTAAGAAAGTGTTTGAAAAAACTACAATCAATTTATTTCTAATAGATTTTTGAATTCAGAGTTCTAATAACGCAACCACTGTCGAACACCAACTCAATTCCACTAATTATTACCAAAAATGCAAGTGTTTCTAACTCGCACTTAAAATTTTTCAAGATATAGGGAAAATTACAACGACTCGTTAATAAACAAATAAAGTATCACGAGGCGTAATTAATTCGTGAAGCTGAACGCATGATGTACACCTCTACCTAGAACTTTAAGTACTGACAACTGACAGAGGTACTGATTGGGTCGACCGCTCTGCAACAAGCAACAAATTCTATAACCCCTTCCACGTCTCTTAGCAATATGTGCAGTTTCTCGGTTTATTTCATACGTTTGGCAACGTGCTTATTGTTGTCTCTTTAGCTTTGTTCGGGTTCTTGTTATTACCGATTCTGAAACGTCCTAGAACTCTGCAGCGCATGCGCAAATGAAATAATGCCTTTATATTTCCTTCTGCGCATACGCATCACAGTTCTTGGACGGTTCAGAATCGGTAATAAGAGAAACCCGAAGTAAGCTTTTGTTCGGTACATTATAAAACGCATTGTACTCTTCTAACATACGGAAATCTCGACCCAAGACTAACCTTTGCCAGCCCTTAGTATAAAAATCAATTATTATAATGACAGCTTTTTAAAAACACATTTTTGCTTATACTTTTTCTAATTTTTACATTAAAAATATCTACCAGTGAAGCACTGGGCATGACGTTAAAATATCGATTGTATCTCGTTACAAAAGAAAAACAATTCCACTGTCTGTATTTTTACTTGAAACTCTTGATTCTTTGCCAACAAAACAGCATCTTTTTAGATACGAAAAAGTAAATACATTTTAACAACAGAAACCTTCTATATTACCGTCTTTCGTAAACACAATTTTTCTTGAAATCTTTTTAGGTAGCTATATTTAAAGGGTGACCTAGTGTCGAGAAAAAGTCCTACATCAGGTATGAGGGATTTTCGCTACACTTTTTTGAAAAATACACGGGCAATTCCTCATAGGTTCACATTTTAAAAATATTATTCAGAGATATATTTATATAGGACGAAGTATATTTTTACCCTAAAGTATGCTTTAAATTTCCGTTCTGAAAATATCATAATGCGATGGTATATACCGAGTACTTTTTAAAATAATAAAAAATGAAATAAAATTTCTGATTCTATAAAGATTATGATATTATGGTATTTTTGGAATGATAATTTTATGGAAAGTGTATTTTGTAAAATAATACAGTATATACAGGGTGGCGCACCTCATTCGCCCCGGTTGATTATAAGTACGAAAAACGGAAAGAAAAACAAAATATTTTATGGGTATATGTGGGAGGCAATGTGCACAATTTAAGAATTATTTTGAAACATACAGAGTTGTCTCAGAACTAAGATCCATACCAAAGTTATATTTTTCTTATGGAACACCCGGTATATTATTTTATTTTCAGATTCTTGGGCCCAAAAAAGTATTTGTTATAAGGGTTGAATATGTTTAAAATCTTGGTTTTGAGATATTTAAAGACATTTAAATATGCACGCTAAAAAAGATTTGATTATTAACACCCTGTACATTACTTTTCAGAATTAATTCTTGTGCTGAGTTTAGAGGTAAAGAAATAAACTTCTCTAAAAAATGTCATTCCTTCCTTAAATTTATACAGGGGTACCAAAAATTGGTGATCTATTTTAAGGATTTATTTTACATAAAAACTTTGTTATTTCAAATGCAACACCCTGTTTTTTTAAACAAATCGAAGCAGATTCAAATGCTCTTTCAAACTATATTAGGGTTTCCTATACCTATCTATCTCAGATTTTGAATAAAAAGCGATTTTTAAATAAAATGGCAATCAAGATGGCTGGTATCGCCATGGCAATTTTCTAGTGACAGTTAGTAACTATTTTTAAAATCAAAATTAGTTTATGGACTTTATTTAAAGACATTTAAATATGCACGCTAAAAAAGATTTGATTATTAACACCCTGTACATTACTTTTCAAAATTAATTCTTGTTCTAAAAATATCATAATGCGATGGTATATACCGAGTACTTTTTAAAATAATAAAAAATGAAATAAAATTTCTGATTGGATAAAGATTATAATATTATGGTATTTTTGGAATGATAATTTTATGGAAAGTGTATTTTGTAAAATAATACAGTATATACAGGGTGGCGCACCTCATTCGCCTCGGTTGATTATACGAAAACGGAAAGATGTAGAAACAAAATATTTTATGGGTATATGTGGGAAGGCAATGTGCACTATTTAAAATTATTTTAAAACATACAGGGTGTCTCAGAACTAAGATCCATACCAAAGTTATATTTTTTCTTACGGAACACCCGGTATTTTATTTCATTTTTGGATTTTTGGGCCCAAAAAAAGACATTTATTATAAGGCTTAATTATGTTTAAAATCTTTGGTTTTTGAGATATTTAAAGATATTTAAATATGCACGCTACAAAAGAATTGATTATTAATACCCTGTACATTACTTTTCAGAATTAATTCTTGTGCTGAGTTTAAAGGTAAAGAAATAAACTTTACTGAAAAATGTCATTGCTTCCTTAAATTTATACAGGGGTACCAAAAATAGGTGACCTATTTTAAGGATTTATTTTACATAAAAACTTTTTTATTTCAAATGCAACATCCTGTATTTTTTTAAATAAATGGAAGCAGATTCAAATGCTCTTTCAAACTATATTACGGTTTCCTATACCTATCTATCTCAGATTTTGAATAAAAAGCGATTTTTAAATAAAATGGCAATCAAGATAGCTGGTACCGCCATGGCAATTTTCTAGTGACAGTTAATAACTATTTTCAAAATCGAAATTAGTTTATAGACTTTATTTAAATTTATACCAGTTATTTAATTTACCTACAATAGTTTAATAAATAATATTTATTAATATGTATTTATTATTCTATCAAGAAAAACGAAGAAGTGGTTCTTTGTTTTATTTTACGATAACTTGTAGATATATGGATTTTCTATAAAAGAGCCAATTACGGCAAATTCATTTTCTTCACTTCCAACGACAGGTTTCTGCCTAATAGTTTTTTTTTATAATATTACTACACTACCAACTCTGCGAAATAGCAAATAGGACAAGTTGTTTTTCAAAGGAACACTTATCAGGAAGATTCCTATTTTGACATCTTTGAGCGAGGCCAAGAAATAATTTTCCTCAAAATAAAATCACTAGTAACATATCCATTCGTTCCGCCAGCAGATACGGCTTTATTTTTCTTCATAAAATCAAGAATACTTACTTATTAAACTATTATAGGTAAATTTCAGCAGACTGTTTAAATAATAATGTTTATAAACTAATGTCAATTTTGAAGATAGTTACTAACTGTCACTAGAAAATTGCCATGGCGATACCAGCCATCTTGATTGACTTTTTTTAAAATTGATTGATTTTATTGAAAAATCGCTTTTTATTCAAAATCTGAGATAGATAGGTATAGGAAACCCTAATATAGTTTGATAGAGCATTTAAATCGTCTTCGATTTATTTAAAAAAATACAGGGTGTTGCATTTGAAATAACAAAGTTTTTATGTAAAATAAATCTTTAAAATAGATCACCAATTTTTGGTACCCCTGTATAAATTTAAGGAAGGAATGACATTTTTAGATGAAGTTTATTTCTTTACCTTTAAACTCAGCACAAGAATTAATTCTGAAAAGTAATGTACAGGGTGTTAATAATCATTTGTTTTGTAGAGTGCATATTTAAATATCTTTAAATATCTCAAAAACCAAAGTTTTTAAAAATATTTAACCTTTATAATAAATGCCTTTTTTTGGGCCCAAAAATCCAAAAATGAAATAAAATACCGGGTGTTCCATAAGAAAAAATATAACTTTGGTATGGATCTTTGTTCTGAGACACCCTGTATGTTTCAAAATAATTTTAAATTGTGCACATTGCTTCCCCACATATACCCATAAAATATTTTGTTTCTACATCTTTCCGTTTTCGTATAATCAACCGAGGCGAATGAGGTGCGCCACCCTGTATAGTAATCTGTTAAAATAAATACTACATTATTGTAAAACTATATTTGAATCACTCGTGTGTTAATAAAATTGGAGTGAACATTTCCAATGGAAAATCTGAAATGGAGCTTTTTTATACAACTTTAAGTCATTTTAAGATATAGTGAACTGCATTGATTTTTATCACGGTTGACTTTAAAATACTGAAGTTGCATGCTACGTAATACTGTCTGAAAGCAGAGACTGGTCTACTTATTTTAAAGAGCTTTAAAGTGTGAGTATATAGAATTGGGAGCGACAATGCGATAGTTGCGCATGGCTTATTCTTAGCTTCCAGTCTGTAAATCGTACGTAACATGTTTTGGGTGGTTTTGGTCTAAAAGCTCTCCTAAGGTTTTATGATATACATATACAGGGTCGTCCGAACTGTATTCCGGAAACTTCGGCACCATATTCTGCAGATAAAAATAAGTAAAAAATGTATGTCCTAAAATGCTTAGTTTCAGAGATACAGGGTGTAGAAGTTTCATTTTTATTTCGATTTTTTCTAAATTATTTCTGAAGTAACATCAATATTGGTGTCTGGGAGTCTTTTGACATGAGAAATTTGATTTTCATGTCAATATGACACCTACTAAAGTCCCTAGATATATAAAGTACCGCAATTACCGCCATATTGGCGCCAAAACTAGAGGCAAATTTAAAAAGGAGGCGAACATTTCGCTGTTTCGGCTTTTTAAGCAGCTGGTCGGTCCGGCGCCAATATGGCCGACCAACATTGACAGGCAAGCCGTGAAATAAAATAGTTATTAATTGTAATAGAATTACGTTTATTATCTACAGTTTATCTTCATTTTAACGTAATATCAGATGGTATATTAATATTCAATTTCA
>NW_022147134.1:0-5325 GCF_002938485.1 Sitophilus oryzae
TGGACCACACGTGATCTGCAGTGCCCGACTTCATTAATTGTTTTACCTCTTTGTGTATGTTTTTTATGTTCGTCAAGTCGTACATCTAGAGAACGTTTTGTCTCTCCATTATACGACTCACCGCACTCGGAAGGTACCTGGTAGATCAAAAATAAAACCTGAATCATCAAACCAAGAGAAAGAGCATCTACCAGATACGTATATCGACCTTGCCAAAATTATTATCAATTGTCATTCCCAAGCCGTCTTTGACGCCGTTTATCATACATTATATGTAAATATGGCGTATTAAAAAAAAACATAACTAATTCGTAAGTAACCATTTAATGCAAATAAAAAAAAATATGTAGTCAAATTTTTGGTGGCAACGAATCTCAAAAATTTCCGAAATATCTTTTTTCTTCCCACTGGCTTTAACAGAAACAAGTGGTCATTTCTGAGGTTGCCAAATAAAATAATACCCTTAATAAAGATAGAGTGTGACGTTAAAAGGGAGTCTCCAAACAAAACGACCTCTTGGGTAATTGAGTGAACCGGTAGAATTCATAAGGGCAAACAATTTCGGGTTTTTATTTGTTGCCCAACGAACTAACTTAACGATGCATGTAACAGAAACAGGGAAAGCATTAAAGAGTTGATGAACGTGTGATCAAAAAGTTTTATGATCAAGCCGGCTTGAACTTTGGCAGTTAAACAAATTTAAGTGTTATTTCTCGGGAGAATTGTTTGTCGTTATATATATAGACGTACGCTTGATCATAAAACGTCTTGATTGTATTGTATTTATATTACTTATGACTTATCACTTGATGATTTTTTAACTACCTATAGTATTAAAAAATTGCATTTTTATCTACCATATTGGTCAACTTATTTCCATGGTCTGTATTTTAATGCCATACGACAGAGATAAAAATACCAGTCGACAGTCAGAGAGACAAAATAAAAAGCAGCACATAGTATTGCCCGTTCGTACGTGGTCTGGATTTTAACGTGTTAGACAGTGATGTAGACAGCTTAATGGAAAATCAAATGTATTAAAAAGAGATAAACATGGATCGATATATTTCTTCTATGCGGTATTGCCGGATTTTGCATTAAAATTTCAAACCGCATAAACCGCGTTTACAAAAAATGTTACATCTATATTAATGATTTTAACAGAATGTCAACGGTTTCTTGTAGACGTATCTGTTTTAAAAAATTAGAGTGTTCTCGAATAGTTGAATTTAAATATTTTAAATAGTTTTTTTTTCTTTATTCTTTGTATTTTTTTGCTTCCAACGACGGAAAGAGATAACTTTCCGAAACGTTAAGCATTTTTTTCTTTGTTAGGTATATTTGTATTACTGTAAACATAACTTCTGACAAGCAGCGTCCGTTTAGGTTTAACGCAGAAGTGTTTAAAAAAAGCTATTTTATTTTGTAGATTTTCTTGCAGTGCAGTGGCGAAATACCCATAAAGGATTTTTTTGGAGAGATGAATCCGCCACATAGGTATAGACATTTTTTATAATAGATTTAATTAAGAGGCGAAAGAATAAATAAATATCAGCAAAATATTAAGAGATCTGGATATGTATGGAAGGAAAGGATATGGAACGGAAGGGAAACGGAACGGATAGTGTGCATTGTCCTATTCATTTACATGATATAATATTTTATGTAAACGGAAGGGAAACGCAAGGTAGCTGATACGGAAGGTATAGTGAGAATCAACCTTTAATTGGATGATCAGCAGGGTATATAAGATCCTGTATCTCCTACGCGGAGCAAAGGGCTTCAGTGAAAGGTCTCCATCGGGTTCCATTTATGGAAATTCTTTTTGGTTCGTTCCATGTTGTGACCCAATTTATTAGAGCACATCCAATATGAAACGTCTCAATGTTTGAGCAGGTAGGTCGTCCTTGTTTTCTTTTGCCTTGGAGATTCCACTCTGACGCGGATTTCTCTATGTTAGCATCAGGTTTCCGCAAAGTGTGACCTATCTATCTATCAAACTTCTTGTCGGTTTGTAAGATGAAGCAGGTCGGTGTTGCGTATAGAGTCCGGTCAAAATATTTATAGTATTTTTCTCAAGCAGCGATTGATAGTGGCGGTTGGTAGATATTTTTGTCACTCTCTCATGTCTTACAGCTATACCGGGTGTTGCATCGTCGAGCGGGACATAGGAAATCCCATGTAAATTTTAATGGGGTCAATTATTGGCTTCCCTAATTATTTTAGAGAATAATTGTATTTAGGTTTATTGAAGAGCACCCACATTCAAAAGAATCACTTTAGATATTTTTGATTAGCCCGTTTACGAGTTATCGCCGATTTCTTTTTAAATATTTCTCCTTTCTTATGGCCCTGTATTTACTTATGAGCACCAGTCAAGATAAAAGATAACTGTTAAATGAAGCTGTCATTTCAGAAATTTATCTATTTAGTGCTTTATTATTTTTATTAAAAACTCATACCTACATCGAAAATATTAGCCGCATGAATTACACTACCGAAGAAAAAGTATTGATGATCAAGGAAATAGTTATCAAAAGGTGTGGGACATGTTTGCTGCTCTGTATCCGAATAGACCGATACCTGGAAAATCTACAATCGCAAGGAATAGCCAGAGATTTGAGACCAAAGGTACCCTAATAAATAACTGCAGATGTGAAGCAAGGCAGGAACAAAGAGAAGATGCAAGAAATGATACCGACTTGGAAGGTTTATTGTGCGTGGAAGAGAACGATGGAAAGATCAGCACAAGGAAACTTGAGGATGGAATAAGAATAGATCACACTACAGCGTTTCGAATATCGAAACGACATAAATACTATTCCTTCAGATATGAAAAGCACCAAGAGCTATGAGATGGGGACGAAATACGGCGGCAGGCGTTTTGTTTTGATATAATGGAAAAAGCAAACACGGATAGGGAATTTTTAAAAAACATATGTTTTACTGATGAATGCACTTTTACATTAAATAATGAACCCAATGTTCAAAATTATCGATATTGGAACAAAGAAAACCAACACAGGTTTGTGGAAACCAGGGCGCAATATCCAAAGAAAGTAAATGTTTGGGCAGGGATATTCGGACACAATATTATCGGGCCATTATTTCTTACGCGAAATTTAAATGCAGAATATTATTTGGAACTACTCAAAAATCATATTTTACCTGCTTTACATGATGCCGCTAGGGAAAATCATGAAGTTTGGTACGAAATGGATGGCTGCCCGGCACATAGTACCCTGGCTGTTCGGGAATATTTAGACAATAGTTTTAACGGAAACGTTATTGGCCTAAATCACACAGTAAATTGGCCAGCAAGGTCTCCTGATATTTCGCCAAATGATTTCTTTCTCTGGGGCCATTTAAAAAACAGGATATACAAGGATAAAAAATACCCAAATCTAGACGAGTTAAAAAATGCTATTTCTGCCGAATGCAATAGAATTTCAGTTTACCAACTAGCGAATGTAAGAAGATAATTTTATGATCGCCTGGGTTATTGTCTAGCAGTCGATGGAGGAATATTTGAACATCTTCTTAAATCCTAAAGTTCTAACAATTTAATAGTACCTAAATTAATAAGTTATTGAATATTGTAATAACACTATAATTAACCTTGTAATTTTTTTCTTTAATTCATATTAATTTGTATTTATAAATACATCTTTAAGATTTCCGATGTAGGAATCAGTTTTCAATAATAATAATTAATAATAGCACTAAATAGGTAAATTACTGAAATGACAACTTCATTTGACAGTTATCTTTTACCTTGACTGGTGCTCATAAGTAAATACAGGCCCTTAATAAAGGAGAAATATTTAAAAAGAAATCGGCGATAACTCGTAAACGAGCTAATCAAAAATATCTAAAGTTATTCTTTTGAATGTGGGTTTTAGTGCTCTTCAATAAACTAAATAGAATTATTCTCTAAAATAATTAGGGAAGACAATAATTGACCCCATTAAAATTTACATGGGATTTCCTATGTCCCGTCCGACGACGCAACACCCAGTATAGTAGAACTGGTTTGACGTTAGAATTGAATATTCTTAATTTTGTTTCTATGGAGAGTTGACGGGAGGTCCAAATTGATTTAGTTATCTAAAGGCTCGCTGTGCCTCTCTGATTCTGCTGACAATATCCGCGTCTGCGTCACCGTTTCCTGTTACAGTGCTTCCCAGGTAAGTAAACCCTGTTAAGTTCTTGAGACATTTTTGTTTCCTACATTAAATGGAGTGTTGTTATTTGTGTTGATGCGCATTGATTTTGTTCTGTTTTTACTTAGTCCTATTTTGTCTGCTTCTGTTTTTTGGCGTCTGTTTTAGGCTTGTATAAGTGGAGGAAAACAAATTAATCACCGCGACCATTGTCCCAGATTTGTCCCCCTTTCCTGAGTTATAATTCATCATACAGCCTCAAGGTTTTGAAAAAAAAAAACAGTATCTCAGACGGTTTTACAGAGGTTAGTTCTCTATCTCTGATATCAGTCGTCGGCGAACTCAGTGATCAGATGTTTTGATGTTTCCCTATTTTTCCTACAGAATCTGCATTGGCAGTTATTTCTTAGCTTCAATCTTTTGAGGTGTTCGCTGAGGAGACATTTTTCTTAAATGTTTATTTGGGTGGTTTGAAATTTTGATGCAATATCTACTGACTGTTAAATCTCGTGACAATCATCCGAAGATTGTTCTTACTTAAATCAAGGAAAATCTTTGATTTTTAGAGGTCTAACTGAGGGTAACTCTAATTTCACAATCGAAAGCGCCAACAAATAAGAAAATATACGTATTTTTGTAATAATCTACTTATAACTAAAAGTATCTAGATACGCTACTGTAAGCATGGCTAAATATAAAAAAAAACGTAATGACACTTACCGTCGAATTACCAATTCCGGGTTAGAATAGTCCACCTCTTTAGAAACTACCCATACAGCACATCAAATCACATTTACGATGTGTTTACATTATTAGATGTAGACACTAGATTTTGAATGTGGGTTTTAGTGCTCTTCAATAAACTAAATAGAATTATTCTCTAAAATAATTAGGGAAGTCAATAATTGACCCCATTAAAATTTACATGGGATTTCCTATGTCCCGTCCGACGACGCAACACCCAGTATAGTAGAACTGATATGACGTTAGAATTGAATATTCTTAATTTTGTTTCTATGGAGAGTTGACGGGAGGTCCAAATTGATTTAGTTATCTAAAGGCTCGCTGTGCCTCTCTGATTCTGCTGACAATATCCGCGTCTGCGTCACCGTTTCCTGTTACAGTGCTTCCCAGGTAAGTAAACCCTGTTAAGTTCTTGAGA
>NW_022147135.1:0-2990 GCF_002938485.1 Sitophilus oryzae
TTAGGAAAAGAAATAAAAGGTTATGTGATTGAGTAAATAAACGTAAGAAAGTCGTTGTACGGTTAACAACCGCAATAAGCCGGACTATCTGTAATTTAGCATCCATAGGGACGTACATATCTACAAGGTGGTTCTCTAATTTGAAATAACTTCTTCAGTAAATCCAAGATAAATTTTATGAAATAGGACTCGTCGATTTGTATTTAAACTAGCGTGTACCCGCGACTTCGTTCGCGTCGCATTAATCACTTGTATTGGTGTACAAAGCAAAGCAAGAATATCCATTAACATACAAACTGGATAAAATTTTCTCACATTTATGTCAGCATGAGAAAAAACAATATGGCGATATTATTATATAACCTGGTAATAGGGGTAATTGAAGGGTAGTTTCATCTCGTTGGAATTTGACTCTCAAAAAATCCGTTTGCGAAAAATAGCTTTTTACGTCAAGCAGTTTAAGCAGAATTGTGGTTAATCAAATTCTCAACTTTTTGGAACACCCTGTTTGATTTTTTAAAAAAATTTAAAATATGTAAAAAACAAAATAAATTATGCTTGTCGCACCCTCTTGGAATTTGAGATTCGAGAACCTCCTCCTTATCGAACCTCTACACCCCACAGTCAATCTGTTTGCCAAAAATCAGCTTTAAACGTCAAGCAGTTTAAGCAGAATCGTGATTACTTAATGGTCATATTTTATGAAACAGCCTGTATAAATTTCTGAAAAATCTTAAAATATGTAAAACAAGAAAATTAAATATACGTGTTTAAGAGTTTTTTCCGAAAAACTCACCGGTTTTTAAATAAAAAATGTTCTAATATTTGAGGGGTGGTTTCACCCCCTTAGAATTCGAGTTTGGAAAAATCGCTGCTTATCGAACCTCTACACCCTAAAGTCAATCCGTTTTCCAAAAATCAGCTTTTTACGTCAAGCGCTTTAGGCAGGATCGTGATTAACCAATGACCAGATTTTTCGAAACACCCTGTATACATTTTTAAAAAAATCTTAAAATATGCAAAAAAAAACAAAATAAAATATACGTGTTTAAGCGTTTTTTCGGAAACTTGACCGTTTTTTAAATAAAAAATATTGTAATATTTGAGGGGTGGTTTCACCCCCTTCGAATTGGAATTTCGAAAAATTCCTTCTTATCGAACCTCTACACCCTAGAATCAACCTCTATGTCAAAATTGAGTTTCTTAGAGCGTCTAGATTATGCTCGTGTGTTGTGTGTTTAGATGTAAGAAACTTATGCAAAGTATCCTAAATTTTAGATGTATTGAGATACAGTCATCGAGAACTATTTAAATGGCAAAAATTTCTAAAAGGAAGAATGTAATTATGTAAGGGGGGTGAAGTTTTTTTACTTGAAATCACTTATAAAAAACAACAAAACATACAGTATACATATAGAAGCCTCTCCAAACACAAAATCATAAAAATTTCTCTGTGGAAATGCATCGTTCTCTTTTTTCCGACTTAATCTAGTATAGATACTGTAATTTGTAATTTAGACATGAATATTGTATCGAAAAAAAAACGAAAATAATCAAAAATAAACCAATAACATGGTACACTTCCGCAAGAAGTTTTTTTACATGTCTATGTTTAGAAAAATTTCTAGAATGAAAAACAGAAACGTGTTTGCATGTAACTGGTGTCAGCTATTCTAAAGTTGAAAAACTGAAATTATACATTTCCGCAGAAAAATTTACGTGACTTACTATTTGAAAAGATCCCCCTTCCAAGTCCTATAAATAAACAAATATTTCTTACATAACTGATTTCAACTAAAGTAGCCCTGAGTCTGAGTCATGGAACGTCCAGAGCGTAATAGACACCGTATAGATGCATTTGAGATGTGGTGCTGGAGGAGAATGCTCCGTATCCCATGGACCGCTCGAACAACGAACCAGTCAATTCTCAATGAACTCGGCATCCCATCTGCCGTAGACGCATCCTGCAATACTTCGGTCATGTTACTCGCAGAGGCGAAGGCAACCTTGAAAAAATCATAGTACAAGGCAAAGTAGAAGGCCGAAGACCCAGAGGACGATTACCATCAAGATGGCTTGACCAAATAGCAAATATTACAGATCATCCATTTCAATCATCCGAGAGGCGGAAGATCGCCAACGATGGAAGATCAAAATCACCAGCTGCACATAGCCATAATGTCACGATTCTTCAGACATGACGAGAACACGAAGAAGAAGAAGAAAGTAGCCCTTATTTCAGCAATTCTAAACTGGACAAAAATTCTATAAAATGCCATACGTAATTAATGGACACCCCAAAGGGTGTATCAAGTCACACAAAAATTATGATTTCCACCAAAGTAATCACGAATGTTCAAAACGAGTCTCATTTCTGTTTGGGGCAGTTAGTTCATGGACAATAATTTGAGAATTTATTGCAGAAAGGCTATTGAGAGGACTTCGTTTTTCCAATTAGATAATGACACATTACTGACAGCCTACTCATAACCAGCTTGTCGACTTACAATAATTTCCATTGATGCTGTGTTTATAAAAACGATCGAGACCTTCTGGTAGATGAGTTCTGACTGCCAACATGTGCACGAAAACAGACGTGGCAAATGAAACGCGAATTATTCTCAAAAACATCAGGTGAAGAAGTGATAGTGAATCAGTTTAGAAGATTCTCTTAAATGAAAAGTTATAAAAATTTCAAATTTGGTACCCTTGTTATTATATTATCCGAATGGAAAATATTGGATTATCCGAAAAAAAGTTGGTTTACTGAATTTATTGCAAGTTAAAGTATCACCCTGTATGTATATGCACGTGTTGTGAACATACATTTAATATGGTTATATGTATATGTATATTCGACAAATTGTATAAAATATTATTTTTACCCTTATTCTACGGCTATGCCTAAAGAATTTAAGGTACGAAAAATACCATCAACATTATTATTCTTCTCAGAAAGATGGGTGATGCAAATAAACAGAACCATTACC
>NW_022147136.1:0-6815 GCF_002938485.1 Sitophilus oryzae
GTGTCTATTAGAATCAGAATATTGGGTTGCAAATACTTTTATTTTTCTGAAAACCCAGCATTATACTCGTGAGCAGTATGAATGCTTGATTGATTTGAGGTCGGATTCCGCGATAAAAAAAATGCAACAGACATTCACTTTATGAATTTTGGTACAGCACGGTACAGCTTAAAAGAAAAATACAAAATTTTGTCAGATTGTATGTTCGTCAGAGGCAAAATTGTTCACAATTTGTCATTTGCCACAACATATTTATGTGATTCGGTTTGTTTAGTTTATGTGACTACCAAGACTAAATACGAATCACGTCTAAACGCGAGAACCAGATATTCGCTCACAGCAGTCAAATATCAAACCAGACATAACCGGAGTATATAGTTTACTTTTCATTTTTTTTTTGGTCCGAGACCCCATTAGGCCACATGCCACGCTATCCCATGTGGGCCCACGTGTTGCGACGTGGGAAAGAGCGTACACATGAGATATGGGATTGTCATCACACGTGTCGTGATAGCGTGGGATGGCGTGGGGTGGCATGTTGCCCCGTGTGTTCGCAATACATGTAGTTAAATGGAAAAACATACGCACAGATCTCCTTGACGTGGGGCGGCATGGCATGGCGTGGCGTGTTGGCTATATAATGGGGTCTCGGCATTATTCTTTGCATTTTTTCTTATAATCCGCTATAAATCTTAGGCAATAAAAATATTGCTCATCTGAAAGATGGACCGCACTTGAGAACCGCTGCTAAATACAGGATGAATGATGCATAAGTGCAAAGAGTAAGTTCGATCTCAAGTATACTCAAGTACTTGCTGGTAGATCTCAATAAAAGAAACATATTTTCTCGTTACCATTTTTCAAATAAGTCCAAAATAACCGAGTTATTCCACTTTGAAAATCTAAAAAAAAAAATGATTTTTTGCTTAAATTTTGAGAACCTCTCGGCCTTTTCTGGATTTTCTTTCTTATACATTTAATCTACGAAATTATGTTTTTTTAACTAAAAACTTAAAAAACTCCAAAAAAAATCTAAATTTTGCAAAAAAAATTTTCGCGAAAAAAAATCTAATAATCGTGTTTCTGGAGTCGAAATATACTGCCGCTAAAAATATTTGCACTTATTTAAGACTCATCCTGTATTAATACATAATAAATACGAAATCAGGCACGTTTTCTCGCACTAATTATTTCCTTTACGCCCTGTATGCTTAGTACCAAGTACCAAGACACTTACTCGCATTCTCTAAGCAGTGTAGTACCATTTCTTCTATCCTCGCAAAAATGCAGCGATTCCGCGCCGGGTACCGGTCGTACTTCGTCAGTACCATCGTTTCCGAATCGTCTCTTAATCAGTACTTTCTTTTTGTTTATTTTTGATATAATCGACAACGGTGAGCGGCCAAGAACCAAACGAGTTTGCAATCGCAAGTTAGCATGTAGTACGATGCTATTTTGATGGTACCCAGTTTTGGTGTTAGTGACATTGAGACATTAATTTAAAAACTGTAACAGTGGTCAGTGAAATAGAGACTTTGAGCTTGAAAATTAACTTTTTTGAATGAAAAGTACTTTTTAATTTTTAGTTTTAAACAAAACAGTGACAATGAAATCTTCAATTTTAATAATGGTAAGTTTTTTAATGTTTTAAGGTATTTTTTAATACTTTAATAGTATTTATTAGGAGATTATTAAAATTATTATTATAAAGGGGAAGTAATTATAAAAAATTGACATAAATATAACTACACCAAAAAAATGACATACATATTTAGGAGCGAGGAAATAACTATTAATGTAATATAGATAATTTTTATTTTATTTTATTTAGGTTCTTGGTAACTTATAAAAATACGAATAAACAAAAAACTAATTTTGATATGAAATTTTTTTAAACCAGAGTTTTTTGAAGTAGCGTTTTTCACTACTTTCCTATCAATGCTATTATGTTGTCTAGTGTAAATAGGGGGAGACAATAATTTAAAAACTGTAAGACAGACAGACCCTACTGTTTTTAATTTTTTTTTTGGTTTCTAAATTAGTCTGGTGAGAAATAAAAAAATAAATATGGTGTAATATTGCACTTGTTTCAACACTCTGTATATGATATACTTAATAAGTTTTCTATAAAATTTAAAATTTTTAGTTTAAACCATTTTTGAGAAAAGGCAAAAACAATATAATGATTTTGATTCATTCTATACAATTAAATAACTTTGTAGTAAACTATCAAATTCAAAAATTTAAAAATTATTTATAGATTAAAGATTAAAGGATCTTTAATCTTTAATCTAATAGATTAAAGATTAAAGATCCTTTAATCTTTAATCTATGTATATATAGATAGATACCCTAATCTTTATAGATTAAAGATTAAAGGCTTGGAAATGAATTGCGATGACATTCCCCATATAATTTTACTTATAAAATGACAGCGATCTTCATCATATCCATAGCCATCGCTAACAACGTTTTTTTTTCGATCATATTGTTATTTATTTTTTTAATAAATAGGATTAATTCTACAGACTAATTTATAAGAGAATAAGTTAGTCTGTGCTGAAGGTATAGTCTATAGAATTAATCAAATAATACCTATTACTACACCCTATGTCAAAAAGAAAAGATATAAAATTTTGTAAGCAATTCTAAAATGATACTTTTAGCGATGTGCCGGTATATTGTCCTCATAACCTCTGTTGCAAAAACGGGTTTAAGATTTATCAATTATTTGTATATTTAATATAACTACTACCTTGGCATTGAAGAATCTGAATTTCTTAAATATAGTAAACCGGACTAGAAGAGCAACTTAAATAAAAACAGTCAATATATTGGCTGTTTCTGGTCATTTAGAATTAAATAAATTTAGTACAGTGATACGTGGATTTGACTTTGGATTTCTGGTTAGACAAATTTCAGGTTTCACTAAATAAAAATAAATATTTTATTATAAATTGTCCTTTAAATCCTGTTAAAAAATTGCGAAATTTTATATAGAATTAGATTAGAAAAAATGTATTTATCGTGTTAAAAAAATTGTGAGATTGGAATTTATCCATTGTAATGATATTCTCCATTGAAGTATTATAAAATTATGAGTTTTTTTGTAAGGGGGTGGTTTAAAAATCTTTCAGAGACGAATAGTGACCATTCCATCACCATCTCAAGAGAGACGATCATAGAAATTACCCCTAGACAGTGTAGGACTCGGATTGTTACCTACTAAAAACGCTCCACCTCCGAGGCACCAGGTCAGTATGGTCAGCTATTATTTCTGCTGATTTGGGGAGAAAGAGAGGACTATTTTAAGAGAAGGGGGAGAGAAAGTTAATTGTCCAGTAGAATCGTTTTTAGATGGGGATATTTCAAGTTTCTATAGTCCTCGGGATTGTAATCGATGATTTTTAGGGTGTTATTGGAGATTGTGCCAATTTTCTCGTAGAACTTCAAGGCATGATCTCGAAGTTATTTGGGGATGGGGTCGATGCGGATGTCGGAGTTGCGTACATACCAGGGAGCGCTGGTAATGTAACGAAGGATTTTGTTTTCACCCAGATTTGAGGGGGGGGGGAGTGTGTTGATTTGATAGTCGGAAGGCTTTACACTATACTGGGGGCGGATAACTGTTTTGAAAAGAAGGACTTTATTTAGGAGAGAGAGTGTTCTTTTTGCTGAGGAGGCCAATTGAGAGATTTCATTTAGGATGGGAATTTTTATAGTTACTTCAACGATGCTTATAAGAATAGTTAATAAGATTAAGAAGAGTTTAGATGTTACTTTAGAATTTCTTGTGATTTCAATCGCATGATTGAAATTTTCAATTCAATCGCATGATTGAAATCACCAGAAGTATCGAACTGCAGCGGTGTAACTCTGCATGGATGTCTTTCCCAGCATCTCCTGAATAGATTTAAAAAAAAACAGAATCCATAAAAAGTTTTAATATTTTTGTGTAAATATTTCGATACCTTTGATATGTCGTTGATTATTATTTTTGTCGGCGCACAAATAGAATTTTACTGCCAATCAAAATGTTTTCTACACAAAATTTCTCCAAAAAACAAGTGATATTCACTAATTTAAACTCACTAGGTTCTACTAATGCTATCAAAGTTAACTTTAACAGCGTTATTTGAGATTTATTCATAGATATATATTTTACTCTAGCAGTTGAGATATGCAAAAATAATATCTCTCTATACTTAGCCTTTAATTTTCTATCCCCGATCAGATTGATTACATTTTTCTTGACTCAGACCAGCCTTTACAATTTTGTAGGTACTTATCGGTTCCTATTTTTTTTATTTTATTTTATCTTCCATGATATTCTGTCCAAGAATGCTGATTATAAATATTTTTGACTGTCGATATTATTTTGTCATTGTAGTATGAGTCAAACAATTGAAGAAATGTTGACCAATTTTAGCTGTATTGAAATAATTGCTAGGCTATACATTTTAAGATGTATTAGTACTAGTCAATAGAAGATTCAAACAGTATTCCATTAGGTTGATTAGGTACTTTAAAAACATAGTGCATATTAATATTTATTTCAATATTGTTATACTAAGTACTGGCAAAGGTTAATCTTGGGTCGGGATTTTCGTATGTAAGAAGAGTACAATGCGTTTATAATGTACTGAACAAAGAGAGGACAGTAAACACGTCGCCAAACGTATGAAATAAACCGAGAAACTGTGCACATCGCTAAGAGACGTGGAAGGGGATACAACAGATTTGTCGCAGTTGACCCGTCGACCCAATCAATACCTCTGTCAGCACTTAAAGTTCTAGGGAAAGGTGTACATCATGCGTTCAGTTTCACGATTTAATTACGTCTGGTGATACTTAATTTGTTTATTTATTCGTTGTAATTTTCTCTATAGCTTGATTTTTTTAAGTGCAAGCTAGTAACATTTTTGGTAAAAATAAGTGGAATTGAGTGGGTGTTCGATAGTGGTCGTGCTATTAGAACTCTGAATTCAAAAATCGATATCTCGAAATCTATTAGAAATAGTAGATTGTAGTTTTTTCAAGAACTTTGTTAATATTTCTGCTGTATTTTCTTTGTAGACAGTATGTGAAAATCTTTATCAATAAAAAAATTACACGATTGCTCAAAATTGCTATGCTCTAAAAGTAAATGCATGGATGGTTTACAATTTTTGAATGGAAAAAAACAACCTTATCGAATTTTTCTTATGTAAACATATTGTAAAATATCCGATCTTGAAAATAAAAAAAAAAGTTTCAATATCTAAAGTGATTCTTGAGTTATGACCTGTGATGTGTTAAAAAGTTGAGTTTTTAAATTATCGCGATTGCTGAAGTTTTCTCGTTATAAAAAAAATGACATTCTAACGATATCCGTATAATTCCATTTCAGATGCTCAGAAATGTCTAATGATTTTATCTAGTTATCTCTTGAAAAAAAAGTCTTTTAAAAATAAGCGGTTTGCGATCATGATTTTACTTTACTTGATAGGGAAAGGCGTACTGGCAACGCCGCAACAGCACACCGTCGCATTTCTCTCACTCCGACTTAGTAAGATCCTTATGCGATTTACTTCCACACATGTAAATGCCGACCTAAAAGTAACAGTTGCCAGCACGGTATATCAATGATAGCAAAGAGCATTATCTTATTTCTAATGATATACAAATTACCTACATATGAAAATTTAAAAGTTCAACTTAATCTTTTCAATATCCTCTAGGATTCTTAGTGATTATTAAAACAAATCTTTATATACGTATACATCAGTAGCACTCTATCTAAAGTTACCTAGCTAATAATTTTCAATTGGTACTGTATAATCTTATAAATATATGGTCCCAATAATCCCTCTTAGAAAATACAGGTTTGAAGATTTATTAACTGTTCATTTCACTATTAAAAAAACTACAAGCCTTGACACTGAGAAATTAGCGACTCGGAAATAATTCCTTAAATATACAAAACCGGATTAGATTATTAACATTAACCTATATGAACCTCCTACTGTTGTTCTTTTTGACTGCACTTTTGAAGAACTAGAATTGTTTTTTTTTTTAAATTGATACAATTGACCAGTATGATTCTTTACAAACGAAATCGATTAATACGCACAATTAATTAGGGATAAATAAAATACCCATAATAAAAATACAAGATTTCGATACATTTTAGATCTTTAATACCTTTTCTGAATTCATTTTTGAATGATATATGTCGTGCGGGAAATAGTTCCATTTTGGGTTAATCGCTCATGGTTCTACTATTGAACTACTTTTTCCTGTACAGAGCGAAAAATATTGGGTGTTGAAAAAAATGAGAGCTTGGAACTTTACATTAGAAATAAAGATTTAGGATATTAGATAAGGGAATAGAAGCAGGGTAGAAGGTATCAATCGATGCATCAATGATGCCAAAACGAAATGGAACTGGGCACGGTTAATGTAGAATGTAGACCCTGCCTGAGTGTACAAAAGGGCTGTTGAAAGCTAATAGACGTAGAAGCGCTAAGTTAGGGACTTATATTGACCTGAATGGATTTTGGCTGTGTGAATAAAAAAAACGCAGAATCCGAAAACGCTTCTTTCTAATATCTCGAAATAATTTGTTAGAGACTCTTATAAATACTTACCAATCATCATCATCATCATTTTCAGCTCATTCAACCATTTCCAATTATGGTGTAGCCTCTTTTACATATTTAGATACTCTCTTTGTAGTTGTTATCTACGCCCATTATTATTGGCTATGCGAGCCCAATTCGTCCCTGTTATTTCCTAATATCATGGTCCCATGTCAGGTTCGGTCTTCTTCTAGG
>NW_022147137.1:0-7267 GCF_002938485.1 Sitophilus oryzae
AGCCTAATAAACCTTTGATGGTAATGGAGTATTGGACGGGTTGGTTTGATCATTATACCGAAAAACACCACGAACGGGCTTCCAATAAGTTTGAAGCAGTTTTGGAGGAAATTCTGATGTGGAATTCCTCTTTCAACTTGTATATGATGCATGGTGGTACCAACTGGGGTTTTCTGAACGGTGCCAATATTTTTGGAACAAAAGACGATAATTCAGGTAATATAAAATATAATTTAAAATAAATCATCAATGACATATACCGGGTGCGTCTCAAAAGTGGCTCACCCCTGTAACTTTTTATTTTTTTTAGATGAAAAAACGAGATTTGGTATGTTAGTATATGACATAAATTAGGATTGATTGACGTATTCAATTGTTTATGGTCACTTCCTGTTTTACCGGAAATGACTACAACTTTTGATTTTTAAATGGCACCCTCGGTATATTTTTTCTTTATTTGATAGAAAATGACATTCTGAATAGAATGACATATCATATGTGAGCTTTTGACAGTTTTGCTTAAAAAAATCGTATTTTAAAATTCAATCTAGAGTGTCATGGCTGTGTTAAAAATACTAATTTTTAATCAAGGAGCCTTGGAAAAATAGATTTGATCGTCTAATGTTTTTTGTGTCTTGTCCTGGCCTGCGAAAAGTTGCTCAAATCGTATTTTTAATCATATCTCAATTTTTTCAAATGGAGCAATCATGGTAGTTCATTAGGATATTTGGAAAACGCATTTTTTTACGTATAATTTGGTACCACACACATGGTATTTCGATTCATTGTCCTTACGCATGTTACAATGTCAAATAAACCATATGCCAAAATGTCAAATTTTGTGATATGTCATTCTGTTCAGAGTGTCATTTTCTATCGAACAGAGAAAAAAAATACCGGGGTGTCATTTAAAAATCAAAAGCTCTAGTAATTTCCGGTGAAACAGAAAGTGACCAAACCAAAACAATTGAGCGTCCGGATTGCACAACGAACTTTACTGCTAGCATAAACCGATAGACGAATATTACTGTTAGCATAAACCGATAGACCTAAATTTTGAATATGTTGTAACTAAATGTATAACTAATTAAATGGTAGTACTCATATCTGTCAGTTTTAAAATTTATAACAGAGATTTTTATCTCAAAGTTATAATATGCTCGGGCAATGTAAACAAATCAAAAATATAAAAAATAATCCAGTTATTTTGGCTTGTCGGAAGCGCTAAAGACTCATGAGTATTTCTATGCAAAAATCAACACGATACGATAATTATTAACGAAATGACGGCAGGTTTAAAATTATTTATTTTGTTAAATCGGCGCGTCACTGTCTCGCTTGCCTACTGGGCTGCCCGCGGCCACGCGCTTAGGTCGTTATGCAATCCGGACGCTCAATTGAATACGTCACTCAATTCTAATTTATGTCATATACTAATATACCAAATCTCGTCTTTTTATCTGACTAAAATAAAAAGTTGTAGAGGTGAGCTACTTTTGAGACGCACCTGGTATAGTGCTCAAAATATTTGTTTGAAGTTTTTTAGAAATCCAGAATTTTTCCTAATTTAGAAATTGGGTGATTTAAGTTAAGGATATTTCTAGGTGTATTTTCTTAAAAATCTTCTTTACTTTCTTGTACCTGACGTCGCTGTATATTTGCTTATTTGTAATTTTGTTGGTTTAATATCATATAGGTAGGTACCTAGATTTAGTGTAGATTTTTAAGGTGGCTGTCATGTCGGCATGTTCTACTGCTCTAGGTTATAGAATTTAGAAATATGTATAGGATGGGGGGTTAATCACCGCGACCTTACAGATCTCTTGTGTCCCCCTATCTTGAGTTATATCGAGTTATAACTCATGTATTTAGTTTTAGTTTTATTAACTTCCGTAAATATTTTCATATAAATTGGATTTCAGCAATTCATCGACATAGCTTTGTCGTTACAAAAAATAACAGGATCAGCGGACACCCCTTTAACAAGGAGTAGAATGGAGAATGTTTGTTAATCTTGAGAGCTAATTTGAATTTTTTGGTTAATTATCGCGACCTGACGATGAGATCTATTGTGTGTCCGCTTTTCTGGAGTTATAACGGCTTAGGCAAAAGCCAGTACCTGGGACGATTTTACAAAGGTTAGTTCTCCATCTTCGATATCAGTCTTACCAAACTTCGTGGCACGAATGGTTGTCGTCTCGGCGCATTCAGTGATGAGGTGTTCTGATGTTTTTCCTTTTTCCCACAGAATCTACATTCGCCGTTGTTTCTTAGCTTCAATCTACTGAGGTGTTCGTTGAGGTGACAGTATCCTGTTAAAACATTTTGCTAATAGAAAAATGTTAACTTGTAAATATATCGAAAACTATTTATTTAGGTATAAACAGTTTTATATAAAATTACCTTGATTCTTGACGGCAGACTCTGTAGGTATATATTTATTCTTTTTAAATCTTCTGTTCTTTAGCTTTAAACTACATCTAAATTAGAATTTTAATGTAGAACAAATTTCAATGTGTTTATCAAGAAATCAATCAAGAAAAAAGGGTGTGGGTGGATAAAATGATCATAATTTTGTATTGTCATGGTAACACATAAGTTTTTAGGATAATAGATACTTAATTTTATTTTTGTTTCAGGTTTTCAACCTGATACATCTAGTTACGACTACGACGCGCCATTGTCTGAAAACGGTGATTATACTGACAAGTACCTTGGTCTTCAGAGACTCACCGCCGAATATAATGACATATATGTTAAGCAGCCTTCACCTCCAGAACCTACTTTTAGAATAGCTTATCCAGACATCGAGATTATTGGAGAGCTAAGTTTAAATAGTCTGATAGATCAATCCCTTTATAGTATTAAGAGCGAAACGTTAGTTTCTATGGAGCAGTTGGATATTAATAATGGCAACGGACAAAGCTATGGATACATTGTATACAGAAAAGAAAATATTGATATTAAAGCTGGATCAGTATTAAAAGTAGAAGGACACGTTTGCGATACAGTTTTAGTATTAATCAACGGAACTCTAGTATCGAAGGTTTTAGAAACGGAAGAAGATTTGAATGGGTTTGGTTACTGGAGGAAGAAAGATTCCAGTATAAGTTTAGGGACTGACGACTATTCAAAAGCTACCCTTGATTTGGTTGTAGAAAATTTTGGGAGAGTCAATTACGGGAAGCTGTATCAATTTAATCAGTACAAGGGGTTATGGCAAGGGAACGTATCGATCAATAACGAAATCATATCCAACTGGAAAATAGTTCCTTTAGAGTTCAAGAACCAATGGACCAAAAATCTGACGGATTGGAACAAACCTTCCTTTAAAAATGGACCAAGACTGTATAAAGCGGTTCTAAATATTAGTTCAGAACTGAAAGATACATATATCGATTTTAAAGGGTGGAGTAAAGGGTTTTATCATAGTAAACGGATTTGTCTTGACTAGGTTCTTCAAGTTAGGACCTCAGCAAAGTGGATATTTGCCGGCGCCGTTTTTGAAAAAGAGGCGAAAATGAAATTCTAATTTTTGAACATTTTGTAGCCTGTAAGAGTATCAAATTTTGTACCGATCCGTATTTTGAAACTGTTGGAGATGGAAAAGTATTAAGAAAATTATTAGAGCAATAAGAATTTGTTTTTGTATTTTACTTTAAAATAAAAAAATGTTTTTTCTTAACTGATAAGTACTGTTGTCTATTACTAGCGATGGGAACTATCGAATGAATTAGACTATCGAATTGTTACTGAATGAATGATTTCAACTATCGAATGGTTTCATTCGAATAAAATCATTCATTCATTTGTATACTAAAGCATATGTGACAACCTCGCCGTGCGACTAAATGGTTATCGTTAAGCCACGACTATCGAATGCTTTTGATAAATGAAATTTAGTATTCGTTTGATTTTTGTGTGCGTCAGTGCATTATTAGTTCTTGCAAATTTTTATAACTTGCCTTCTAAATACTGTGCTATTTTTGCGTTTATTAAAATATTTAAAATACTAAAGTAGTAGTGTTTTTTTTAAATTGACGATTCTGTGCGTGTGCAGGTGGTCAAAATTTTTCCGAAAATTTGTGTGATTTTCCGATCTTTCAATTATTATTATGCGGTATATGGTTTATTTTTTTAATGGAAAATTTTGAGAAGTAACAATTTTTCAGAGAGATGAGGTGAACTTACAAATAATTTTAAAAATACATATGTATTTGTATTTTAGATGTTTTAGTAATATGAATTAGTTGAACTTAATAATCATATTTAAGTAATGTGGTAATGTGGTTATCGAAGTAAAAAAAAAGTAAATGGTTATCGAAGTCAAATTTTGGGATGAGAAAATTAAATTGATTGATTAAAGTTTTACACGTGCCAATTTAAAAAAAGTTAACGATATTTGTATTTTGTTTATGCTAATTCTCTTACATGTAGATTTTTGCGAAGAAATATTTCATTTATTTTTTAAAGTAAATGCCAGTAAAAGCAAATACTATTTTTAAATACTAATACAAAGTAATAAAATGTAATACACATATATAATTTTGATTTCTAATTTTTTATTTATATTTTTCTTCTATTACACAGAAAATTAATAAATATGTTTATATTTCATGATTTTAAAATTTGTTGTTAATATAACAAATTAGTTCTGTAATTATTATTATTTAATAAACCAACGTTGCCACAAAAAATTTAGAGACTATATTATTTTTAAATAGGATTTAATATAAATAATTTTGACTTCTAATTTGTTGTTTATATTTTGCTACTACTTAAAAAAATGTTTATATTAAATGATTTTAAATTTTGGTGTTAATAGGTATAACAAATTATTACTGTTATTATTATTTATTAAACCAGTTTTGCTTAAAAACATTAAAAATCATTTTCCTACATCCAAAATAAAAAGTATCATTGAAGTGTAACAACAGAATATTAATAAAAAAAATGCAAAATATATAGTCATACTATCCCTAACTAACTATAATATCAAAGAATAATATTCTTTGCTAATACCAACTAATACGAATATACGGCAACAGCGCCGTTCATAATGTATTTTTGTGTAAATACTAGCCCCTCAATAAAAAAAATAATGTGTCCTTATCTTTATCTGACTCAAAATCAAAGATGCCGGCTTTTTTCATACCATTGCCACCGACCGCCGACCGCTGTCGAGTTTCTAGGAAAGAAACCTACGTCGCCGGGCAACAACTAAAATCCAGTTTATATTTTACTATAATCGATCCTGACGAATAAATGAATTTTACAAATGAATGAATTTTATAAATGAATGGTTTTTGCTGCCGAATTAATATATTTCAAGGCAGATGACGCATCTATTCGATATTTTTATTCGAATAGTTTTCAACGAATGTTTTCTTACTAGCTATCGAATTATTCGAATGAATTGCAACTATCGAATGTTTCGATAGTATTCATTCGATAGTTCCCACTACTATCTATTACATCTCTGACGTTTAAACCAAAACATGTTTTTGATGAATTTTCTAGATTTAGGGTCTTCGTAAAGGTTTTTAAGCTGAAAGATAATATGTTTGGTTAGTCTCATGTTTTCAAACACTAATCACAACTGCTTCCACTTTAAACAATCAAAAGCCCTACCGTAGTCGACAAAGCATAAAATTTACTTTTTCAATTATTTGTCTTACATTTAAGATTTGTTCCCTTGTTCCTCTTCCTGGCATAAAACATGTTTGTTTGTCAGGAATCTGTGGGAGCAAAAAATGCTTTAAGCGGTTGTTTATGATATGGAGTAGAATGTGTTACTTGCATGTGACATAAAAGAGCTATTGTTCTATAATTGCTACAATTTTTCGGAGAACCGTTCTTATGCAACGGCGTGTATATCGACACTATTCCCCTCGTCACTCACCAGTTTGCCGCATAGTGAAATGTGTCGAGGGTTAAATTACCCTCAGCGGATATTCCATGTTCACCAGGTGATTTATTGATTTTTTGGATTTTAATAGCCTTTTCCACTTCAGCCTTCAAAATGTTAGGTTCTCTGTGAATCTCCTCAAAGTTAATTTTATTGTCTCTTCATTATCATTATTTGTGTCTGTGGCTTAAATTCTCTAGACAGGTATTTCACTTTGTCATAGAATTCGTGAGCTCTGTTGTTTGCATGATCTTCTAGCTCTTCACATACTCTTAAATTAATACACACTGAAATCATAATCAGTAGAACACTGGAGCCAAATAGTTACGGCACCCTTCTGATCAGAACTGGTACAGAGAGTTTCAAAAACCTTGTGAGAATTCGGCTATGCGAATAGTTAAAACAAGGGTGCGAAAAAGTAATTCAAAAAATAGAACGTCTCGAAATGTCTCGGAATGTGATACGCCAAGAGCATTTGAGCAGGTTTATCCTTATCCTAACTCAAAGCTAGAAATTACTGAAATTTTGGATGATGTTAGCCAGCGATTTGGGCCATAGCATACATGGGATACTGCGGGTTTATATTGCATATATGCAGGGAATGGGAATGGTGGAGGACGCAGTTGTCGACTCTGCTTGAAGAACGTAATTTTGCTAGCCGCTCTTCCCTCCTAAGCGACCATTAGGGAGATGTTTTACTAAAATATTTAGAAAACAAAGAGAATCGTTTGTTTCAAGCTCTGTGGTAAATTTCATGTTAAGAACGAAAATGGTTGTTGTGAAGATCTAAAAACAGAATGGATTTTTTGAATTGTTCAGCAAGTTGGAGGTAGCGGACCTTGGTAACATAATTGGAGACCATAAGTAAGAAACAAGTCAAAATAAAGAAAATGGTATTTTTTTCTTAAAAATATGCTAACTGCCATTATGGTTAATATAAATGTATCAATAATTAGGTTTAGCACTTAAAACCTAAGTTAGATATATGTTCAATGACTTTGTTTTGTAAGTCTCCTCTATGTTGTGATTTTGGCATTTAGCATGTTTCTTACTTAATTATGGTTTTCAGTTATATTCAGGCATTAACAACCTCTACTGAGAGGGTGGGTAATGTAACAATAATTAGATTCTAATATGAGACTCACTTTTAGTTAAAATACAGTGGGCTTGGTGCATTGTCCGCCGGTGCTGCCACCATTGAAGAATATCGTAAACTACTGGTATATACAAATACACGGGTTTAAATAGCGAGTATACGAAAAACGTATTATATAATTATTCTGAAAGTGTTAAGAAGTTTTTTGAAAATTCTAAAAATAAAAACAAAAAAGTAAATATTTTGATATCTTCAGTATAGGT
>NW_022147138.1:0-57589 GCF_002938485.1 Sitophilus oryzae
TATAAAAAAATATTTTTTTCGACATTCAATATTTTTATTTATTAATTCCTAAAATACATAAAATGACCTATGTGCGGCGGCTCGAAATTACGGTGGCGTAACGTTTTAGTGAGAATCGCGCCTTATTAATATAATGTTAAAATTGATTCTTTCAGATAACATCAAATAATTGATTACAACATATTTATGGTTTATGAAACAATACTCAACATACCTACCTAGAAAGTAATAAATAGATAAACACCTATACATATAAAATATGTGGTATGATTTATTTACAAATAGTAGTTTACTCATGAATTATAACGAAACTATCAATATTCAACTAACAGAATGCATTCAAAATTACTAAGATTTGGTAAAAAGTGTTGTTGCGTGAAATAGTGACGTAACGATTCGAATATTCCCATATTTTTTGAAAATCGTATTTGCATTCCTAAAATTTTTGCGAATAATATTTTGAGTATATCAAAAATAGTGTATGATCGAAAAAAAAACGGTGTCAGCCAATGACCTCTAATAGAGGTCATCGGCGTCAGCGGTGGCCATGAAATGAGGATCGCTGTGATTTTATATGTAAAATTATATGAGGAACGTCATCGATGTTCATTTCCAAGCCAACTCGACGTCGTTTTTTTTTCGATCAAAGGGTATAAGGGTATAAATAACATTAGGTAAATTAAACAAAGAAATATGGATTTTTTATAATTTTTATTACAAAATCTTTATCGTTAATACATAACATAGTCTTGCAATTATATTAATTATATCAGCCTTCAACTAAATATTTGGTACTGGTTTGATACTACAGTAGTGTCCCTATTATCCGAGGTAATGCGTAACAACCTTTTATTTTTAAATGAAAACAATATTTTTTTTATGAAAAAAGCGATGCACCTACGCGCCCGTTTTAAGTACCGTTTTAAAACGGCGAGTTTTTTCTCACTATGTTTGTACCCTTAGGGTACTTTCAAGGGCATCTCGATACGATGCTTGCCGCGATGCATCCTACGCGCACTTACTCGCCGTTTTAAAAAGTACTTAAAACGTACTTAACTATGTAGATATCCTAACAATATTAACAAACAAATAAAAAAGACGCCTCTAGTATCAATTTCTTTTTTACAAAAAATATATTTAACATATAATATCCAACGTATTCCTGTCCTTAAATTTTTGTCAATCATTATAAATCCATCCAAAAAATAATCTTTTATAATTAAAAATACTAATAAGAAACAATACATTTCTTTAATAAACTTCTTGTATAAAATATCTTACATTTCAATTTTTTTTTCTTAATTGTGAGATCTATAATTCTTTATATAGATATTTTTTTGACTAATTAATATCCGTATTCGCGTTCGCCCATGTTTAAAAATTGATATTCCTACTGACCTTCTATTTATTATCTAGTACTATGAATTACAGAGTACAAAACTACTGTTCCGTAGAATATATCCTAAATAAACATTATTTCCAAAGGTTCAAATTCAGAATACTGAGCGTTGAATGTCGGTAATAAGAACAGTTCGTCCTATTGCTGCCGAAAGTCATTAACTAACATTTTTCCGAATAACCTGAAATTTCAATCACTAACCATATTTTGAAGCGGAGAATCCATTGAAAAAGTCATTAACTACGATTTCTGACTATTTTTGCTGTATTTTAATACCGAATAGTCACTAACAAAAACTTTATGCAATATAATTAATCTTTCGATGCGTTTTTCTCGGAAGTAATAAAAAGTAAGTTGGTGACTTTTGGCAGCAATAGGACGAGTTATTATTATATTATATATTATGATTCATTGATAACATAGAACGTAGTTGGTACTAGTGTTAGCTAATACCCTTGTTTATATTCTTAATACACAAAGATAAATTTTTATGGGTAGGTTCTTGATTTAACTGTTAATATTAATACTTTAACTGATTTTGACAGTGAGTAGTGTGTGATATGAGCAAAATATTCGACAACAAAAATAAATTTTAATTACTTAAATACTCATACTGATTGATTCACTACAAAGATGATTCAGAGGTAATTGAGTTTTTGAAGGTATATTCCAAAACTGACAGTTAAAAAATAGATTTTTAATAGTACATGTAGATCTGTGCGAAGTAAATAGTATAGTGTAATCCGTATATAATGGACTCGAGGGGACCAAGAAATATAGTTTATTATAGCAGAGTGTCCATTCTGTGAGTGTGAGATCACAAATTAAATATATACACAATTAAAACACTGCATTCTGATGCTAAACAAGTATAGATACATATATCATACAGTAGAAAACAGCAGAAAAATATTAATATTGTTATTACGTAATATTATATAGGATATACATATAAAAACACTAGCGTATACCCACGATTTCGTTCGCGTCGAATGAAGCATTTGTAATGGGATGATAAAGCAAAGCAAGAATTTCCATTAACATACAAATTGGATAAAATTTTCTCACATTTATGTCAGCATGAGAAAAAACAATATGGCGATGTTATTATATAACTTGGTAATATTTGAGGGGTAGTTTCATCTCGTTGGAATTTGACTTTCGACAAATCCGTTTGCCAAATATATGCTTTTTACGTCAAGCAGTTTAAGCAAAATGGTGGTTAATCGATTACCCAACTTTTTGGAACATCCTGTATGATTTCTTAAAAAAATTCAAAATATGTAAAAAACAAAATAAATTATGCGTGTCCAAGTGTTTTCCCGAAAGACTAACCGTTTTTTAAATAACAAATATTCTAATATTTGATGGGCGTTTTCACCCTCTTGGAATTTGAGATTCGAGAAACCCCTCCTAATTGAACCTCTACACTCAATGGTCATATTTTATGAAACAACCTGTATAAATTTTTAAAAAATCTTAAAATATGTAAAACAACAAAATAAAATATACATGTTTCTCCGAAAAACTCACCGGTTTTTAAATAAATCAGTTTTTTACGTCAAACGCTTTAAGCAGGGTCGTGATTAATCAATGGCCAGATTTTTCGAAACACCCTGTATACATTTTTAAAAAATCTTAAAATATATAAATTTTAATATATATGATATATAAATATATAATATTTTTTAAATACAAAATATTGTAATATTTGAAGGGTGGTTTCACCCCCTTGGAACTGGAATTTCGAAAAATCCCTTCTTATCGAACTTCTACACCCTAGAATCAACCTGTATGCCAAAATTGAGCTTCTTACGTTGAGTGGCTTGAGCAGGATCGTGATTAATGAGTGAGTCAATCACTTAAGAATTTTATATATTAGTATATATTATTTCCAAAAAAACTCTATTTTGCTTTCAATACACGTATTATTTCCCATTTTTTGTTTTGTTTTGAGTTTTTACATACAAAATATCTCAAGATCATTTAGAGCGTATATTGATTTTAGTAAACGAAGTTTAAAAATTGGCGCCGGGAGGCACGTATAGCCGCCCATATTAAAATATGTTAATAAAAAGTTGGTAGACAGTTCTTTTAGTTTCAAAGTAAAGGAATTTTTTCAATTTTGGTCCGTGGTTATTTCCCCTATCCGCCATCTGGAGTCGCGTCCGATGGGAGTTTGGAGTTTACACTAAACACGACTACGGAAACACGGAATATCTCAAAAATTGCGACTTTGACTGATTTTGATGTTATTACAAATTTTGTTGCAAATATTATTCCTAATCTTAAATTGAAAACCGCGTTTCGCTAGCTACTGTAATTTTGGAGTGTGATCTCGGGTGTCCCAGTATTTTTGTGCCAAATTTGGTTAAAATCGGTTTAGCGGTTTTTGAGTTATCGTGTTACAGACGGACAGACATACAGACACCATGAAAATATTTTGTATTTAGGTCATTTATGACCCAAATAACTCATTTTGAGTGAAATTAAATAAACTTTTTTTTACCGATCTTAATAGCCTACCATACCTGTTGGTATGGTCGGCTAAAAATTAACGTTTTATTAAATTTTGAAAAGCTTAGAGACTTATATGACACTCCAAAACAATAATCACAAAACAAAAAAATCTTGTTTGTTATGATCAACATTTTAATCCAGTAATGTTCCCCTACAAGCAAGATTCCATTGTAAGTGCATAAATCTTGTCCGAGGATTTTAAATGTGCTTGACCAGAAACTTTCCATTTTAAGTTAGTTAATTGTCGATGGATTATACATTATATATAAATTTTAGGTCAGTACTTATAAACAAGTCCATTATATGAAAAAGTCAAATACATGAATTTCTGTTTAGTCTTCTGTATATGAAAATGACATTATTCATTTCTAAATAATATTGTTTTCGTATTGATACTACGAGTACGGTTCTTTTTAGTCAAGTCAAGTTTTTTAACTGTCTCATAATAAATTCTTATACTAAAATAAGACTTCAAAATTAATTTGGCCATTAAAATGGGATGCTCATTTAATACTTCATCATCAAACATGTGGTCACCAAAAGCATTAAATACAGAAGTAGGCAAAGTGATCAGCGCTTTTGTCACCAACAATTGCACTAAATTTGCACATTTTTTATTAAAAATATTGATTGAATAGCGGAAAAACCTAAAAAACTTCTCGGCTGCCTTACAAATTTCTATCACCAAATTGTTTGCTTTTATTAGTTTTCCATAAGTTTTTCTCTCTTGCAGATGTGATTTGGAAATATCACTTTCTAATAGAAACAAACATTTGGGACAGGTGACTGATTTTTTAAGTCCTTTTACAACAAACCCTGCGATATAGCTAACTATGTCTTCGACATAAACAGTAAGATCCCAGGCTGTTGTATTTAAATAATTTTTGTCAATTTCCTGTTGCACACTTTTATCAAAGTTTAAACACTCGTCACTTTGTTGTAAGTCACCTGCCTCTGTATTTGATAGGGTATTGCCGGACCCACATGTTAATACTGTGATGTGCTCCAAATTCACAGCATTTCCAGAATTCGGACCAGTAATTTCGGAATGGATCAATAATCTTTTATATGATGCCTCCAATTGCCTCGCTGTAGGGTTATTGTTAAATCCGCCCCTGCTGCGAATCGCCCCAAAAAATAGCTCTAAATGATCTTGCGACATTTTTTATTAACCACATATGTATCATACATTCTTTTAGTACTCTCTATACATACTAAGAAACCCAAAAAGCCTGTTTTTCGGGCAGACTTTAAAATTGGTCTACCATTAAGGGTTAGGCCAACGATATAGGTTTTCATTTGTTCGAAAAATTCAAAAAACATTGGAGCCGTTATTTGAGAGAATGGCCTTTTATATGCATATTTTGCAAACCTGTTACGGGAATTGAGAATATCGAACAAATTATTGAAATATAATAAAAAGTTTGAAGTTGCCTCAGAATCTATGAATTCTGGACAATTCATATCTTTTTGTAAAAAAACTAAAGCATCACTGACGCTTTTACTTATCGTCTGTGTGGCCAAACGAACTTTCATTTTTTCACGGTACCACTCAAGATGTCTCATTCTTAATTTTGTAGCTGCGTGTAGCCCTTCGACATTCTGCTTTTCAACTAGTTGTGTTATGTACTCCCATTTAATTATTTTGTTATTAATGTCCTTTATAACTGATTGTGTGGCAAGACAGTTTCTGATAAGCTTTATCATGTGACAAGCATCAAGCATTATATATATATGGGATCATGCGTAATAGGGTGCGCAAACCAAGATTTTAAATTAAGTGGGTCTGAAAAATCTGCACCTAATTTCTCGCACATTGATAAATTGGTTGCTGCACTATCAAACGTGAATGATGTAACAACAATGCCACTTTCGTGAACAAATCTTAGGCATTTGTTAACCAATCCTGCTTTTTCGCTTGACGAAAGCCCATCTATTAAAATGTATCCAACTGGTACTTTCCACGAGCCATTTATGCATACTAGCATAAATACGAGCGCTTCTCTGGCCTCTGGTAAAGTATCGTCGTCGATGTTGGTTCCGATGTCGACATATCCGGTGAACTTTTGCCCTGTCCATTCCACTTGGCGTCTTATGGACATTTCGTCCATCACCAAATTGCACAGTAGTGGCTTGGAACAGTCTTTTTGTTTTAATTCAAGGGCCTTAAGTGACTCTTGAGTAAACCCAGGACCTCCATCAACAGCTCTAAACCATTTGGAAATAGTATCCAAATGGGGTAAGGAATTATTAAATGTATTCCTCACTAAGGAATAGGCCTTGGGTGAGTAAAACGATAAGGTTAAAGCAAATGAACGGAGCTGAGGATTATATTTTTCTGTTGTTGGCCCTTTCAACATTCGTTCAAATATATCCAGAGCAGATCCTGAAAGTGATGCCTGAAAATAAAAATAAATTTATTAAAAATCAAATATATCTTAGTTCAAGTGACTAATGTTCAAATATCGATATATCTGTGTTGGATGAACCAATTTTAATAAATATGATGTTAAAAAGTGCATTTGTGCTCTCCTTGTGGAACTATAAATTGTAGGTATAGTAAAATGACTAGCATAATAGCTGGCATAATGACTTTTAGTGCTCACTAGATGTGTGTTCTCTTTATTTTAAATTCTCCAAATAATGCTGATTATTTCCAAAAAATCAAATGACATGCTAGCATGTTTATACCGGGTGTTTCTTAAAAGTGGCTCACCACTATACTTTTTTCAACTCCCGTCGTATTTTGGTTATCCTATACCATATCGAAAAGATGAAAACAGAGTCCCTTAATGGCTGCCAGCAGTCAGCAAAATATTACCCAAACATTTTTTTAAATGGGATACCCTGTATATACATTCTTTATTATATTTGCCTTGTTATGAGCTTTCTAAAAATACTCTACTTATTTTTATAAACGAAGTAAAAAATGTATTATTCAACTTTTTAACAGAGACAAACAGTTTAAATTAGGTACTTATCAAAACAATCGAATAATACATTGGACATCAAATTTTGGTTATTGGTAATTCCATGCAAGTTTCTGTTTGTGAAATTATTGCACAAGTGCATCAAAAAGATCAATACTATAACTAGATTGACAGCGTGTGATCTAAAAGCAGCACAAGTTCATTTTCAATGCAGCTTATCAAGATAACACGACGGAAAGGAAAGTTTCTGGTTAAATTAAATAATAATACTTTTAAAGTAGGTTGATTTATGTTAAAAAATAATGCATGTTATTACCTTATTTTTGAAAATCACTAGAATATATTACATTTTTAGAAAGCTTATGATAAGACAAATAGAATAAAAAAATATACATGGTGTCCCATTTAAAAAAAAGTTTTATTGTTTTTTCGAAAATAATAGCTCCCAGCGAAAGTTAAAATTAGGTACGCCAGTACATTCTACGAGACTCAGTTTTCACCTTTTTGATAAGTTATAAGATCCAGGATACAAAAGGGGTCAAAAAATGCAACATTTTAAAATTCGCCCTGTATTTCAGGGACTAAGAAGGCTAGGACAAATCTGTGTGTAGCATCTTTAGTTTCATAAAAAGTGATGTATCACATGCACCCTTATATCTCTACGAATAAACGAGAAAACCATAAAACCCACGAAATGTATACTATAGGTACCAATATGGCACTTAAAGTCCTTTATCTTTAGTTTATTTAAGTGAGACTATAATAATTTGAATAAATATTAAATGTAATAATGTAAATTGATATTCCCATAGAATGTTCCCTAAAAAGTGATTTACTTATTCTCTATCACATCCCATTAGTATCCTATTCATATTGTAACATTTCTGAAACATTGATAGACAATTAAATACTCGTTATTTAGGATAACAAATAATATTCAATAACAATTGCACTAGGATGTTTAACCATTTAGAATCACAAACTGTAGAAATTGACAAAATATTAACCAAATTATATAAAATACTTACTCTTATTGTGGATTCAGACGTCTCCGTTATCAGACATTTTTCTTTTAAATAGTTAAGTAACTGCTTTAATAATAGTTAAGTAACTGCTTTTTTTTTGTGGCCGGCCGTAGCTCCAGCGTTAGTGTGTCGATCTGCGGAGCGGAAGGTACTGGGTTCGATCCCCAGCCAGTACGGTCGCTTTATTTATTTAAATAAAAATATTTATTTATCTAAATAGAGCGACCAACGAGCCGCCACCTCAAGGAAGGCAATGGCAAACCACCTTGAGTAGTCTCAAATATAGTGCCGTTCGGATTCGGCGATAAACTGTAGGTCCCGTGTACTTGTGAAACACTGATGACACACATCACAAGTACATGCGAGAGGTAGCCGACGCTCTATATAGAGTATGGCACTGTAAGAAGAAGAACTGCTTTAAAGTTGTAATTCTGTTTTTCAATCGTCTTACTGTCATCTGTAAATTGTGAATTTTTTTTTGTTGGCTCATGTCACGTTTCTTAACAAATTCCAAATTTCTTCTGCGTTTTTCTGGAGTAGAGAAATCACTGCTTCCCATGTCTCCTATGTATTTTCTCTTCCTAACAATAAAGAGAATTAAAAATTTGAAATTAGTACTGTATGATCGAAAAAAAAATCGGCGTCCAGTTGGCTGCGAAATGACGATCAATGACATTTCCCATATCAATTTATATATAAAATGACAGCGATCTTCATTTCATAGCCATCGCTGACGATGTTTTTTTCGACCATACAGTTCCATACAGTTCTAACTAAAATATAAATCATAAGAAGTTATAAGTATCTTCTAGCAAAAGCCTGTTTTGGTAGGTTCTCAGTAGAATGTAAAATTGAAGATGGGGAAGAAGAAGCTTGCTTTTCAAACAATCTATAAATAAAAAGAGTACCTATGTAGTTGTTATAACAAAACGCATTCAATAATAATAGCCAATTTTAAAGAATAATAATTATTAATATTCAATCGATTCAATTACCGAATTGAATAAAAAATGGTTTATTAAGTTTTTTAGAATCTAATTTAGATACAAATTTGAATGTTTCAAGTTAAGGATATTTCCAAATGTTCTTTCTTTTTAAAATATTGCCCACTTTCTTGCACTTAGCAGCTGCCAATTTGCTTATAAATAGATCCCGCTATTTATTTTTTTATTTTTGGGATTCTACATGAAATGTTAAAAACATTCAATGTATAATATAATAGATTTAAGTTTATCCAATTTTTTATTAATTTCAATTGGAAACATTACATTTATAAAACGAAAGATAAATAAATGTTTTCCAGCATCAGTGCATGTTTTCATATATTTATGTTCGTTGATATTTTTTTTACTAGATCATACGTAGCTGTGAAAACTGGTGTTAAATAACTAATTTTTTAATTTCACCAGGAGAAATTTACTATTCTGCTTATTCGCAACTTTCTAGTTATATCAAAAAATAACACCAGTCAATCACTAACCAGTCATATCTATTTCACTCGGTGGTTTTATACAGGTACGGACAAAAAGTTGTTATTCTTCAAAACAGTTAATAAAAAACATGTAGGTGGCGCCCCCTACAAATAGGAGTCATATTGACATCAAAATCAAATTTATCATGTCAAAGAACTCCCAGATACCAATTTTCATCCATATAGTATTGACGTTACTTTACAAATTATTTGAAAAAAAAATCGAAATAAAAATGAAACTTTTACACCCAGTATCTCCAAAACTAAGGATTTCAGGACATACATTTATACGATTTTTTTTACTTATTTTTATCTGCAGAATATACTGCTGAATTTTCCGGAATACAGTTCGGACCACCCTATATAGAGGGGCTCTATTTTAATTCCCTATGGGAATATTAATATTAATATTCGCAAAAGGCTTTAAAATAGACCAACTGCAACACTGTATAAAAGAAACTTAGTCTGCATAAGAGTCTCATGAAAGTTCTGTCGAGGTACAACTGAAGTAAAATATAATAATGATAAAATATATGATTACCTTCCCAATTTTTCTGTTTCTGATTCTGTTTCTGCACTCAGCGAAGAAGAAGATGGCATTTTCTCCAAAATTGTAGGTGATTCCCTGCAAAAACAAAAAATTATACAGGGTGTGGTCCAGAACTGTATTCCGGAAACTTCGGCAGCATATTCTGCAGATAAAATAAGAAGTAAAAAATTTGTATAAATGTATGTCCTAAAATGGTTTCAACTTTCGGAGATACAGGGTGCAGAAATTTCATTTTATTTCGATTTTTTCAAATAAGTTATGGTAACGTCCATATTTCGATGAAAATTGGTGCATAGGAGTTTTTTGACATGAGGAATTTAATTTTCATGCCAACATGGCTCCTATTTGTAGAGGCACCACCTACATGTATTTTAACTGTTTTGAAGAGTAACTTTTCGTCCGTACCTGTATAAAACTACTGAGTAAAAAATATACATTTACGACTTTACGTAAAAAAGGTCTCTTGGTAAAAATCGCTACGAGTAATGGTTCTCGAGATATTTGGAGTCGTAATTATCCATACCTGTCATTGACATAAATTAAACATCTTGACTAAATAGTTATTAGACTGAAATCATAAATTTGAAATATTTTTGTGTCAAAAGTTCAACAAAAACTGTTTTATTATCATTTTTTCGCAGAAAAAGTTATGATTAATTAAAAAAATTAAAAATTTCACAAATTTATTGTTTCAGTGAAATAACTATCAACTCAACGTGTTTATTTTTTGTAAATAATGACATGTATTGACTATTTCCATTCTAAATATCTTGAGAACGGTTGCTCGTAGCGATGTTTACCAAGAGACATTTTTAACGCAGAAAATCACGAAAATGTATATTTTTTCACTCAGTTGTTTCATACAGGTACGGACGAAAAGTTATTACACTTCAAAACAGTTAAAACACATGTAGGTGGCGCCCTCTATAAGTAGGAGTCATATTGACATCAAAATCAAATTTCTCATGTCAAAAAACTTCCAGACACCAATTTTCATCCAAATATGGACGTTACTTCAGAAATTATTTAGAACAAATTGAAATAAAAACGAAACTTCTACACCCTGTATCTCCGAAACTAAGCATTTTAGGACATACATGTATACGAACTTTTTTACTTATTTTTATCTGTAGAATATGCTGCCGAAGTTTCAGGAATACAATTCGGACCACCCTGTATTTTTATTAAATATACAAGGCCTGGCATCTGGAGCTCCTATAATAAAAAAGTTAAAAATGTTGTTTAAGTGCAACCCTAAAGTATGTATTACGATGTATTTCAGGAAAATACTTTAACTTCTACAGGGTGGCTCAAAAAAATGCGAGTTGATCGTGATGATTTTTTTAAAATGGAACACCCTGTATAATATTGCATTTTTTAAATAAAAAAAAATCTTTTCAGCATTTTTTATAAAAATATTTAAAATACTAGAAATCTCCTAAAATCGAAACTATATTAGGTATTTACTGTAGTGGGTCTGGGTCTGTACTTACTTTGACACAAATATCGTAATCTTAAACCTTACAGGGTGTCTAAAATTCTGAAAAAAATATAAAATAGTTTTTCTTCGTTTTTTTTTAAACCAAACAGCTTGTATATTATTTCTTTGTTAGATGGAGAATTAAAAAATACATTTTTTGTATTAAAAGTATTTCAAAAATTTTAGCCGTTTTGCAAATATTCGCTGTTTTATTACATATGGCTCTTTCAACGGTAAAATACGAGAGAAAAATCATTGGGTGGCTTTGATAAAAATTTACTGTGGAAAATGCCACAGGAAATATAAAACCGCGAATATCTGCGAAACCGTTAAAAATTTTGAAATACTTTAAATTCAAAAATTGTTCATTTTTTAATTATCCATCTAGCAAATAAATAATGTATAGGTTCCATTAAAAAACGAAGAAAAACTATATTATATTTTAGAAAGTTTGGCAGAGAATTTTGAACACCCTGTATGGTTTAAGATTACGATATTTGTGGCAAAATAAGTACAGACCCACTACAGTAAATACCTAATACAGTTTTGATTTCAGGATATTTCTTGTATTTTTAATATTTTTTTTAATATTTTACATGGTATTGTATTTTTAATATTTTACATGGTAACTTATTACGTTTGCACTTAGTTCAGTTAGTTTGGGTAGTGTCCACATATTATTGCCTAAATATGTAGGTGTTACACTACACAGTTTTGTCTGCTCGAGTGCATAGTTCAAGTTGTAATGATGTCTCGAGAACTAACAAAAAAATTATGAAAAATTATTATTAGAACAAGTGTGATTACACAGTATTACATATAGTATATTGATAATTAAAATTTTACAAAAATACAAATTATAATAGGTACAAATGTCATTTTTACAGTATTGTATCTAGTATATTGATAATATTAACAATTAAAATGTAAAAAATAAAAAGAGTTTAAGTTTTAAATAGTATAATATAGTTAAAATTGAAAAAAGAAATTAAAATTTTAAATAATAAAATACAGTTAAAAATCTTAAAATTTCTGGCTGAATATATCATCATCCTCAACTAAGACACTTAGAGATTTCTTATGCGTCCTTTGAGTGTTTACATCATCACCTTCTTCTTCAGAATCTAGACTAATCCTAGACACTAGCAGTGATGATTCTGGTTGCGAAAGTTTTACCTTTTTTCTACTAGGACCGCTCTCTGTGTTGTTGGGATTCCTCCTCTTCATCCTCGTTATCCTAACGGATTTTAAAGTTAAATCTTCTTAATGATGTTTCAAACAATTTTAGATATTTTTCCTTGTCAAACATTTTTATTCTGATGTATTGTATGGGCAAGTCTCCAATTTTTTTTTTGATGTCATGGAGTATAGGTCAGACATATAAATATTTTATCCCCTTTAATGGATATATCTTTCACACCAAAACTGAAACGAAAAATAAAAATACTCATTAAACAAGAAAGGAGAAGTCATTTCTCTCATAACCACTAAACCCACATCTAGGGGAAAATTTGATTTTTCTAATGATTTAATTATGATGGTGGATGGAACGTTAGCCATTTTTTCAAATTATTGCTGAACTATTAGAGTAACTGTGTGAATGCAAGCGTTTTAATTTTTGCTGGCTATTTATACATGTTTTAAAAGATAAAAACTAACCAAATCAACAAGTAACGTTTCACTTATAAATTGTGTTTTTCTTCATATGTAGAGTTAAGATTAACAAAGCATTATATTTTAATGTTAATTGTACTAATAGATACTGGAATTAAATTATTTTTTAATTTTTCTATTAAAATAAGGGTTTGCAGCACCCCTTCTCACTATACACAGAACCAATAAATTGCGTTTTTCTTCATATGTAGAATTGTGATTTAACAACGCATTGTATTTTACTGTTATGATGTGTACTAATAGGTACACTGTAAAAAATCAGCCCGAGGAGTGAACACATATTTCTCAGGGAGTGAATTTCTTAAGTGAAATAATTGAGTACATTTTCATCTAAAATAGAGTAAATTCATTATTTTACTCAAATATGATCTCTGTTTAATCAATAGCGAATGTGCACAATACTGTGTAGTAATTAATGTTTGACAAGATAGAGGTACATTTATATTTTTAATATCCTCTTTCTTTTTACATGGTAACTTATTACGTTTGCACTTAGTTCAGTTAGTTTGGGTGGTGTCCACATATTATTACGTAAACATGTAGGTGTGCTACACAGTTTTGTCTGCTCGAGTGCATAGCTCATGTTGTAATGATGTCTCGAGCACTAACAAAAAAATTATGAAAAATTATTATTAGTACAGGTGTGATTACACAATATTACATATAGTATATTAATAATTAAAATTAAAAAAATACAAATTATTATAGGTACAAGTGTGATTTTACAGCATTATATCTAGTATATTGATAATATTAACAATTAAAATGTAAAATAAAAAAGTTTAAGTTTTTAAATAGTATAATATAGTTAAAACTGAAAAAAAGCAATTAAAATTTTAAATAATATAATACAGTTAAAAATCTTAAAATTTCTGGCTGAATATATCATCATCCTCAACTAAGACACTTAGAGATTTCTTATGTCCTTTCAGTGTTTACAACATCATCACCTTCTTCTTCAGAATCTAGACTAATCCTAGACACCAGCAATGATGATTCTGGTTGCGAAACTTTTACCTTTTTTTCTACTAGGACCGCTCTCTATTTGTTGTTGAGATTCCTCCTCTTCATCCTCGTTATCCTAACGGATTTTAAAAGTTAAATCTTCTTAATGCTGTTTCAAACAATTTTAGATCTTTTTCCTTGTCAAACATTTTTATTCTGATGTATTGTATGGGCAAGTCTCCAAATATTTTTTTTATGTCGTGGAGTATAGGTTAGACATACAAATATTTTATCCCCCTTTAATAAATATATATTTCACACCAAAACTGAAACGCAAAATAAAAAATACTCATTAAACAAGAAAGGAGAAGTCATTTCTCTCATAACCACTAAACCCACATCTAGGGGAAAATTTGATTTTTCTAATGATTTAATTATGATGGTGGATGGAACGTTAGCCATTTTTCAAATTATTGCTGAACTATTAGAGTAATTGTGTGAATGCAAGCGTTTTAATTATTACTGGCTATTTATACATGTTTTAAAAGATAAAAAAATTAACCAAGTCAACAAGTAACGTTTCACTTATAAATTGTGTTTTTCTTCATATGTAGAGTTAAGATTAACAAAGCATTATATTTTAATGTTAATTGTACTAATAGATACTGGAATTAAATTATTTTTAATTTTTTTCTATTAAAATAGGGTTTGCAGCACCTTCTCACTATACAGAACCAATAAATTGCGTTTTCTTCATATGTAGAATTGTGATTTAACAACGCATTGTATTTTACTGTTATGATGTGTACTAATAGGTACACTGTAAAAAAATCAGCCCGAGTGAACACATATTTCTCAGGGAGTGAATTTCTTGAGTGAAATAATTAAGTACATTTTCATCTAAAATAGAGCAAATTCATCATTTTACTCAAATATGATCTCTATTTAATCAACAGCGATTGTGCACAATATTGTGTGTACTAATTAGTGTTTGACAAGATAGAGGTACTTTTATTTTTTAATATCCTCTTTCTTTTACATGGTAACTTATTATGTTTGCACTTAGTTCAGTTAGTGGTGGTGTCCGCATATTATTACCTAAATATGTAGGTGTTACACTACACAGTTTTATCTGCTCGAAGTACATAGTTCAAGTTGTAATGATGTCTCGAGCACTAACAAAAAAATTATGAAAAATTAGTATTAGTACAAGTGTGATTACACAGTATTACATATAGTATATTGGTAATTAAAAATTAAAAAAAAAATACAAATTATTATAGGTACAAGTGTGATTTTACAGTATTATATCTAGTATATTGATAATATTAACAATTAAAATGTAAAAATAAAAAAAGTTTAAGTTTTTAAATAGTATAATATTGTTAAAATTGAAAAAGCAATTAAAATTTTAAATAATATAATACAGTTAAAAATCTTAAAATTTCTGGCTGAATATATCATCATCCTCAACTAAGACACTTAGAGATTTCTTATGCGTCCTTTGAGTGTTTACAACATCATCACCTTCTTCTTCAGAATCTAGACTAATCCTAGACACTAGCAATGATGATTCTGGTTGCGAAACTTTTACCTTTTTTCTACTAGGACCGCTCTCTATTTGTTGTCGGAATTCCTCCTCTTCATCCTCGTTATCCTAACGGATTTTAAAGTTAAATCTTCTTAATGCTGTTTCAAACAATTTTAGATCTTTTTCCTTGTCAAACATTTTTATTCTGATGTATTGTATGGGCAAGTCTCCAAATATTTTTTTTTATGTCGTGGAGTATAGGTTAGACATATAAATATTTTATCCCCCTTTAATAAATATATATTTCACACCAAAACTGAAACGCAAAATAAAAATACTCATTAAACAAGAAAGGAGAAGTCATTTCTCTCATAACCACTAAACCCACATCTAGGGGAAAATTTGATTTTTCTAATGATTTAATTATGATGGTGGATGGAACGTTAGCCATTTTTTCAAATTATTGCTGAACTATTAGAGTAATTGTGTGAATGCAAGCGTTTTAATTATTACTGGCTATTTATACATGTTTTAAAAGATAAAAATTAACCAAGTCAACAAGTAACGTTTCACTTATAAATTGTGTTTTTCTTCATATGTAGAGTTAAGATTAACAAAGCATTATATTTTAATGTTAATTGTACTAATAGATACTGGAATTAAATTATTTTTTAATTTTTCTATTAAAATAAGGGTTTGCAGCACCCCTTCTCACTATACAGAACCAATAAATTGCGTTTTTCTTCATATGTAGAATTGTGATTTAACAACGCATTGTATTTTACTGTTATGATGTGTACTAATAGGTACACTGTAAAAAATCAGCCCGAGTGAACACATATTTCTCAGGGAGTGAATTTCTTAAGTGAAATAATTGAGTATATTTTCATCTAAAATAGAGTAAATTCATTATTTTACTCAAATATGATCTCTGTTTAATCAATAGCGAATGTGCACAATACTGTGTAGTAATTAATGTTTGACAAGATAGAGGTACATTTATTTTTTAATATCCTCTTTCTTTTTTACATGGTAACTTATTACGTTTGCACTTAGTTCAGTTAGTTTGGGTGGTGTCCACATATTATTACGTAAACATGTAGGTGTGCTACACAGTTTTGTCTGCTCGAGTGCATAGCTCATGTTGTAATGATGTCTCGAGCACTAACAAAAAAATTATGAAAAATTATTATTAGTACAAGTGTGATTACACAATATTACATATAGTATATTAATAATTAAAATTAAAAAAATACAAATTATTATAGGTACAAGTGTGATTTTACAGCATTATATCTAGTATATTGATAATATTAACAATTAAAATGTAAAAATAAAAAAAGTTTAAGTTTTAAATAGTATAATATAGTTAAAATTGAAAAAGAAATTAAAATTTTAAATAATATAATACAGTTAAAAATCTTAAAATTTCTGGCTGAATATATCATCATCCTCAACTAAGACACTTAGAGATTTCTTATGCGTCCTTTGAGTGTTTACAACATCATCACCTTCTTCTTCAGAATCTAGACTAATCCTAGACACTAGCAATGATGATTCTGGTTGCGAAACTTTTACCTTTTTTCTACTAGGACCGCTCTCTATTTGTTGTCGGAATTCCTCCTCTTCATCCTCGTTATCCTAACGGATTTTAAAGTTAAATCTTCTTAATGCTGTTTCAAACAATTTTAGATCTTTTTCCTTGTCAAACATTTTTATTCTGATGTATTGTATGGGCAAGTCTCCAAATATTTTTTTTTATGTCGTGGAGTATAGGTTAGACATACAAATATTTTATCCCCCTTTAATAAATATATATTTCACACCAAAACTGAAACGCAAAATAAAAATACTCATTAAACAAGAAAGGAGAAGTCATTTCTCTCATAACCACTAAACCCACATCTAGGGGAAAATTTGATTTTTCTAATGATTTAATTATGATGGTGGATGGAACGTTAGCCATTTTTTCAAATTATTGCTGAACTATTAGAGTAATTGTGTGAATGCAAGCGTTTTAATTATTACTGGCTATTTATACATGTTTTAAAAGATAAAAATTAACCAAGTCAACAAGTAACGTTTCACTTATAAATTGTGTTTTTCTTCATATGTAGAGTTAAGATTAACAAAGCATTATATTTTAATGTTAATTGTACTAATAGATACTGGAATTAAATTATTTTTTAATTTTTCTATTAAAATAAGGGTTTGCAGCACCCCTTCTCACTATACAGAACCAATAAATTGCGTTTTTCTTCATATGTAGAATTGTGATTTAACAACGCATTGTATTTTACTGTTATGATGTGTACTAATAGGTACACTGTAAAAAATCAGCCCGAGTGAACACATATTTCTCAGGGAGTGAATTTCTTGAGTGAAATAATTAAGTACATTTTCATCTAAAATAGAGCAAATTCATCATTTTACTCAAATATGATCTCTATTTAATCAACAGCGATTGTGCACAATATTGTGTACTAATTAGTGTTTGACAAGATAGAGGTACTTTTATTTTTTTAATATCCTCTTTCTTTTTTACATGGTAACTTATTATGTTTGCACTTAGTTCAGTTAGTGGTGGTGTCCGCATATTATTACCTAAATATGTAGGTGTTACACTACACAGTTTTATCTGCTCGAGTACATAGTTCAAGTTGTAATGATGTCTCGAGCACTAACAAAAAAATTATGAAAAATTAGTATTAGTACAAGTGTGATTACACAGTATTACATATAGTATATTGGTAATTAAAAATTAAAAAAAAAATACAAATTATTATAGGTACAAGTGTGATTTTACAGTATTATATCTAGTATATTGATAATATTAACAATTAAAATGTAAAAATAAAAAAAGTTTAAGTTTTAAATAGTATAATATAGTTAAAATTGAAAAAGAAATTAAAATTTTAAATAATATAATACAGTTAAAAATCTTAAAATTTCTGGCTGAATATGTCATCATCCTCAACTAAGACACTTAGAGATTTCTTATGCGTCCTTTGAGTGTTTACAACATCATCACCTTCTTCTTCTTCAGAATCTAGACTAATCCTAGACACTAGCAGTGATGATTCTGGTTGCGAAAGTTTTACCTTTTTTCTACTAGGACCGCTCTCTGTGTTGTTGGGATTCCTCCTCTTCATCCTCGTTATCCTAACGGATTTTAAAGTTAAATCTTCTTAATGATGTTTCAAACAATTTTAGATCTTTTTCCTTGTCAAACATTTTTATTCTGATGTATTGTATGGGCAAGTCTCCAATTTTTTTTTTTTTGATGTCGTGGAGTATAGGTCAGACATATAAATATGTTATCCCCTTTAATGGATATATCTTTCACACCAAAACTGAAACGAAAAATAAAAATACTCATTAAACAAGAAAGGAGAAGTCATTTCTCTCATAACCACTAAATCCACATCTAGGGGAAAATTTGATTTTTCTAATGATTTAATTATGATGGTGGATGGAACGTTAGCCATTTTTTCAAATTATTGCTGAACTATTAGAGTAACTGTGTGAATGCAAGCGTTTTAATTTTTGCCGGCTATTTATACAAGTTTTAAAAGATAAAAATTAACCGAATCAACAAGTAACGTTTCACACTTATAAATTGTGTTTTTCTTCATATGTAGAATTGAGATTTAACAAAGCATTATATTTTAATGTTAATTGTACTAATAGATACTGGAATTAAATTATTTTTTAATTTTTCTATTAAAATAAGGGTTTCCAGCACCCTTTTTCACTACACAGAACCAATAACTTCCGTTTTTCTTCATATGTAGAATTGTGATTTAACAACGCATTGTATTTTACTGTTATGATGTGTACTAATAGGTACACTGTAAAAAATCAGCCCGAGTGAACACATATTTCTCAGGGAGTGAATTTCTTAAGTGAAATAATTGAGTACATTTTCATCTAAAATAGAGTAAATTCATCATTTTACTCAAATATGATCTCTATTTAATCAATAGCGATTGTGCACAATACTGTGTACTAATTAATGTTTGACAAGATAGAGGTACATTTATTTTTTTAATATCCTCTTTATTTTTTACATGGTAACTTATTACGTTTGCACTTAGTTCAGTTAGTTTGGGTAGTGTCCATATATTATTACCTAAATATGTAGGTGTTACACTACACAGTTGTATCATTAGAAGTTATAAAAAAATGATGGAATGTTTTTTTATAAGAATTTTCTTTTAGAAAAAATATTAAACAACTAATACTTATGCGACGGAGCTGTTCGCCGGTGAGCAATGGGTCGTAAGCTGTAAAAATTAAATTGTGATAATTACGTCTTTATAATATACTGGGCGCCACTCAGTTTTCCATTTACTTTCTAAAACTTCTAAGTTGAGAACTGAGAAATCAACTCAGAATATAGGTATTATTTATTTTAGGAATTACACAAATGAAACGCTGAGATAAACTAACAACTAAGTATAATTAATAATTAAATGTTAATTAGAATAAAATAAGACTATGAATAATTTGACGTTTGAAAATGTTTGTTGGTAAATAGTATGTATTAAAATAGATCACTGAAGATGGTAGTTAAATCTGCACGCTTCTGAATATTAATATTTTATTAATTATTCCGCAAAAAGTCTGGCGATCTTGGTACCAAAATATAGGGACTCTTTATATTAAAAAAACCGTACTACGTAGATATCAGAAATATGCATAACATGAATAAAATATTTCAAAGTGACTCTAAAGTAATAAAATATCTAATATGCCTGAAGGGCTTGAAGCATTAAAGTGAACTTAAATTATATAAAAAGAAATGATCTGGCCTTTTATATCCGTTCTGGTCACAAGCTGGTTGTGGTGAACTGCTGGAACTGGATCGTTATTATAACGTCTCCACACAGACAGGATCGGAAAATGCTGTATATTCAGGAGATCCTCCGTTATTCAACGTGTATATTGTAGGGACAAACGTGGCCCAAATGTCAGATACAATAAACAAAATGGTACCAGAAATGCGTACCATAAAATAAAACCCTGTACAAATAGAAAAAGGGTATTAGGAAACGTTATGTAAAAAAAATAAAAGTCTTACCTCCGCTCAGAGGGTTTTCCCACACAAATTTCAAAAATGCCAAAAAAAACGCCGATAATTCTATCGGGTTCAGCTTCAACCACCAATATAGCGATAAAGGTAGGCACGAGATATATACCTATACCGTCAGAAATAAAGTGACGAACAACTTCGACCGGACTGAAATAACTAGCCCGAAATAAACTTGTAGAAAAAATAAAAGATAATAACAATACTTATAATGCCATCTCGGTGCGAGGACTTAAACTTGAATTGTTTAAGTAAAATAATTCTGTACATTTATTTAAATGGTGTAAATTTTAAATAAAATGCTACATTGCCTCTCTCCAAAAAGAAAAAATTAAAGGCTGTACGGACTTTAAATTTTTTATGAGAACAAAATGTTCACCTAGATCATTATTCAAACAATCCACCAAGAAACATCATCAAAAATAAATGGTGAGAAAATAAAACAAACCAAGAAAGAGCTTTAGATAACTACTGTACTAAAGACTATAGGAACTACTGATTAAAGAAAAATCCTAAATTACGAAAGAAACCATTATCCAATGATAATAGCTTAAAGAAAGAAAATAAAAACAATATTCAGTAGTCATTCAGTTATTTTAGCTTCGATAGCTACGCGTATCCTCGTCCACCAAGAAGTCAAAATGGAAAGGTCAAAATTGGGATAAGTCAAATTCGGGATAAGTCAAAATCGGTAAGTCTACTAAGAAACTGGATAACATAAAACTATAACTGTGAGTTAAGATTCGCCTGGAGGCTATAAGAAACCGCTATTCCAAGAGAATAGTGAAAAGTTTTCTAAAAAACCCAATTACCGCTTTGGTAATTCCATAGAAACAAAGAAATGTTTCGACAAAAAATACGAACACAAACAAAAGATACTTGGACAGAACACTTCCCCAGCAAGGATGAACCGAATGGCATCCGAAGAGAATCAACCATTGCCAAAGATCTAAGCGGTCTGGATTTGGGAGTAATTTAAATAAATCTACTCTGGAGATAATAAGTGAAATCCAAGCTAGTACTGCGCGATATTCATCTGTAGAAAGTCCCCTCGATTACTAACCTCAGTAGATCTTCCACAAAGGCAGGCACTTCCCCGAACACAATTCCGCAACCCAAACCAAAAAAATGCTATGTCCAAGGTGGAAAACAAAAAACCAAAAAAAAAGGAAGAGAAAGAGAGAGAGAAAGGTAACCCAAATGTTCCACAATCAAGAGGGAGTGAAATATAGTTTCCACCAAACTGAAAACCATAGAAATGGCACTAGGAAATCAATTAAACTTAGTAGGTACTCGTATGGCCAAGTTCACAAGAGAAAAACAAAACGTCCTAGGTACGTTATATAATGAGTATTACCACCCATAAAACACTCAAACGAAGGTATAAAAAAAACAAAGGTAAGATAGCTAGATCTAAATCAACTAACTTAATGAAATATGCTCGTAAAACAAAAATATTGCTCTGGTGACAAGAAATCCTATAACAACTATAAACTCCATTATTCAACGTGTATGCCATTCTATAGTCACATCTGCAATAATACTTACAAATTTGCACCACCAAGCTCAGTTTGAAATAGTCTAAGGTAAGGTAAGATAAAAAAATAAGTAAGGTAAGGTAAAGGTAAGATAAAAATACTAAAGGTAAGATAATCACTGTACTCTCAAGTGAAAAGGTAAGTTAAAGGTAAGATAAAATAATATAACAGCTTAAATCGCTTGTTACTGAATAACTAACTACACTTTGTAGGAGTCAAATCAGCAAAATAATAAAAGAAAATTTCTTTTATAAGGTAAGATACAAAAAAAAATAAGGAAAAAGATAAGATAAATTTTACTTTCAGATAATTAAAAAAACTTTTAAGTTTTCAAATGGAAAAGAGAATTCACTCTTTTAGCAACACTAGAAGTAAAATACAGATAACTCATAATATAGAGAGTAAAGATAAAGTTACAGATAAAAATGTAAATATCCTAGAGATATTTTGCTAGAAGTAAGAGGTAAATTTTTTCGAAGGTAAGGTAAGTATAAAACAGTTAATTAAGTGTAACAAAAAACATGCTAAAGAGAAATTAGAAAATTTAGGTAATTAAAATATAGGTAAAGCTTAAGAAAAGATAAATTGAAATAAGAAAATGAAAATATTAATCTTGTTCATCTGACGAATCGTCAAGATCGTGATAAGGTAATAAGTCTTTGACATGCCATTTCCCGGCTTTAGAACCATCTGTATTTTTTAACTCGTAAACTAAATGAGAGAGCTTTTTGCAAACTATTGACAAAATATACTTAGGACTGAGCTTAGCTGCAAACTTGTCGGCGGCATTAGATAAAACCTTATTAACACGCCACACTTTATCACCTACGTTGAAAGAAACATCCCGTTTCCGGAGATTGTAAGATTTTAAATTTCTTTCATATGCAGAATGCAACTTGTTACGTATCTCAACGAATAACTTTCTAAACTCTGTCAAATTCTCAGCATAAGTATTTCTATCACCAGGCAATATTTCTACAGATTGGTCGTTAATACTAAAATCGTAATATTCGCCAGATATAGGAACATGTCTACCGAACATCAAATAAGTTGGCGGAAAACCTGTCACTTCATGAACTGCAGTATTAATAGCTTGTCTAATCTGAGGTATGTGTAAATCCCAATCTTCATGTTTATCAATATAACATCTGATAGCAGTAGTTATGGTTTTATTATTCCTTTCGACAAAATTACATTGTGGTGAATAATAGGGAGTAAACCACTGTTTAACTTTATATTTTTCACAAAGACCTTTAAGATTATTACTAGCAAAATTTGGAGCGTTATCAGTTATTAATATTTGAGGAACACCAAATATCAGAAATATGTTGTTTTCAATAGTATCTACAATATTATTTGATTTAGAATGCTTCAAAGGAAATATGTAAGTGTATTTAGAAAACCAATCAGCTGCTACTAGCAACCATTTATTACCTTTTTTAGAACGCGGAAACGGACCGACAAAATCTAAAGAAAGAATCTGACCAGGTAAATCAACAATTTTTTCTTTACCCATGGTACCGATTTTAGGCAAATTTGAACATTTTTGCGCACCGCAAACTAAACATTTTCTAATAAATTTCAAAATATCTGATCTCATATTTGGCCAATAATACGTTTCTTGTACTCAATACAAAGTTTTACGGATACAAAGTTTTACGGAATACAGTTAAAAATCTTAAAATTTCTGGCTGAATATATCATCATCCTCAACTAAGACACTTAGAGATTTCTTATGCGTCCTTTGAGTGTTTACAACATCATCACCTTCTTCTTCAGAATCTAGACTAATCCTAGACACTAGGAATGATGATTGTGGTTGCGAAACTTTTACCTTTTTTCTACTAGGACCGCTCTCTATTTGTTGTTAGGTTCACTCCTCTTCATCCTCCTCATCCAAACGGTTTTAAAAGTTAAATCTTCTTAATGCTGAAAGCTTCAAACAATTTTCGATATTTTTCCTCCTTGTCAAACATTTTTTATTCTGATGTGTTGTATGGGCAAAGTCTCCAAATAATTTTTTTTGATGTCGTGGAGTATAGGTCAGACATATAAATATTTTATCCTTTAATGGATATATCTTTCACACCAAAAACTGAAACGAAAATAAAAATACTCATTAAACAAGAAAGGAGAAGGCATTTCTCTCATAACCACTAAACCCACATCTAAGAAGATATTAAATCCAAACGCCACGCCAAGCTTTTGGATCATATTCGCTTGTGTCGTCCATTGAGAACCAGGAACATGAGGAGCTGACTAACCAATCGGGAACTCTAACAGTTTGACTAAGAGTACCTTGTCCATGAGACAAATCGGTTGTAAGAGTTGAATCCTTTTTTGGAATTCATTTATTGCACTATTTGCACAAACGTCCTGTATTCAGCATCAGTCCACTTGATTCTGTTGTTTCGTAACCAAAACTCGGCGCTAGCGGCGCTGAGCCCTAACCATCCGAGGGCCTTGAACCGCAGGTGGGGCGGCAGGTCCATCGAATTCTTCCCAATCTATGCCAGGTAAATTTTCAAGTCCACGCGCTATAGCATGAACATCCTGGTCAATGGGGATTCCGTCTCTTAAAAGTCTGAGAAGGGGAAGTAATTGCCTGGGTGAGTAGGTGAGGGCACCAGAACAATTCTCGTAGTTCCTTTCTCTAAACTCTGCCAATATGGGGGTAACTTGCCAATATTGGGGTATTAATTGTGTTTTTCTTCGTATGTAGAGTTAAGATTTAACAAAGCATTATATTTTAATGGTAATTGTACTAATAGATACCTACTGGAAATTAACTATTTTTAATATTTCTATTAAAATAAGGGTTTCAGCACCCTTTCACTACACAGAACCAATAAATTGCGTTTTTCTTCTTCATATGTAGAATTGTAATTTAACAACGCATTGTATTTTAGTGTTATGATGTGTACTAATAGATACACTGTAAAAAATCAGCCCGAGTGAACACATATTTCTCAGGGAGTGAATTTCTTGAGTGAAATAATTAAGTACATTTTCATCTAAAATAGAGTAAATTCATCATTTTACTATTTTAGAGTTATGATGTGTACTAATAGATACACTGTAAAAAATCAGCCCGAGTGAACACATATTTCTGAGGGAGTGAATTTCTTGAGTGAAATAATTAAGTACATTTTCATCTAAAATAGAGTAAATTCATCATTTTACTCAAATATGATCTCATTTCTCGAGAATTGGCTGAAAGGTTGCAACTTCCACAATGTCCTGTCGAATTTAATATTACGGGAGTTGGAGAGACACTATCTACTAAGTCAAATTCTAAAGTGAATCTCACGATTATGTCCAATATTAATGACTATAAAGAAAATATATGTTGTTTAGTTATTTCTAAAATAACATAATTTACCTGTAATGTCATTTGATTCTCATAAAATAACTATTCCCAAAAATATAAAATTAGCAGATGAATATTTTAATATTTCAGATATGCTGTTATTTCAGATATGCTGATCTCTATTTAATCAACAGCGATTGTGCACAATATTGTGTACTAATTAGTGTTTGACAAGATAGAGGTACTTTTATTTTTTTAATATCCTCTTTCTTTTTACATGGTAACTTATTACGTTTGCACTTAGTTCAGTTAGTGGTGGTGTCACATATTATTACCTAAATATGTGAGTGTTACACTACACAGTTTTATCTGCTCGAGTACATAGTTCAAGTTGTAATGATGTCTCGAGCACTAACAAAAAAATTATGAAAAATTAGTATTAGTACAAGTGTGATTACACAGTATTACATATAGTATATTGGTAATTAAAAATTAAAAAAAAATACAAATTATTATAGGTACAAGTGTGATTTTACAGTATTATATCTAGTATATTGATAATATTAACAATAGGCTTGTTCCATCATATCCTATTTGTATGCTTTTTAAGCGTTTTTGGATACTACTTATTATAATAAGTGCACCATTAAAATTTCAAAACGAAATCTTTTGGCGTTTTCGAGATATGAGAGCTTAAAGTTTGTAACGGCGAGACGAGGCCACGCCCCCTCGTGACGTAGTTCCACTACACCCGACATGCCGTCAATCAGTTCGCAACGGAAACACTCGTTTGAATTAATGTGATTTGTCGTTTTATCGTTATTTAGACTATATTTCGTTGGTTTATTTTCACAAGATGCATTCGGTAGGAGAAGGGTTCAATAAAGCTGATTCAGGAAATCTCCCAGAAGTGGATATTTTTATGATAATGGATTATTTTAATAAAAATAAGGAGTTTATTAGTTCAGAAATGAAGGGAATAAAGCTGCAAAGGTAAGTAAACTTATTAATTTCTATTATATTTTCTATTGCTTAAATACCTATCTGTATCATAAAGCAGTGCAGCTCGCTAGGGTAGAAAAAACAAAGGGTTACCCTATATAAAAGAAAGCAACCTATGCATTTTCTTAACTAACCTATGCAACCTTCTTCTATTTGTAACATTAATATAATTAATTAGCATTTTGAGGCTTTTCGGCTGATTATTGAATTAACAATTGTTTATATTATATTATTATTATTCAATTATTAATTATATTATTAATTAAGTTAGAATATGAATATAATTAATATTGAATTAACTTAATAATCATCTGCAAAGGTTCTACTGCAAATTAAATTTAGGACATAATATAATTATTACAAGTAAATAAGAGACTTTCTTCAAATAAATTTTTTTGTTTCCTTTAATGTCTTTAAAGTAAATTTTAAAGCACTAGTACCTTAAAGAAATATTATTATATATCGAAGTCTGGCTAAAAACATTTAACACGCTTGTAGAAAACTATTTGTTTTTGATATGTTTTAAATTTTAAAAATTTTAATTTAAAAAACCAATAAAAAAACGAATTAATTGATCAATGATTAATAAATATTCTCGCGAAAAAATTACGAACCAGTCGGAAAAAATCAGTGGTTTCATATACAGCTGACAAATACTGAATTGATTTTGGTTGGTCCGTGAAAAGACATAATACAATAAATATATAGAAAAATATTTCTACTTTATGGTAAAAACTGATACGTAAGCTATGTACTTTTTTCTTACAGATCCGGCAGACAAAATTATGGTGATAATGCCATTGGATATGTGCAGTTAAAACAACAGCAGTCACTATGCCAAGTAGGGGCAAAAATTACACCGGAGCATAAAATTACTGCAAAAAATTATAATGTACAATGCATTATAAATACTAGTGAAAAAAGTGTGATAGAAGCAAAGTGTAATGACTGTGCCGCATCCGAAGGTGGTTGCAAGCATGCGGTAGCGTTTCTTATGTGGCTGCATCGCCGTAGTGAAGAGCCTTCACCAACAGAAAAGACATGCTATTGGAAAAGGTCGTTGTTATCGGCAGCATCAACGACAAATAAATTTATAAAAACAAGTGATTTTAATAGAAAAAAAATTACGACGACTTATGATGCTTCATTACTAAATGAGTATGTTGAGGAGGGCAAAAAGCGAAGGATAGAAAACAGCCTAATGCGATATCACTACCCGTTGAAATATTCTAGCCTCTCTATCTATCATCTGTCACTGAATTTAAAAAACATTTCAGTTGGGCCCAAAAATATGGAACAGTTTATGGAATTTTGCAGCAGTCAAATGGAGGAACAATTAATTAAACAAGTGGAAAAAGAAACGAGAGAGCAAAGTGCTACTAAATTGTGGCAAGAAATGAGATATGCTCGAATTACAGCCTCAAAGATATATGAGGTTGTTAAATGTAAAACGCTGAACGGGTCTTTGGTTGAAACAATTTTAGGGGCAAAAATATTTCAGACAAAACCAATGTCACGTGGATTATTGTTAGAGGAAGAGGTTTTAAAAAATTTGTCAAAAAAGTTGTCAACAGAGTTTATGAAGGCTGGAATATTTTTGTCAAAAGAATTTCCATTTATAGGGGCTTCACCAGATGCCATAAACGACAATTTTGTGGTAGAAATAAAAAGTCCATGTTCAGATAGAACATTTGCAAATTATTTGGATACTGATGGAACAATTAAACCAAAATTTTATTATCAAATGCAATTGCAAATGTTTTTAACCAAAAGAAAAAAAGCTATTTTTGTAGTAGCAGATCCCAAATTTGAAACAACAAAAAATATATTTATCAAATATTGTGATTACGACAATGAACTTATTAAAAGTGTGTTAGATAGTGTTAACCAATTTTGGCTTAGTGCTATTTATAATAGAATCATGTAACGGTTTCACAAAATAAAGTACAACAAACAGTATATGGCTGTTTATTATTTAATTAAAAAAATTTGAATATTTATTAATCCACAAACAATTTCAACTATTAAATCTAGATACTTTATCAACTGTAAATGAATTCGAGCATGTGGTTGAAGTATATAAAATTCCCTAATTCTTGATATGACACGTTCAATGTGTATTCGTAAACTTGCAATCCGCTTTGCTTCCTTAATTTCTTTTTTTGAACTTTTGTTTGCTGATGAAACAGATGGTGGTCTTACTAGTTGGGCATTTTTAGCTTTTAACTGCTCTTCAAGGTGTTTAAATCCTCTATCTGCCATAATCTGTGCACCATTCTCAACTAAGTCTAAAAATTTTGCCTCTTCAACAATCATTTTATCTGTTATTCTTCCTCCATATCCGCTTGATAAGAATGAAATCAGACCGTCAGGTGTGCATCCTATTAAATACTTTATAGTATTACAACCTTTGTATTGGGACCATGAGAATGATTGATGAATGGGGTTACTTGATTTTTGAATAGATATTTCAAAACAGTCTATTATACACTGCACATTTCTATACCTGTTTCTAAACGGGATCGGAAGTTGTTGAACTTCAAGCAATGTTTTCCATTGAACAAAAGACTTCAGGAATTTAGCTAATAGTGGGATAGATTTTTGTATTATTGTACATACTTTTGTCGTAGGCAAACAGAAATCATCTGCTAATATCCTGTATGATGTGTCAAGTTTAATTTTTTTTTAAGGTTACAAATATGTCAAGTTTTGCTATTTTGCATTTCTGGGACAACATTTCAATAATAAACAATGATTTTTCGGAAATTCCCAAGTACAATTTCGGATTTTTTTCAATCACATAGATAGCTCTATTTTGAACATGTTCCCGAGTATTCCAAATGTGTATAAAATCCTCTGACACATTACTATCTGTTACTGTAAAGGTTGATGTTGAACCACTTGTTGAATGCGATGTAGATAGTGACAATTCTGTGTTGTGCCCTTGTGGATGTTGAAACAATGGCGCGTTTTGATCTTTTTTTGCTTTTTTATTGGTACTATCTATATATTCTGATTTGCATCTTTTGTGCGTCGTAATTTTGAATAAATTGCTACTTACACATAGAATCCCTTTTGATCGCACTAATGGCTTTAGATTTACTTGAACACCTCGATCGATTGAAATGCACTCCTCTTGATCATGCATTTTAAGATCCTTCTCTACTATATCGGCCCCGAAATGAAAATTTTCATTTGCCGTCTGCCTCGCGTCGTCCTCCAATATTCGCTTAATAATGGCTGCTTGTTGTCTTTTTTTCACCAATCCTCGAGGCTTTATAGTATTTGAAGCAGGAGATTTTTTTGGCACTCAAAAATGTGAGGAATAACACCTGATTTTAATTTTATTCTTCCCGATTTCATAGTTTTTAAGTATATGTAATTTTCTATGTCTTCTTCAACCTATAATTAAAAAAAAAAGGAAACACTACTTGTAAGTACACAGTAATTAACTTACATTAAAGTGATCTTCACAACAAAATCTGGTGCCTCTGTCAGAGACAAAATCATGTCTTCGCATTGCACGCTGCCATGCTCGTCTTAACTTTACGTCGGACGGTAAAGAAATAAATAGTTTTTCTGGGGCATTTTTATTCGTATTTATGCATTCTGGCACTATACAACATTTCCTGGTCTTTTTTACACTCATACTAATAAAAGAAATACTTTACTACTACACTACGTTATATATACCCTTGTTATACTATACTAAATTTAAAACACACTTTCCGTAATCGGGCAAAGCAGACCTGTGCATTGTATCGAGCGCGGTCGCCAGCCGACCTGTGGTGCTATGACGTAGCGGCTGGCCACGCCTCTTTCTCGCGCAATAGATGTTTGTACTTGTTTTTGAGGTACTAAGAGTGCGAATAAAATTCTAATTTTTGGTAGATCTGTTATTTTTTAGTTGTAGTTTCGATTGGTAAAATAAAAAAAAATTGTGAAACAAGCCCATTAAAATGTAAAAATAAAAAAAGTTTAAGTTTTTAAATAGTATAATATTGTTAAAATTGAAAAAGCAATTAAAATTTTAAATAATATAATACAGTTAAAAATCTTAAAATTTCTGGCTGAATATATCATCATCCTCAACTAAGACACTTAGAGATTTCTTATGCGTCCTTTGAGTGTTTGCAACATCATCACCTTCTTCTTCAGAATCTAGACTAATCCTAGACACTAGCAATGATGATTCTGGTTGCGAAACTTTTACCTTTTTTCTACTAGGACCGCTCTCTATTTGTTGTTGGAATTCCTCCTCTTCATCCTCGTTCTCCAAACGGATTTTAAAGTTAAATCTTCTTAATGCTGTTTCAAACAATTTTAGATCTATTTCCTTGTCAAACATTTTTATTCTGATGTATTGTATGGGCAAGTCTCCAAATATTTTTTTTTATGTCGTGGAGTATAGGTTAGACATATAAATATTTTATCCCCCTTTAATAAATATATATTTCACACCAAAACTGAAACGAAAAATAAAAATACTCATTATACAAGAAAGGAGAAGTCATTTCTCTCATAACCACTAAACCCACATCTAGGGGAAAATTTGATTTTTCTAATGATTTAATTGTGATGGTGGATGGAACGTTAGCCATTTTTTCAAATTATTGCTGAACTATTAGAGTAACTGTGTGAATGCAAGCGTTTTAATTATTACTGGCTATTTATACATGTTTTAAAAGATAAAAATTAACCAAATCAACAAGTAACGTTTCACTTATAAATTGTGTTTTTCTTCATATGTAGAGTTAAGATTAACAAAGCATTATATTTTAATGTTAATTGTACTAATAGATACTGGAATTAAATTATTTTTTAATTTTTCTATTAAAATAAGGGTTTCCAGCACCCTTTTTCACTACACAGAACCAATAAATTCCGTTTTTCTTCATATGTAGAATTGTGATTTAACAACGCATTGTATTTTACTGTTATGATGTGTACTAATAGGTACACTGTAAAAAATCAGCCCGAGTGAACACATATTTCTCAGGGAGTGAATTTCTTAAGTGAAATAATTGAGTACATTTTCATCTAAATAGAGTAAATTCATCATTTTACTCAAATATGATCTCTATTTAATCAATAGCGATTGTGCACAATACTGTGTACTAATTAATGTTTGACAAGATAGAGGTACATTTATTTTTTTAATATCCTCTTTATTTTTTACATGGTAACTTATTACGTTTGCACTTAGTTCAGTTAGTTTGGGTGGTGTCCACATATTATTACCTAAACATGTAGGTGTTACACTACACAGTTTTGTCTGCTCGAGTGCATAGTTCATGTTGTAATGATGTCTCGAGGACTAACAAAAAAATTATGAAAAATTATTATTAGTACAAGTGTGATTACACAGTATTACATATAGTATATTGATAATTAAAATTAAAAAAATACAAATTATTATAGGTACAAGTGTGATTTTACAGTATTGTATCTAGTATATTGATAATATTAACAATTAAAATGTACAAATAAAAAAAGTTTAAGTTTTAAATAGTATAATATAGTTAAAATTGAAAAAGAAATTAAAATTTTAAATAATATAATACAGTTAAAAATCTTAAAATTTCTGGCTGAATATATCATCATCCTCAACTAAAACACTTAGAGATTTCTTATGCGTCCTTTGAGTGTTTTTAACAGGACACTGTCTCCTCAATGAACACCTCAGTAGATTGAAACTAAGAAGAAACGGCGAATGCAGATTCTGTGGGGAAGATGGTGAAACACCAGTACACCTCATCACTGAGTGCGCCGAGACGACAACCATTCGTGCCATGAATTTTGGTACGACTGATATTGGAGATGGAGAACTGCCCTCTATAAAACCGTCCCAGATACTGGCTTTTGTCAAAGCCCTGGGACTGTATGATGAGTTATGATTCAAGAAAGGGGGACACAATGGATCTGTTAGGTCGAAGTGATTAACCCCCCTCCCACTCATTCTAAAAAAAAAATTCTAAATCCCCTTTAATGGATATATCTTTCACACTAAAACTGAAACGAAAAATAAAAATACTCATTAAACAAGAAAGGAGAAGGCATTTCTCTCATAACCACTAAACCCGCATCTAGGAGAAAATTTAATCCAAACGCCACGCCAAGCTTTTGATCATATTCGCTTGTGTCGTCCATTGAGAACCAGGAACATGAGGAGCTGACTAACCAATCGGGAACTCTAACAGTTTGACTAAGAGTACCTTGTCCATGAGACAAATCGGTTGTAAGGTTGAATCCCTTTTTGGAATTCATTGATTGCACTATTTGCACAAACGTCCTGTATTCAGCATCAGTCCACTTGATTCTGTTGTTTCGTAACCAAAACTCGGCGCTAGCGGCGCTGAGCCTAACCATCCGAGGGCCTTGAACCGCAGGTGGGGCGGCGAGTCCATCGAATTCTTCCCAATCTATGCCAGGTAAATTTTCAAGTCCACGCGCTATAGCATGAACATCCTGGTCAATGGGGATTCCGTCTCTTAAAAGTCTGAGAAGGGGAAGTAATTGCCTGGGTGAGTAGGTGAGGGCACCAGAACAATTCTCGTAGTTCATTTCTCTAAACTCTGCCAATATGGGGGTAACGATCATGTTACCATCGCGAGAGTTACCGATACATTCGAGGAGGATAGCTAAAGGGTATGGTAAAGTGCTAGCAATGTTGTTAAGGTCTAATAATTCCTCAGAGTTATATAACTTCTTTGAGGGGAGCTCTTCATCTGGTTTATCGACATGGGCTCTCTGTGCATAGCATAACTTTACTTCAGATAAGATAAGCATACCTTTCTTAAATACACACTTATCATGCAGGTTGTCAAACCGGGCAAAAGGTCTAGTACCAATTGCTTGCATGGTATCCCAAACTCGGTCCACGTAATCAGGTACACATCTAAATGTTACCGGTACTGTAACGGGGTGGGTTTCTCTTGCTATTGGAAGGGACGGGACGGCAGTAGGGTCTTTAATCTTCAGGCGAGAAAATATACCGGCTAAGATAGCATTATCTGCTTCCTTGTTCTTCTTTTCGCGGAATCTGTCGCTCCGACGTTGTTTAGAACCGGCACCATTTCTTTTACCCTTAGAAGTTGACTCAACTGGGTCAGAAGGTTTTTCGATTTCAACTGATCTTTCAGCATTCATCTTGAATGTACTTGTCAGACTAACTAAGCCGAAAAATACGGGAGAAATATTAAAATAAGGGTTTCCAGCACTTTTTTTCACTACACAGAACCAATAAATTGCGTTTTCCTTCATATTATGTAGAATTATGATTTAACAACGCATTGTATTTTAGTGTTATGTGTACTAATAGATAGTGGAATTAAATTATTTTTAATTTTTCTGTTAAAATAAGGGTTTCCATTGCCCTTTTCCACTACGCAAAACCAATAAAATGTGTTTTTCTTCACACCTAGAGTTAGGATTTAATTTAATATTGTATTTTAGTTAGATACTTGAACTAAATAGTTTTTTTAATTTTTCTATTAAAATAAGGGTTTCCCAAACCCTTTTCTTCTATATAAAAACAAACTAGATATTAGTGGAAACTAGGGTTAAATTAGCAAAATTCACCAATTTTATTTCAAACAAACACATAACATTTAATAGTTAATACGCTATATAATATTTACTTCATATTCCCCTATAAACAAGCACAGAATGTCAATTAGTCTATAAAAATAAAAGGAGGTTAAATGTCACGCAAACAGAAAATTAGATTACATTTTAAAAATGCTTCAAGTTAAATAATAAAAATCACTTATCATTGTTGTTTGTGCCATCTGCGATAATAGTATTTAGTAGTTGTGCTAAGATATCAAAAATTAAATGTGTTGCGTATTTTGAATAAATATTAGGAATTTCTATTTGTTTTTTTATCACTCACCCTGTATATAACGTAAGATAGGTTAACGATCTTAACATTTTTTACCTCTTTTATTTATCGAAATTCGAGCTCCGTTCAGTGTGCCGATTCCAAAAATATACAGGGTGTCCCAGAAATAAGTGCAAGTATTTTAACTGGTAGTATAGTTCAACCCCAGAAAAACGCCTGTGAGTTTTTTTTCGCGAAAAAAAATTTTTGAAAATTCGAAATTTTTTGAAAAGTTTTTTGGAATCTTTTTTTAGTTTTTAGTTAAAAAACATAATTTCTTGATAATATGGCAACATAGATAAAAATAGACATAGCATTAAATTTACAAGAAAGAAAATCCAAAAAAGATACAGTGGTTCTTAAAATTTTAGCAAAAAATATTTTTTTTGGAAATTTTCAAAGGAAAATAACTCCGTTATTTTGGACTTACTTGAAAAACGATAAAGAGAAAATATGTTTCTTTTATCGAGATCTACCACCCCTTAAAATACTTGCACTTATTTCTGGGACACCCTGTATAACACTTATAGGTTTGCGCGCACTTAACTAATTAAGGCCCCTGCAGGGTTGCCACCTTTTTTCCGTGTGTCACGCCAAAACTTTCAACCAAAAGCGCCATTAATCGCCATATCGGCATACGTCTGCCCTACAGGGTTGCCTACTCAAAGCGTGTGTATTGTGTTATTGTTAGAGCCGTTTTACACGTCCGAGAATTCTTGTGAAATTTACTCCGAAAATTATAGCTATTATTTTCATAAAAATTTTGAAAGTATTTTACAAGAAATGTGTTTGATTCATAATATTTTGACCACTATAAAATTCATTACAATTCATGTGATGCGACTGCGCACTGTGCCCATATTTTAGGCCATTTTTTTTAAAATAAGACTAATCAGCTGTTTCCCATCATTCCATCTGACGTAGACACGTAAATGTCAAAAACAGCTGACGCTGATTGTTAACAAACAACAAATTTAGTAGATAAATGCTTATTTGGAATTATTTTTGTAAAAAACTGTTGATTTGAGCCTTTTTGGGTGATTATTTAGTGATTAATGGATTCATGGATTCCTTGTGAAGGGATAGGAGAGGCGTAGTGTTTTTAGACGATAGACTGAGAAGAAAGGTAAAAACAATTTGCACAGAAAATTTAACTGAAACATGCATCTATATTTTTGTGTATTAGTAGATAATAAATGGGGGAAATCAGCGATAAGCCCCGTGTATTTCTTATGGACTTCCGGTGAAGATAAAAACGTAGAATATTTTTTGATCGTGTGTGAATACGAGGTGTGGTATGAAAGTGTGTGTTGGGGGCGAAGTCGTAGTTGAAGGAGTGAGGGGCCCCTTTAGCGTTAGTGGTGAAAATCTTTAAAATAACAGTTCAGAATTCAGTCAATTAGGGATACATGGGATATTAAAGTCATCCGCGTCTTCTAAAATGCAAAAGGCTTCATTCATCGACCGTTTCCAACTTGTGTGTTTTTACAAGTTTTGCTTCTGAAGTTATTATGAGTAAGGGACAGATGGATGTAGTGTACACAGATTGTGAAAAAGCTTTTGATAAGGTGAGTCACCGTCTGTTGTTGGGAAAGCTCTCGGACTTTGGATTCTCCAGGAACTCATGTACTTTTCTGAAATCTTATCTGTCATCCAGGAGTCAGCGGGTGAAAGTTGGAGATTCTTTATCCGGGGGTTTCTTGGCAACATCAGGTGTTCCACAGGGCAGTAACTTAGGGCTCATACTTTTTACCATTTTTATAAACGACTTACCAACTGTGCTATGCCATTCTGAGTGCCTATTCTTTGCTGATGACTTCAAGGTTTTTAAGGCCATCTCGACTGAACAGGACTGTTTAGATTTTCAAATTGATTTGAATGCAGTATCAAAATGGTTTGTGGAAAACGAAATGTCACTCAACGTTGAAAAGTGCTGTACTATGACCTATACTCGGAAGAACAAATTTCTTGAACATGAATATTTAATAGAGAATAGACCGCTTCAAAGAAGAGATGGTATTAGAGACCTGGGAGTCAATATGCAATCTAATTTAAAATTTAATGACCACTACAGACATATTGTGAATAAAGCACTTAAGAAACTTGGTTTTGTGATTAGAAATTCAAGGAACTTTGTAAACTGTGATACTGTGATCCTACTGTACAATGCCCTGGTGAGGTCCCAGTTGAGTATGCCTCCATCATTTGGTCGCCCCGGACGCTGTCCAGCTGTGACCTCATCGAGCGTGTACAAAAAAGGTTTTTGAGATATTTGTATGTGCGACAGAATAATGCTTATCCTTATATGATCTCCATATGTGTCTATGCTTAGAATTTTAATTTCCAAAAGCTGGAAGAACGAAGGCAAATCCAAGCTGTGATATTTGTATTTAATATAGTTAATAACCTAAGATATGGCGATTGTTCGTTGATCAATTTTATACCATTTTATGTACCAAAAGTAGGATTAAGAATGAGAAAGGAAAAACTATTTCAATGTGAAATAAATGGTTGTTCGCCCCTTAATTTTATGCTCCTCCAGTGCAATGAATTGATCCTTAAGACTGATATTGATATGTTTAATACTAGTGTTAGGAATATTGTTGCAGCATTTAATGTCATAGTCTAATAGTTAAGTTTATAGTATTGTTGTTGATTTTTTGTTTGTTTACCCTCTCTTACATGTAATTACCATATACTGTGTGTTTGTAAGATTTTCTCTAATAAATAAAAATAAAATAAATTCTCATTATTAACGACATCGTTTTCAACCCTTCTCTTACTATAAATGTCATTAGTAAATTTCTCAAACATTATTTTAGTTAGTGAGAAATTGGTACAGTTTGTACCAATTAGTTTTTTTATTTGGTTTTTCTGCTTAGTTGTACAGCAAACTCCATGGTTGATACTAAACGATTTTAAAGTTAACAATGCATTTAACATTTCTGTTTGCATCCTATTTCTAATTTTTGTTTTTGTAATATTCATAAAGCTAAACATACGTTCCGAAGCCGCCTTGGGCACTGAAAGAGATAACAGCTTTAAAGCATAGCTTGCTAGGTCTTTAAATACCCTGTTTCCAATTAAGTTTTCATAATTATATACACTCGGCCAAAATATGTAGGTATTGTTAAGGTCTTCTTTGCTTAACATAGAAGTTAATTGTATTGATTTTGAATTAAATGTAAATTATTTTGATCGACGAAAATATCAAGGAAGGGTAGATTGTATCCTAGGCGTTTCGCGTGTTGATGGTTCTCAATTTTCTATATCATGATCATCCAGGGTATTTTGGTCATCATACAAAATATACATATGTATATATATATATATATATATATATATATATATATATATATATATATATATATATATATATATATATATATATATATATATATATATATATATATATATATATATAAGAAAGAATTATTGGGCAAGTCCACAGAAAGATTAGTCATGATACATGACTAAAACATGACTACCCGTAGACACTCAGTGTTTCTGCCTTCCGGCTTCATCAATACGGGAGGAATCAGCAACGATGAACTAGCGATCCTGAAAAAAGAAAAAGAAAAGGAGAAGCAAACGAGGCACAAAGGCGCCATTTGCAGCTGGTCCGGCAGTAGCTTACAATTTGAAGCGTTACTACCGAAACCGCCGCGGAGGCGTTCCAACACACCTCGCCGCTATCACCCTGGCCCAGAGAAAACAATAAACAAAGGAAGTTATCGTGGAAACTATAAAAAAAAATTCTTCTTAAATTCTTTCTTCGTTTTTTTATAGTTTCCATATATATATATATATATATATATATATATATATATATATATATATATATATATATATATATATATATATATATATATATATATATATATATATATATATATATAAGAAAATCTGGGATTTAATTGGGGTTGCAGTCGGAAGGGTTTGACAAAGAATTAATACACTTTGTTAATTGTCAAGCTTTCGGAATCCATTTATTCCTTCCTCAGGACATTAACGTGGCACAGAAAATACCTTCATAAAAACTACATTAAACATGGTTTGTGTTGATAACTCCACCGTGAAAGCATCGCTGACCAGTCAACCACAAGGACTCTTATAAGGCGGTTAAGCCGCCAAATATAAGTTAGAACATTAGAATAATTAAGAGATGTTAGAAATTTTTAAATTAAAGAATTTTTTGCGTCTCAATCCGAAGCGTGGAGGCGCAAAAAAAAAACGCCATATTCTCACTAGTCAGTCGAGACTACTTTCTGCCTGTATATATATATATATATATATATATATATACAAAGAGGAAGTCTTGACCGATCAATTATAACCAAAACTAAGAAGAAAATTCTTGGGGATAGCGGTCTAGAGGTAAAAAATTAAATAATAAAAAATTAAAAAATTAAATAAAATTTGATTTTTTCTTTATTTTTTTATTTGTAACTTGTGATTAACCTTATATGTTTTTTACGTGTTTTTTATTAATAATTAAATTTACCTTTCTATGTCAAAATAATTTTTAGTAATGTCAGAAATCATGAATATTTAAGAAGAACTCTTTTTAACTTTTATACAAAATTTTAGTTCCTTTCTTCCATATGGAAATTGATATATTTTTCTATTTTTATAATTAAACTTTTTACACGTAAGTTTATATAATATTATATTATATTCAGTTGACTTTTGTGATATGTTTTAGCCTTGAAAAAGGAAATATATTTTCCGAAAGCTCGGCGTTTGTAATAAATTGTTTAATTTTTTGCCTCTAGACCGCTATCCACAAGAATTTTCTTCTTAGTTTTCGTTATATATATATATATATATATATATATATATATATATATATATATATATATATATATATATATATATATATATATATATATATATATATATATATATATATATATATATATATCGCAGCATCAAGTTGATTTTAGCCCAAGTACACGTTGACCGCGTAACCAGGCTTAAATAAGTAAAATTGACACAAAAAATATTATTTAAATTCTAAACAAATATTTTTTTCAACATTTTAATCAACAATCGCGTAATTATCATATATCTATACATAAAGCACCTATAAGGCCTAAAATCAAGTATAATCATCAAAGTTATGTAAAATCCGTCTCATCAGGTGATAAAAGCTTTACCAAAAGGTTCAAAAATAGACGACAAAGCAAAATTTCATTTTTTATATCGCCCCTAGCGGATTATAACGGTTTTTAATATACTATACAGGGTGAGTCTTAAAATAAGTGCAAATATTTTCAGGGCTGGTAGATCTCGATAAAAGAAACATATTTTCTCTTTACCATTTTTCAGATAAGTCCAAAATAACAGAGTTATTTTAGTTTGAAAATTTAAAAAAAATGATTTTTTTTTAAATTTTGAGAGCCACCGGATGTTTTCTGTAATTGCATCCCTTTTAGTGCCGTAACCATAGAATAAAGCCGTAACTATGGTAATATCAGAGATTAAGAAATTATACGGTGGGAAAATTTGCGATGAACAGGCAGTTCTAAAAAGTTTTCGAAAAATATACAAGGAAATTAAAAAAAAGCACGATTTTCAACATCTTTTTTTGCGAAAAAAAACCTCATAGACGTGTTCCTGGGGTCAAAATATACCAGCCCTGAAAATATTTGCACTTATTTAAGTCACACCCTTCTGTATATATCTACAGTGTCAATTTTAAAACTTCCCACCTTTAATATCTTCCTTGCAGTTAAAAATATGAAAAATCGGAAAGACACGCCAATTTTATTAGTAAGGGGGACACTTTAAATGAATATTTTTGGCCTTTTTCTTTCAACCCCTTAGGAGGGGTAGATGTCACCCTTACAATCTTAAACGGGAATGGGGATCAAGTGGCACATCGTTTTAAAGGACTAATTCTCTTTTCAGCGGTATCCTACTTTGTTGCTTTTTGTCCAGAGATTTTCTAATAATCGCGTTTCAAAGATGCAGAAACAATTAAACATGCCTGTATTGAGATTTTGGTTTTCAGGCTAGTGTTTACACAAAAATTATTGCAGTGGATCTCCTTGTAGTATAAATGATTAGAAGATTAGGTGGCAACATGGACGTAGCCATTACATTTTTCAAGGGGGTCTAAATTCGAAATACTAATAAACAGAAAACATCATATACATTAACGTTTCCTTTCTCAAATTCGAATGAGTGGCGACCTCTAATCAGTTTCACAGGAGGAATTGTTAACATTCCAGCAGGACGGTGCTCCAGCTCATTATTTTTTTCCGGTCTGACAGTGGTGAAACGAGAGATTTGCAGGTACACGGATTGGCAGAATGGGACCAATTGAATGGCTTTCAAGATCACTTAGACTTTTTTTTGGGAGGGGGACATCTTAAATCCATTGTTTATAAAACACAATCTACTGATATTGATAATCTTAAAAGGCGAATTACAGCAGAATGCCAGTCAATTCCTGGTGAAAAATTCCCAAATGTTAGGGAGGTGTTTGAAAACAGACTTTATTACTGTTTACGGGAAAATGAACAGCATTTTGAACAACTTATAAGATAGGGCGTAAATAATCTTCTAATCATTTGTACTACAAAGAGATCCATTGCAATAACTTTTGTGTAAACACTAACCTGAAAACCAAAATCTGGCACGTTTAATTGTTTCTGCACCTTTGAAACGCGATTATTCGGAAACCTCTGGATAAAAAGCAATAAAGTAGGATACGACTGAAAACAGAATTAAACGCCCTTTAAAACGATGTGCCACTTGACCCCCATTCCCGTTTAAGATTGTAAAGGTGACATCTACCCCTCCTAAGGGGAAGAAAGGAAAAGGCCAAAAATATTAATTTTAAGTGTCCCCCTTACAAATAAAATTGAGTGTCTTTCCTATTTTTCATATTTTTAACTGCAAGAAGGATATTAAGGGTGGGAAGTTTTAAAATTTACACACTGTATATGTATCTAGCGGTTATTCATCTTCAAGAGTTGTCAATCCTGGTTAAAAAAAAACACAAAATATATAAAGTACCCCATATTTTCTGTTTTTTTATTTACAGCTAAAAACTCAATTATTACTCTTTCACTATTTAATAAAACTCTACTCTATTTAATAAAACGCTCTGTATAAAGATTTCAAAGTAATTGAGAATTGAGCAATTAAGTAGCTAAAGAAATTAAAAAATTGTTAACATAGAATTTGCTAATAAAAACCTACCTGTCTTAATGTCGTCGCTACATCATTATATATTTTAGCATATAATAGTATACCTCCGTTACTATTACTACATCAGTATTTTCATTTTCTAATTGATTACACTAGTTTACATGGTTCTCATACCCCAGCTGAAAGTTGTTATTTTATTATTTATTTAGGTAGAATTATCCAGAAAAAAAATAGAAAATTCTGTCACATCTGGTTTAAGAAATACTTATTTACTTAACTGAAATACATACCGTTGGTATTAATACTAAAAAAATAAAAATGACAGATTTTTGCCTTCTTTTTATAGCTATCTAAATCAGTTCCTCTTATAATGGACCAACAGTAATCCCCTAACATGTTTTCATCCCAAAATCCTTGATGTCGTCCTTCAAAAACCTTTAGAAGTTTAGCGGGAACCAAGAAGCCCTGCTTTAGATCTTGATAATTGCAAATCTCTTATAAGATCATTTAATTCGGCTTGGTTAATTAAAGGTGGAGTGTTTTCTTGAAGTGAGAACTCGTCAGAATCACTAGAAATCGATTTGAATTCAACATCGCTTTCATTGTCATCTAGCATATTTGCACTCGAATTACCGGGACAAAGTGGATGTGGTAGATCTTTCGAATGTAAACTGGGCTTAGTAACAAACGGAACTTAAACATAACAATAACGATCAGAACTTTGTTTACATATTTTACTCGACATTTTAAATCAAGCCGAAACAAGATAATACGTATCGTTTGAAGCGAACGAATAACACTAAACTGTCCTCACCACGTCAGGCATTCGAAAAAAAAACATTTGGCTGCAGCAAGAAATTGTAACGTGATAGAATATTTCTTCTAACACTTTGTAGCGTTTTTTTTATAAAACATTACCACTGCGAACGGCAGCTTTTCGTTGGTAGAGCAGTCGTGGATAAGGTATTTCACTGGAAAGAAACTAACTAACAATAATGAATCGAAAATACAAATATTGGGCGCCAGGCATGAACAGAGAAAGAAAACACAGTTGCTTATTACTTAAAACTAGTGACTATATTCATTCATGATGTATTCTGATGGTAAATAGCATTGTACAATTTAATAATTATTATACTGGTTCTATGTCGAGTAAAGCTATGTGTGTAAATAATATTAAATATATTCTATGAAAAGACTATGGAAAATACAATGCGTGTAAAGTTATAGAAAATATATGAAAGGTAGTATTACTTTATTTAATTTGTTAAATTTTATATGATGTTAAATCGAAGATGTTGCAACCTGTAGATTCTAGAATCTATGTCTGGTTATTCATCTGTTAATATAGCGCAATAATAATATCTATAGAGAGTAATACTATTACAAGGTGTAATGTAATGAAACCTAAGATCTAAATCATATTGTAACTACTAAATCGACATAAATGTTCTTAATAATCTAACCACTAACCATAGTCTGTACGATATTATTTAAAATGTACGTTATTATGTTAAGACTGAAAATCGACTGAAAACCAGAACCTAAATCTACACTTAGCTGTTCTTGAGGCAATCCAGTTTCAAAGAGAAGCAGCGTGAGGTAGGCTCATATCTCCGTACTGTCTCTCGGCGATCCTGCTGGCCAATACAACAAAAGAGGCCAGAATGAGGACACCATGAATCAATACAGCCGTAACTACTGACTAGGCTTAGAAATGGGAACGAAGCAGCATTGGGCTTACGCTACATCCATACTGTGGCAATATGGGCACACTATCCGTACCTTGGACAGTGTCCGTAACTTGGACCACAACCTTGGACTCAATACATATAATAAAAAATTGTTGCAATAATAATTAAATAATTGCAATTTCTCTAAGTCAGGACTATTGAGATTGCCGACGGCCAAACTCAAAGTGAAGTTAAGCGCGGAGAGGCGCCTTGAAGCGATGTTGACAGCGCCCCCACAGAGCAGTGAAACGATAACAGGGTTGCTGACTAGAGAACGTAAAAATTACTCTAGGCGCGTCAAGTAAATTATCCGGCCTGAACGATAGTAGTAGATTTTAGGTTTAAGGAAGGTAGATTAACATATTTATGTGCATTTATTTCGGGGTATATAAAAAAAGTTAAACTTTGTAAACTAGTGTTATCATTGTCCCTGGATGTGTTTTCTTGAAAAAGTTGCACAGTCGAATGTTTTCGTAGCATGTGTTTTTTTTAAACTCGACACTGTGGTCTTATAAGAAATAAGAGTTTTGCATATATTCCATTTTGCAATTTGTTTATTTCCATCTGAGACAGAAAAAAAAATCCCAAACAACACTAATTCGTCGTCTATTCATGACTAAATAACAATATCTAAACTTTTTAAGGTATATTATTGGAACTAGAAATGTTATTACTAACTCAAAAATAAAAAATAAAACTTTAAAAACGAAAATAATTTTAAAAATTGTGTTTCGAGTTCTGCTCTCTATCACGCTACAAAAAATAAATCGAGTAAATCGGTGAATCTCATAAAAACCGTTAGCTAACCGTGTTCGGCAGTCAACGGGTTTATCCAAACCATTTTCAAACGAGCCGCGGCGTGGTACCTATTTCGCATCTTCATTGTCAAGAATAGCACCACGCCGCTGTCGTTCATCGGAGAGTTGGACCTGTTACAGGTTTCTGGAATATTTTCATATTTTGAACTAATACAGGTCGGAATAGGTTGCGCGAACGATGTCAAGAATAACACCGCAGTTGCGCAGGCAGCGATCGTTCATCGGAGAGATGGACCTGTAACAGGTTTTTGGAATAGGCTCCTATATGGAACTATTACAGGTCGGAATAGGTACATTGAAAAGCTATTCCGTAACATCTCTACTCGACTGGTATGTCCATCAGTTGCGCTGCAGTCGCTGCGTCTGGAGCGGTAGCGTCGCCGGCTGAAACTCTTCATAGAGACCACTCGCACTTATGTTAGGATGTTTTACTTTCCGACACTGCGACATGCGATAAACTGTGGCGACGTGGATTGCGGGTTTGCGACAAACGTGTTTTCTTACCATGCGACACTTCAGTTCAGCAAGTCGTTCAAAGCAGTGCAGTTTATTAAGATGAATATTCGTCGTAATATTGCTGCTGTTCGTTTGCTTTATGACGAAGAAGAAGAAAATTTAGCTCTACTACTTAGGAATGAACTTGGAATGAGGCATTCAGATTAGTAATACTAACCTGAATGCCTCAAAATCTCCGAGATATTTTTCCATGCGTTGTATTTAGCCACCTTTTCCTTATATGAGTTTCTTTTCTTCTCCAAGGAGAACTGGAAATGTACGTACACAATCTACTAAACGTTCGTCGAAGTCATCATCCCATGTTTGTGACATGGCAGAAAAAAAACCAAATAATTTAACCGCCAAAAATTCCAAATAGACCAACGCCGATGTGGTGGATGCTACAAAAGTACTAGCTGCGATGTCCTTCAGAAAAGATTTTATTTTTCTCGACGACGTGCCGCAGCGACATCTGCGATGCCGCCATGTCGCTGCCGCAAGTCAATAGGTTAAACAACATACTGATTTGATTAGTGGCAGATTAAATTTACGTCACACCGCAGTGTCGCACGTCGTTGTCGCATTTTGCCGACACTGCGACATGCGATAACGACGTGCGATAAACTGTGGCGACGCGGATTGCGGGTTTGCGACAAACGTGTTTTCTTACCATGCGACACTTCAGTTCAGCAAGTTGTTCGAAGCAGTGCAGTTTATTAAGATGAACGCTATTCGTCGTAATATTGCTGCGGTTCCTTTGCTTTATGACGAAGAAGAAGAACATTTAGCTCTACTCTGCTACTTCACGCTCCTGAACCTTTTTAGAAACATTCTCACATATACTCCGAGATATTTTTCCATGCGTTGTCTTTGGCCACCTTATCCTTATATGAGTTTCTTTTCATCTCCCAGAGAACTGGAAATGTACGTATACGAACTACTAAATGTTCGGCGAAGTCATCATCCCATGTTTGTGACATGGCAGAAAAAAAAATAAATAATTTAACCGCCAAAAATTCCAAATAGACCAACGCCGATGTGGTGGATGCTACAAAAGTACTAGCTGCGATGTCGTTCAAAAAAGATTTTATTTTTCTCGACGACGTGCCGCCATGTCGCTGCCGCAAGTCGATAGGTTAAACAACATACTAATTTGATTAGTGCTAGATTAAATTTACGGCACACCGCAGTGTCGCACGTCGTTGTCGCATGTCGCAGTGTCGGAAAGTAAAACATCCTACCTTTAATGATTCCGAAGACGGCGACAGCGACAAGCGGCCGTGACAGACGACAACGACAGGCGACAGTGTCGCTTATTATATAATATAAATGAAAGCATCTGCTACACTTTTGCTCTTGCTTTTGTTTGAGCAGCCACTTTGACCTTCACTTTTTCTCTGGTCCACTCTATATGTTTTTAGTATTGAAAATACTTCTGGCCGCATTTATATGGGACCCGTCTTTGAAAAAACGGCATGCTCGATGCCACACGAGTTCAATAACCTGCCTAATCAACTTGTCAACACGTAAATCGATAGTTTAGCCGGCGTTGATAATCGAATAGAGCAAGTACGTTTGAGGGCCGAAATGAGGTCTTATTAATATATCAGTGGGCCAACTATTTTGTGGATATGGATGTTTGTCTGGGCCGGCGCGGCGGATAAAGAAAGCCCATATTATAAAGAAGAATATGCGTCAAGGCATATGGTAGTTAGGTACAGTTTGCCTATTTTAATCTAACTCTTTTCGTATGAGAAGCAAGGGGCAAATTATACGTGAAGGAGCGGAATCACATAAATAATAAATTTAGACTAATGCAATATTTTTTCTTGGCGCGTAGGATAAGAATATTCACGCATGCGTATGTTAGGGTAGGCCTGAGTATAGTTTTATAAAGCAATATTTTATTATCTACCGTCATATGCGATCTAGGTGACAGTAAAGAATACAATTTCTGTAATGCTGCGTAAGTCTGTTGTATTCTATAGGTCGTATTTGATACAAATGACAGCCTCTTGTCAATTTTAATACCAAGATACTTGGCACAGGCTTTTGGCTGAATAGCTGTACCATCAATTTTTAATGGTTCATGGACAGTTATGTTACTAATTTTCTGTGTAAGAAGTAATTGTTCCGTTTTTGTGGAATTTATCTTTATTTTCCATTTTTCGAAATAAGGCAATAGTCTCAGTTGTTTATTGGCAATATTCACGTAGTAAGAGGAAGAATATAAAACAGTGTCATCCGCGTATTGTCCTAAGTTTGTATTTGGATATTGAGGAATGTCAGCGGTATATAAAGAATATAGTAGTGGTGCGATTACTGTGCCCTGTGGGACACCAGCGCGTATAAGTTTTTGAGAAGACAGAGAATTGCCCACCCTCACTCGGAAGTAACGACCTTGGAGATAGGATTTTATTAAATTTACAATATGTAGGGGATAATTATGTATAAAGAGGAGCTTGTAAAGAAGACCTCATGCCAGACAGCATCGAAGGCCTTCTCCACATCCAGAAATAAGGCTAGAGTAGACTGCTGTCGCTGGAATCCCGTCTGTGCATCGTGTATCATTCTTGCAGCAAGTAGAGTGGTGTTGTGTCCGCGTCTGAAACCGAATTGTTCACTAGGCAATGTTTTGTTATTTTCTGCGTGTTTTGTTAGTTCGTGTAATATAAGTTTTTCAGATACTTTTGCCATTGTATTCAATAATGCTATAGGCCTGTAGCTTCCTGGTTTCGTTGCATCTTTTCCTACTTTATATATTGGTATTACTATTGCTTCTTTCCAGGCAATTGGAAAGTATTGGATTCGGACAATAGCATTAATCAAATACAGCAACTGCACTTGTGCTTTTCTCGGCAATTTTTTAAGAAGTAGGTAGCTAATACCATCTGGACCAGGCGCTTTATTGTTTGAAAAGCTCCTGATTGCCATTTTTAAGTTTTTATGTGATATATATGTGTCGCGTTTTGCTTGTTCATCCATTTCCGATCTAGGTAGATTAGTAATGCATTCATCAATATCTCGCTGTTCGTTAGTTGTACTTGGTCGTGGAGTGTGAACTGTTGCAAACTGCTTAGCGAACATCTCGGATTTCTGTTTGTCGTCAAAAGCTTCTATGTTATTGTCTTCCAATGTCGGAATAGTCCGAAATGTTTTAGTCAGTATTTTTGTCATTTTCCATAGAGAGTTGTCTCTTATATTTAGGCCTTGTAATTTAGTTTGCCAGATATTATTTTTGTGTTGAGCTATTTTTAGAGTAATCTGTCCGGACAATAGATTGAATTGCTCTCTATCTTGTGGTCGTCTATGTCTTTGCCATATTTTTCTTAGGTTGTTCCGCGCTTTGATTAGGTCCGTTATTTCTTCAGGTAAGACGTCTTCTCTAGGCCTGATACGCACTTTCTTACCAATGACAGCTCGAGCGTTTTGAATTAAGTCAGTAAAACGCTCCACCTCTCTATTGATGTCCTGTGCTGTGCTTATATTATTGTTTATTTGAAGATTTTGATTGATAAGATTTTTATATTGATCCCAGTTGGCATTATTGTATGTCCATGCTAGGTTGGTATAGTTTTGTGTGTTAATATTACTTGATATTGAGAAAAATACCGGAAGATGATCGGAGTTAAGTTCATTTTTTGTGGATAGTTGGATATATTGAGTAATATTTTTATTTAATACTATATCTATATACGTTGGGGTCATGCCATTGAGGGGTATATGGGTGGGAGTAGAGGTGTGTAAGAGCGCAACATTATTGTTAAGCGTATATGTATATAGGTTTAGTCCACTAGTGTTATTTACGTGATTTTTCCAGGCTATGTGTCGCGCATTTAAATCACCCATTAATAATACTCGAGGGAAAGGAGAAATAAGATTGTCTAAGTCATTGTGAGTCAGTGTGTTGGATGGAGGGTTATAGCATGCAACAATATGAGTATCATCACTTAATTTGATAATGATGTGTTCTACGGAACTTTGTAAGTTAATGTTTAATAGCTTATGTGGTATACGTGCTCTTACTAATATTGCTACACCTCCTCCGCGTCTTTGTGTCCTGTCCTGTCGGTGGACACTAAAATGTCTAATTTTTATACGGTCTATGTCAGTAAGTTTAGTCTCACTTATGCACATGATATCAACTTTGTATATTGATAAGAAGTGTATAAGCTCGGACATTTTATGTCTTAGTCCATTGGCGTTCCACAGTACAATGTTCAGTTTAGTCATTATTTGTCAGGTGTAAAATTTAGTCTTGTTGGCGTATTATGTTGTATTTAGTGACTTGGTTTTGTTCAAAGCCAAGCATAACCCTAATCACTTCCATACCCGTGTGAGCATTTTTTAGGAGTTCCTTCAGCGATGCCAAAGCTCGACTTAACTCAGTAAAATTAATCATACGATTTATTTCTTCAGCATCTCGAATGACATCGCTGTAGGAATTCATAAAATTGTCGGCGTTAAACATACCTTCCTCTCGGTCTGTTTTCGCGTAGTTTGATCTAGGTGGTTGGGTGCTACGTTGTTGTGTAACCGTTGCTGCCTCTTGTTCTTTTCTTCTGTTTCTTTCTTCCCAGGCGTTGACTGTCGGTGGTGGTGCTGAACGGTATGTCTGTTTTTGGGGCCCTGATGTTGCAGATTTTCTGTGTTCTAAGCTTTGTAGTTTTTCCTTATATACCGGACATTCCGGGTTGGCTGCTGTATGATCTCCATTGCAGTTTGCACATTTAGCTGGTTGGTCTAGGGGTTTTGTACAGTTGTAGCTATAGTGGTTTTCGGCACATTTCACACATTTTGGGGCTCTTCTACAGTTGTTGGTTGTATGTCCCCAAACTTGACATCTTCGACATTGTATGATTATTCTATCGTTTTTGCGACGTTCCCAGTATACTCTAGTGTATTCGATAACGCTTGCTTTTTCGTTTAGTACTTTTAGCAAGACGTTTTTATTTGTGGTAACCATAAATAGCGGGTAGTTTTCGTTCTTCGTTTTCATTTTATAGACTTCGTTGATTGGTATTTTTAATTCATCTTTTAAGGTTGCTTTGATATTTTCCGTGATAGTATCTTTGTGGAGTCCGCGTAGTACAAAGGCGTGTGAGGCGTTGTCTCTTGGTGTATATGTGTGAAATTCTATTCCTGAATTATCATTCTCTAAGTATTTCTTCAGATTGTCATAGTCTTGGATATTGTTGGTTTGAATGACTGTAGTATTTATATTATACTTCAATGAAAATTCTGCTTTGATGTGTTCTTTGAACTTCTGGATACATGTTTTGTGATCATTGATTGTTCCTTGGAGTACAATTGGGGGAGGTTTTCTCTTTTTCGAGGTTTTGATGTTCTCAAAATTTTTCTTAAACGTACTTTTTGATTTTCGTTTTATTTCGGTTTCGGTGTCTGTTTCCGAATCTGTCGAAGATAGATTTTCGTCATTATTTAGTCTACTAAATTTGTTTGCCGTGGCTGTTTCTGGCGTTCGTTTTCTTTTATTTATTAATGCAGACAGTGGTACTGTGATTTTTGGACTCACAAATAGATCAGAGCTTACTGAAGCAGTGTCCATTTCTCTCGTGGTAGTCTCTTCGTGTTTCCCCTTGGTTATTTGGGAGGTGGATGTTTTTGGCTCAGTATCGGAGATGCCATGCAATTTTTCTAGGTGCTGCTCGATTTCTTTGAGGGTTACACTAATTGCCTCAGTATCAACCTTTTTTGACGTGGCGTTCTTTGTGATTGTCAGTACACTTCTAGCGCAATGTTGACAATTGCGGGTTTTGATGTTGGTTTGCAAGAGTTTTACAAGCTTATTTGCCCTTTTCACTATTTTGCTGGTTGTGTCCTGGGTTGGTGCCGAAGATCCCTTGGTGTTAATATTATGGTCGAGGGTCATCCCCCCGATCCAGGAAACATTTGAGTTAGATTCAGATGAATCTATTTTGAATTGTTATAAAAACAAATGCAGTAAAAAATAAATCTTTGTTTATCTTCGCGCCGAGCTAGGTAGATAAATAAATCGGTGCAAAAAACACTCGCAAGTGGCCCTGAACACTGCGTCCGCACGCACGGTACCGCAGCTAATAGGCGACTGCCAGCGAAGTACTTTCGCTCCGAGCTATCGTGCCGTTAACAGATTAAATAAAAGAATATATGGACTTCATTACATCTGGTTATCCTCTACAACCATATTTATTAACTCCTTTTAGAAACCCGGAAACTGACCAAGAAACAAGGTATAACAACACTCTATCTTCAGCAAGAAACCTCATAGAGAGGTGTATTGGACTGCTAAAAATAAAATTAAGTGTATTTTAAAAGAGAGATCTGCACGTTACGCTCCAGAATTTGTGTGCCAAATTATAAAAGCATGTGCTGTGTTACATAATATGTGTGTGGAAGAAAATTTAGTTGAATTCAATATTGATTTCAATGAAGAGATTGATAACAATCACCATAATTTGCCAATAGAGAGAAACATAAATATTGCTGAAGGAATTAGGAAGTTTTAAATAGATATTTTTAAATTTGAATGTTTTTTCAATAATTCTTTTTATGTTATGATTCATTTTTTCAGAAACATATCTTGTAATATTAACTTCAATTTATAATATTAAAAAATTATAGAGTAGCAAGAAAAAAAAAAGTTGTGAACTTATGAATGTTACAGGAATATCCTGCGTATAATATTTTACTTGGAATTTCTTTTTCATAGAAAATTTTCTCAGTGAACTGTTAAGAATTAAAAAATGAAATTTTATACAGGGTGATACTACTTTTTGATACAAGCTGCAACGCTGCATCGCTCAAAATATTTTAAATCGTTAGATCACAAGCAATTAGGTACCTATTTTACCAAACTTTCAAAATAATCCAATGTCACGTTTTCCATAAACGTAACATTGACCACCTACCATAGACAGTGAATCACCCTGTATATTATACATTCCTGTCTAAAAAATCTCCATACGCTTTGCATTTTTAGATCATTTTTAAGCATGACAAAAAATTATAGTGACCATTATTGTGTGAATGTACTAACATATTAAGGATTACATACTTTTCCGCTCTAATGCGGAAAAGTGCCCCTATTCTCACGCAAATAGAAAAATATTATTTTTAATAATAGTACTTACATTATTTAAAAAATAATGTTATATGCCTGACTTTATCATCAAAAAACATAAACATGTGTCGCGTTTCAAATAATTTGGTATTTTAAATTTTAAGTGGTAGGTACCACTGGCAACTCCGCGCCTCGATCAAACCGATCGACGTAGCGCACGACGAGTGACGAGAACTGGAACAGCGATTTGGACAAATCGCGCATACTCGTTTAAAGATAGCCAGCAGTAAGATTCTATTTTACGATCAACTCGTAACGACCGGATAAACTTGACAGTTTGCGATTTTATTTTCCATAGTATCGGAAGAATACGATTCGGATTATTCGATACCCATCAAGCAGTCGTATTTGTTGTCCGTCTTTGTTTTACTTTTAGTTATTATGAATTTCTATTTCACTATATTTCATTTGGTCATATTGTTATGGGTTTCCAAGTTGAGGTTAGAGTGTTAGAGATATTCACTACTATCTAGACATATTTATTGTTACAAAATATTTAATTTAGTGATGAATTAGTGAAATAAATGTGATAAAGAAGTAATTAAACTTGAAAATGTTACCTATTGTAAGGGAAATGCTTCATGTAATGGAAGCCGCTGAAAGAAACATGAATTTACGTCGGCGAAGACAAGAGCTTAGAAATCGAAGCGATCCATTTAGACTCCCAGATGCCCGATTTTTGGAATTGTTTAGATTAAATAACAGGTACCGAGACTACAGTACTACAGAATGTACGCAATTATAAATAAGTTGGAATAATTTTTATAGGTTAGCCAGAAATTTAATTCACATTTTGACTCCTCACTTACCAGAACGAAGATCGTTGAAAGGAATATCTATCCAAAATAAAATTTTTAGGGCTCTAAGATATTTTGCAACAGGATCCTATTAGCGATGTGTGGGTCAAGAATATTATAGTGGACTAAGTCAAACTGCAGTACACAGATGTGTTCATGAGGTCACTAAAGCACTTGCAAATATAGCAGATGACTACATTACATTGCCAGAAACACAAGATGAAAGAACTTTTATCAAACAAGAACTTATGCGTCGCTGGGGTTTTCCTGGGGTTATCATTGGCGGTTTCCATGTTGCTATATTAAAACCTACGGCAAATGAGCAGAATTATATCAATCGCAAGGGATACCATTCAAATAATTTGTAACCATCGCCTTAAAAGAAGAAGGATAGATAAGAGGATCTACTCACGACTCTTTTAATTGGCGTGTATCACAAGCACAAGAATACATAAACAACTGCTACCAGAATCGAGAAAGATGTTGGTTTATAGGAGATTCTGGTTATCCTCTACAACCATATTTATTAACTCCTTTTAGAAACCCGGAAACTGACCAAGAAACAAGGTATAACAACACCCTTTCTTCAGCAAGAAACCTCATAGAAAGGTGTATTGGACTGCTAAAAATGAGATTTATGTGTATTTTAAAAGAGAGATCTGCACGTTACGCTCCAGAATTTGTGTGCCAAATTATAAAAGAATGTGCTGTGTTGCATAATATGTGTGTGGAAGAAAAGTTGAATTCAATATTAATTTCAATGAAGAGATTGATAAAAATCACCATAATTTGCCAATAGAGAGAAACATAAATATTGCTGAAGGAATTAGGATTCGCAATGAAGTTTTAAATAGATATTTTTAAATTTGAATGTTTTTTCAATAATTCTATTTATGTTATGATCCATTTTTTTAGAAACACATCTTGTAATATTAACTTCCAATTTATAATATTGACAAAATTATAAAGTAGCGCATTACTTTCTTGAATAATTATTAGTTTAAGGATTTTCCTTTTAGATTTAATTAGGAATTTTATAATAAAACGAAAATATTTTTCTCCAGTTCCAATGTTTTAATATGGAATAAAGATGCTGTGATAGTTTATAGAAAGTCTATAGATTGTCAAAGATCAGAACATGTAAAACAGAAACAAAACTATTGTTTTTTCTTGCCTTTATCCTACAAATTAAATACCCATAACTAATCTAACAACATTGTCTAAAACCCTTTACAATAAAAAAATCTTCTGTCTTAAAATACCTACATTAAATTTTAATATATTAACACTAACCCATTCAGTAACACTTATTTTTTTTAACTAATAACAAAAGCAACCAACTATTGATATTAAAAATAGAAGGGATGTTAGAAGGGAATATAATGTATGCATTATTTTCCTTTCTGACGAATAGCTTCTGCAATTTCCCCCAACTTTTCGCATACATCAGAATTTAGCATATTAATTGATGCCTTAATTTCCTTTAAAATATTAATTGTTTCATTATAAGCTTGAGCGGTATCAGATATTTTTATTTTTTTTGTAGAGGTATATTCATAGTTGTCATCATGTTCAGCCCCAACTAGTTTACTCTTTCCTTTTATTCTTTCATGGGATGTGTTCGGGGAAGCTTCATATATCGTAGGTTCAGCTTTGGATGTTTCAAATTCACTAACTGAAATTTGTTCTAACACATTATGAGATATTTCTTTTCCATTTGGCATACCCAAAACCTAGAATTATTTTAAAATTTTAGAAAATAGAAACTAATAGAATACCAAGACAAATCTTAACTTTACTGATCACAAAAAGGGGAAATATAAATTGTAAATTGACTGCCTTCTTACCGATGTATTCAATGAATTCAGAGATGAATTCGGCATTCCTGCTTCTCTATTGCCTACTCCCATGTAAAATTCTTTTCCCCTAAAATACCAAGGGCTCTCAGCTCAGACCCATTGAATGGAGCGCATGTAGAAGTTCCACCTCCAGTTTTGTTTTGGTCTAACTTTAGTTGGCTTCCTTTTTTTTAATTTGGTATTTAAAATCAGACCATGTCTATGAAATTAAAATACCTAATGCAAATAAGAAATGTCATTTAATTATTTTAAAATCCAACACATGAGGAAATATATAGTAGAGCAATGAGTAAGTAAAAAACTTTACTTTTTGTCATTTATCAGGAGTTTTCTCTCCAAATCCCAAGGAATTTAACTTTTGGGAAAGTTCAGTCCACATTTTTCTCTGGAAATCTCTTCCTTGTGCGCCAATAGATCTTCCATTGCACTCTCTTATTTTGAATGACATAATCACAGTAACATCAATGATAATATAGGTACTGTATTATTATTTAATAATAATGAAAAAAATATAAAACGGCGGAAAAGGAACAATAAACGTATTCACCCTTGGTATTCACCGGCATTCACTCGTGGTTTCAATTTATTTGAAAAAAAAAGATCGTTTCTTCTTCTTAAGTCGTACTTTGAGGCAATGAACAAAAAATCCAGCTTTTTTCATCAAAACTATTTTCCAAAACCGAAATCGCTCGATCACAATTTGATCGAAAATTAGAACTGGTAAATACGTTATGATCGTATTTGTAATCGCGTTCGTTATCGAATTGCTCGATACTTTCGTTCCGTAAAACAGAATCCGGCTGCTGTTCTCAGAAGAATCCCTAACTAGTCAGCGCGTTTCTTATTGGTTGAAATGTGTAGAAACCAGACTAACAATCAGGTTTCTACGCATTTTAATCAACAAAAAACGTGCTGACTAGTCAGGGATTCTTCTGAGAACAGAGCTAATAACGGACAATGGACTAGCAACTAGCAAAATGAAATAATCTCCTGCCGAGTGCTGCCTGCGATGATATGAACCGTGAACAACAAAATAAAGAATGCTGAATGAAAACAACTTTTTATTTAAAAAACCTCTTTCTAACATTCCTCGAGTACTTCGTAAATCCTCAGTTAAAAGAGTATGAGTAAAATACAAAGATAGGGCATCCCAAGAATGTAAAATTCTGTTTACAGCAGCCTGTAATAATAAATTATATAATTATAGTCAACATTAGGAAATAATATGAAATATGTACCTCCAAAGAGAGCCACCTGGTTTGAGATGGTCGGAGTAACTTCAGTGGTTTAATTTGTATAAATTCCTCATATTCCTTGAATTCATCCATTCATTTAGGACTATGGGCAAAGTGGTTATAAACTGCACGTGTAAATTTCTCAATAGACTTCGGAAGTTTTTCCGCAGATGCAGAAGCACAAAGGTGCATGGAATGACACCTTTGTGCATCCCATTATAAATAAATTTGGGTTTGTTTCCTTAAATCGAGCTTGAAGTCCCCCTTTGTTGCCCATCACAACGCTTGCATTATCTGCTCCGAAACCTACCATGTCAGAAATATCAATTTTTTTTTCTGTTATTAAATCTTTTACAAGATTATACAAACCATTACCCGACGCATCAATTACTTTCTTAACACTTAGAAATCTAAAAAGAAACATTAACAAAAGATTATTTCAAGTAAGTTACAAACATAAATTACCTACCTGTCACAAGTTTTACCATCAAAGAAAAACCTTATAAGTACAATAACACATTTTTCTGTTGATACATCAGTACTTTCATCAATTAACAATGAGAAATATTTACTAGTTGCTAAATTTTTAAGTAATGATTCAGATGCCTCACTAGCTAGTTGATTTTTGGATATTTCAGTTGCTTTGGTTCGCCCACATTTAATTTCTTTGGCAATATGTGAATCAGGACAAACTGACTTAATTAAATGTGGCAGGTGATCCATTAGTACAAATGGTAATTTATGTTCATACAGAAACATTAACATTTTGAGTTCTCCACTTTTTTCTTTCTTATGTAAACTTATCTGCTCGGCATTAACATATTTATTGATTTTCATTTTTGAATTTAAATAAATTTTCAATTTACTTAAATGACGTTTGCTATTGTGATGTCTTTTTAAATGGTTATAATTGCAGTTGAGTTTTATATTGCAAGCTCTACAAAAGGGCTCATTTTCCCGTTCTTCAATCCAGTCAAAGTCCAGAAGCCACTGTTTTCGGAAGTTCTGTTTATATATTTTTTTCTTTTTTTTGTTTAGACTCTCTCACTACTTCATTGGTAGTGTCTGATTGGTAACTGTCACTAGCATTTAAGTCACTCTCATTAGATTCATCTTCTGATGCAATATGTTGTCTCTTAGAAGTTGGTAAACAAATACCTGAAGCTTTCGAAAAATCTTTATTTTCTTCTTCAAGGCTACAATATGGAGATAGTTATTAACTTTATATTAATTTACATATCAATAAAAAATCGTACCTTGTGTGTAATGTGAGTTTGAAAAAAGAAAAATTGTATAGCAATCCTCGTAAAACAGAAAAACCTTTAATATTCCATGCAGGTTGGATGGACACTTTTAAAATCGTATTTCAGTATTTTCATCTTATAAGAAGAATTGTAACAAGATAAAAAATAAAAATTTCCCAAGTTTTTCTGTTGATAAATTTGTAATTTGTAAAAATGTCTAAATAAATGTCTAAAATTATCAACACAAAACTCACGATTGTCAATAATATAAAAACACACAAAGCTCACAAGCACACAAACTATAATTGTCAATAAATATTAAAACGCACAAAACTCAAAAACATTCAAACTATAACAGCAAATCAGCGAACTTTCCGAAATGAATAATTATTAAATTAAGATTCAAAATTATTCAATACCACCATTTTCTCAACGAAACAATTGCCGGCTCTATTATACAGTAGAAATCTGTAATTTTATCGCTTTGCGTCAACTCAACCAGACGGCTTTCAAATACAAATTAGAAACCTGTAAGTTTAAAATAAGTTTAACATCTGCCGCCATCTACTGATCCGGAAGAAACTAACTTTTTAGCAGATTATGGTTCCAAAAAAATTATACGTAGTGTCTAGGGCCTGGGTCATATTCAGAATTTTCTAATGTAGAAGCACTACTACTACTTTACCGCTACTTTACGACAAGTCGTATTTATATACTCTGCGCTGTGCTCGTCGTTTTGTGGAAAAACCCAAGGTCACCTGATGATGGGGTAGAG
>NW_022147138.1:57597-62689 GCF_002938485.1 Sitophilus oryzae
CTTTTTTTCCATTTGACATACCCAAAACCTAGAATTATTTTAAAATTTTAGAAAATAGAAACTAATAGAATACCAAGACAAATCTTAACTTTACTGATCACAAAAAGGGGAAATATAAATTCTAAATTGACTGCCTTCTTACCGATGTATTCAATGAATTCAGAGATGAATTCGGCATTCCTGCTTCTCTATTGCCTACTCCCATGTAAAATTCTTTTCCCCCTAAAATACCAAGGGCTCTCAGCTCAAACCCATTGAATGGAGCGCATGTAGAAGTTCCACCCCCAGTTTTGTTTTGGTCTAACTTTAGTTGGCTTCCTTTTTTTTGATTTGGTATTTAAAATCAGACCGTGTCTACAAAATTAAAATAATGCAAATAAGAAATGTCATTTAATTATTTTAAAATCACACACAACACATGAGGAAATAGTAGAGCAATAGCATGAGCAATAGGTAAGTAAACAACTTTACTTTTTGCCATTTATCAGGAGTTTTCTTCCATTGGCGAAGTCCTTGTGCGATTCCATGAACTCCAACAAGATTTCCCACTGGCACTCTCTTATTTTGAATGACATAATCACAGTAACATCAATGGTAATATAGGTACTGTATTTCGGCGGAAAAGGAACAATAAACGTATGATAAACGTATTCACCCTTGGTATTCACCGGCATTCAATCGTGGTATTCAATTTATTTGAAAAAAAAGATCATTTCTTCTTCTTAAGTCGTACTTTGAGGCAATGAACAAAAAATCCAGCTTTTTTCATCAAAACTATTTTCCAAAATCGAAATCGCCCGATTAGAATTCGATCGAAAATTAGAATTGATAAATACGTTACGATCGTATTTGTAATCGCGTTCGTTATCGAATTGCTCGATATTTTCGTTCCGTAAAACAGAATCCGGCTGCTGATTTTTATAAAAACGTATATTCACGTCTTCTCGATACTCGCCAGATTGAGAGATTAGATCGTCGAGCATGTAGCGCAATTAATAATAATCCATATTATGACATGCCGAAAGAAGTTTTTATTTCAGAAATTCTCTAATGTTTGCCTGAGAAGCACGTTAAGAATCCACTTACCAAAAGATGCTCAGTTTGGTAGGTATATTCGTACACACTAATCAACAACTAGGTAGTAAATAAAAATACTTAAAACTATCAAACCATTACACGAAAATCATTAAAAGAGAACGGAAGTTAACCTACGAGAAAAATGACAGCAGAGTAATGAGTGCGTTGTGACGTTGTCGTTTACTCCGATAATGCATACAGATTTAATACACACCATATTAAATTTAAGCATTTTTGGTGTAACATTAGAATATAATTTTTCGCGGCGCGTGTTGAATTGCACTTGGGAATGTCCTATTTAAAAACGCGTATCTTAAGACATTGTCAAGTGCATTAGAGCGCGATGTTGTGTTGTACTGCACGGGGGAATGGTAAAGCCATTCCCCCTCGCGGGTTAAGGAAATATTTTTTAATCAATTTGTACTGAAAAATTAATGCTATTATGGATTATGAAAATAATTCTTATTTTTCAGAATTTAGCTCTATATTCTGGAAGAAATCTAGTCAAATAATATAAGTAAGTCAATTTTTAAGCATTTTATTGGACTTGGTATGTGTTGCTTGTAAATTGACGATAAGCTGCCTAATCTTTTATATTATTAAAACTGCCTTTGAAGTTGACAGTAACTAATAGTATCATACAGTGTACATAGCCTTCTCAATTTTTGAGCTACCAATTCACCAAATATGTCAAATTTATCTGGCTTATTATTCTGTAGTCTTTCTTGTCTATCTTTATGCAATGATGTCACTATTTTGTATACTTCTTCATCTCTGGAGTTCATATTTTGTGATATATTCTTTCGTTTTTCTTTAATATTCTTTAGTTTTGATTTTTCCTGTGCTGATATAGAAGACGGAACATCATTCACCACATCATATTCCGCTACCTCATTCACCATAGTATATTCTGCTTCCGTATTGTCTATTATGGTACTTTCGATTCCCTGTTGGCTCTCACTCGCCATATTATCAGCATCATCTCGTTCAGTTTTATCTAGCGAAGAGTGTGATGAATCAGATCCCTAAAACAAAAAACAATCAATTAATTTGCTATTTAATTAAATTCATCATCTGAATGTTTAAACTTAAAATTTTTATTTTCAGACTCCCATCAATGAAGCCCAATGGAGTAAGATTAGTGACGTGAAACCATACAGGGGGCATCAAGAAAAGCAGTCAATAAATCATGTATTTAATAATTATCGGTTAAGCCGAGCATGTAGGGTAGTTGAGAACGTTTTTGGTATTATGGCAGCTATTTTTCACTTATTGCGTAAACCAATGTTATTTCAGCCAGAAAAAGCTGAAAGAATTGTATTAACATGTGTATTGCTGCATAATTATTGAGGAAGAAATGCAAAAACCAGACACAGTTCCAGAAAATGGAACAACAGAACTAGGTTCTTCAGGAGAAGAGATCCCAACCTAATTCTTGATTCTTACCTCTTAAGAACATTCCAAGAAAAGCATCTATGGAAGCGTGGGCTATCAGAGAGGAGTATGCTGAGTATTTTATGACAAACCAAGGCCAAGTACCACGGCAATTACAGTATTGTTAATTTCCGATAAATAATCTTGAAATAAAAAATATTCTACGTGTGTTTCTCTTGACAATCCAGCTTGCATGTTTTTTCGAAGCTTATAAGGACGTAAAATGTTTACCTGCCTCCGACTTTTTGAGTTTTTTATAATTTCTTCTTTCTCTTGAATATTGACTATTTATATTTCTTATTTTTAGAATCGAAAATGGAATTGTAGACCGAAAGAAACAGTGAAAAAGGTCCAGAACTCCGATATTTTCATCCTAGACGAAAAGTTGAAAAGGACCATAACTGGCGTTATTTTCGATATTAGAATTAAACTCATAATAACCTTTTATGTTCAGAAAAGTGTGCGCAATCTCAATAAAAGAGAGATATACAGGGTGTTCCATTTAAGAAATAATTTTCTTTTGAGATAACTCAAAAATGCGATGCTCAATGGTATATCTGTATCACGTTAAATAAGAGAATTAAGAAATAATTTTATTAGAGTTTGCTAACTTAACTGACCTCGTAGCTCTAATAATGAAGAAGTTAGCAATAGTGTCGATTTAAGTTTGACCACCCTGTATATTTTTGCAGATTTCGTTCAAGGACAGTCACAGGGTTAATGTAGCAGAGGCATACCGTTATCTCCACCTCACAGATAACGTTCAAAAGAAGTTTTTACAATATTTTGATGGTGGTATGGGCCCAACTGCCGCTAAAGCATTTCAAGAAATGTCTTTAATGGATGCTGATAAATTTGAAAAGGATCTAGCTAATGCGAAAGTTAATCCAACTGCACGCCAAATAAAGGCATTTATACAAAAAATGGAGGTGAAGTTTAGTTTCTGTTCCTGGTTAATGAAAATTCAATCTTTATTTATTTTAGGACGGTTAATTTTGGAACACGCAGTGAAGATAGTATCTTCAAAGTAATTGAAAAGAAGAAACATTTGTATGAAGCTAAAGGAATTGGAGTTATTATTAAGGAAAATCCACCGATTATTGTGATTTTAACTCCCATCATGAAGCGTGCACACAAACAGTCATTTTCCAAAGAGATTGTTTTTGTCGACTCAAGCGGTTCGTGTGATCAAATGAACACCTGCGTAACATTTATGTATGCTGCTTCAAAAATTGGTGCCATTCCTCTAGCTTGTATACTGCATACTGCGCAGACAGAAAGCAACTATAGGTACTCTAGCTTTCAATGTTTTGAAGGAGCATTTTGGTATAAATGGTTTTGGAGGCCAAGGATAGCCCTTCATTGTTTATGACTGTCGACAGTGCCCGTGAACGTAATGCTTTAAATTCTGTCTATCTATCTTCTCGTTTACTTTTGTGTTCATTCCATCTTTCGCAAGCTCTTTGGAGATGGGTTTGGGCATCCGAAAATCATATTTTAAATGAAGATCGAAAACCAATCATGAAGATGTTCCAAGGCATATTATATTCTTCCTGCATTGAGGAAGCCGAAACACAATACGATGTAATATTAAGGGAGAATGCATCCAAAAAATATCCCCAGCTCTTGAGTCCCCTTGAATCAATTTGGGAGAGAAGGACAGGATGGTGTTTATGCCTCAGAAAAGACGTCCTTACTAGAGGTAATAACACAAACAATTATGTTGAGGCCTCTATAAGGATTTTGAAAGATATAGTACTTCAACGTTGCAAGGTGTTTAATACATGTGCTCTTATAGACTTCATTGTTAGTGTTTTCGAAACCTACCACAAGAAACATTTGTTGGAGTTTGCTAATTCAAGGCGAAGTCAACCAAAATTATCAAATTTGACATTCTCTAAAAAGGCAAAATATGTCGATGACAATAAAATGGACTCAAACACTTACAGAATTTCTTCAGACGAAGGTAAGCATCGTTTTTACACCGCATATGTAGATATAGCATTATGTGATTGTCCATTTGGACAAGGTGGCCGTTTTTGCAAACACCTATTTGCGATTGAAGAGCGTTTTTCGCTGGTACTCAATACTTCGCCGTTATTACGCTCCGAAGATAGAATTATTTTAGCTAAATTGGCATTGGGGAATGAAGCATCTAAGGACTTCTACATGGATATGGATATACCAATAAATATGCCTACTAGCACGAGTGACCGATTCAGTGATAATTACACTGAAAATATTGAACAAAGTATAAACATACCAATGAATATCGAAGAAGAAAAATCAGTTAAAAGTCAAAGAATAGGATTCACTGAAGGGTCGTCTGATCCCCTACACATACAAATTTCCGAAATTGCACTTAATAATCCAAATAGCGACTTAACTAAAGCAATACATAATATTAATTACACTTAGCCAGTTAACAACTGCTACTTCCCCTAGGAGATGCAAGACCTTGTCGTTGGTGGGGAAGCTCCTGGTCAGGTGCTGGGGGGAATCCCCTCTAGCACTTGGCTTGGTCTAAGAAGCATCTCACTCATCGTCTTGTCCCTGACTGTAGTGTCGTGGCCAGGGAATT
>NW_022147138.1:62697-75797 GCF_002938485.1 Sitophilus oryzae
CCCCTAGCACTTGGTTTGGTCTAAGAAGCATCTCACTCATCGTCTTGTCCCTGACTGGCCAGGGAATTGCACCAAGACATATAACGATACCGGGCGGGGCTACGGACAGCCTCAACCTTGGGGCATCGGGGGGCACCCCATTGTATTTTACCCCTTACTTCTACATGCGGGGCTCTGTAGAAGTGGACCGACTGTCCCTAGCGACTCATAGGAATACTATGAGATCTGGTAATAATAGTAATAAAAACATCACCGGTGAAGCTGTGGGGAAATCCCCTAGTAACACTGGGAACAGTAACAATGAAAGTTCCAAGGGGTCAAACCCAAAGAGAACTACAGGAGAGGTGGCTGACACTTGCGTGAGACCATCCTCCGCAAGTGGCATACAAGTTACCACCTCCTCCAAGGGTCGAGAGCCTACCTCCTACCTCTAAACCCAAAAGGCGACACAAGCTACCGTTTCGTCTACCCGGCCTGGGTCGTAACTCCTCGACTGTGAAGGACACGGGTCTCCGTAGGAAGTCCTGGGATTGTATGATGAGTTATAACTCAAGTCGCAGAGATTAACCCCCCTCCCACTTATTCTAAATTCTTCTAATTCTAGAGTGGGAGCATATTTCCTTCGGTCAGACCTACATTCCCAAGTAGAAAGTGTAGTTTTAGATCCAGAGCGTTCCAGCTTGAGCTTCTTTAGGAGAGCTACTTTACCCATATGTTTTTTCAACTGACATGGGGTAGTCCACACTTTCTTTCTGCCGAGAATTCTCGCTGTAAGGCTCTACTAACTGGAAGTGGAACTCAAGAACCTGATAGAGTCCGTAACCTGGAATGGGAATCCTTCAAGGGTCGAAGACTCTTGAAGAAATTTCTCAGAACTTATGACCGAGAAAAATCAGAGACTTTCCTTGATTTATGTAAGAACAATATTTGGATTGTCGACAAGTTTTTAAAAAGAGACGCCTTGTATATTCAAGCATACTCTTATACAGGAATTCTGCAATTTGTGATTCGTGAGTCTCACTCTGCTCTAATCCAATCAGATGTCCACGAATCCTGTCTGCCACGTTTCGCCCAGTCAAATCACGTCCTCGGGCCGACGGCACGTAAATCATTATAATCTTTTCGTTCCGGCAGCGGTACAGAGCCGGAGAAATAAACGAACAGACAGACAGACAGAGACAGAAAGAGATAACGGAATCGGGTGTGAGAGAGACGAGCGGAGAAAGTAACAAGCCCTTTGTGATTAAGCGCTACAAGTTAGCGTGGAATATTTAACGCGAATCGAACGTGGGGCTATGTCGAATTTATGCTCTGCACAGGACATGTCAAATGAATTTGTAAAGATTAAGCTTCCGATAGTTTAAAAGAAATAGTGGATTCGATGTGTACTCTTTCGAAATTAATAGGAATTCTTTCTGGTGGTTGGTTTAAACGTTACAGTCGGAGAGATTCTGGATAGATTTTACGTTAGGGAATTTTGTTGATGACTTCTCCAGTAAAATTAAAAAAGTTTATTTAAATAAGAACAATCTTTGGATTGTCAATGGGTTTTTACAGGACACGGTCTCCGCAATGAACATCGCAGTGGATTGATGCCGAGAAACAAGCGAATGCAGATTCTGTGGGGAAAATGGGGAAACACCAGAACACCTCATCGCTGAGTGCTCCGAGATGACAAGCATTCGTTTCATTAACTTTAGTAAGACTGATATCGAAGATGGGGAACTAACCTCTGTAAAACCGTCTCAGATACTGGCTTTTGTCAAAGCCCTGAGAGTGTATGATGAACTATAACTCAAGAAAGTGGGACACAATAGATCTATAAGGTCGCTGTGATTAACATGCCACCAGGATCATTGTTGCGCCGAAAAATCAGACCAACATAAGTACAACTTTACCCTTATAACTTTTTGAGATTTGGTATGTTAGTATATGACACAAATTAGGATTGATGATATTGACATATTCAATTGTTTTTGGTCACTTCTTGTTTCACCGGAAATGGCTACAACTTTTGATTTTTAAATGAAACCCTCGGTATTTTTTTACTTTATTCAATAGAAAATCACACTCTGAATAGAATGACATATTGCGGGTGATCTGGCAAATGCTCCTATCTGGCATTTTTTCAAATTGAGATTATTTTAGCATAACGTTGCACGTATTGACAAAAGGTAATATCTGAAAATAAAGAAAAATTGGCACAATTTAAAGAAAAGAAAACCTCCTATCTGAAACCAGGTGGTATTCTGGTCACACGAACTCCTATCTACTTATTTTGATTAAAAAGCAAAAGCTCCTATCTATAATCAGGTGATTCTAAGAAGAAATTTCTCCTATCTTCATAATAAAACTATGAAAGTAAACTATCCTACCTTACTTTCACCACAAGCAAAACCTCCTATTCTTTATAATCCTAAAATACAAATAATCCTATGTGCCATTTTATTAAAAGCAAAAAATCCTGTCTGATTTAATAAACACGTTTACAGTGTAATTGCTTCCAGATAAATAGTATTTAATAGAAAACATACATTATAATGTATTTCCAATAGCCCAGCCTTCTAAGTCGTTCCGTTTTTGAAAATACCGTTTTTATTGTCTCCTGTAAAGTTATTGTTTCAGTAGATAGGAATATTTGCCAGATCACCCGCGATATCATATGTCAACTTTTGACATTTTCCCATATGGTTTATTTGAAATTATAATATGCTGTTCATAACGTCAATTTGACTCGAAATGGAAGAGCACAATTGTGAACATCGCCATAGTTATTATTTTAATTTGTATAGAATTGTTTATATACCTAATAAACACATTTTCGATTGAATTGAATTGAAACACCAAATCTGTAGTACCAAATTATTCGTAAAAAATTGCTTTTTCCAGTTATGCTAATAAACCACCCTTGTTCCGTTTGAGAAACTTGAGAGATGACATGACACGAAAAACATTAGACAATGAGATCTCTTTTTTCAAAGCTCCTTGATGAAACATTATTGTTTTTAACACAGCCGTGGTGTCGCTAAATCACCACAATACACCAAAACACTTTTACTTTTACACTGGACGTGCGTTTCGCTAACCATGTTAGCATCATCAGCAGATGATTATAAACTAAAGTACAATCTACAAGTTGAGGGTTTATATACTCGCTCAGTGGGCACCGAGTGGGCGTGGCAAAATCTAGCCAACCGAGTCAGAGATACCAACCGATCAAAAATATACCGGGATGCCATTTTTTTTTTTTTTTTTTTTTGGGATGCCATTTAAAATCAATGTTGTAGTCATTTCCGGTGAAAGAGGAAATGACCAAAACAATTGAATACGTCAATCAATCCAATAAATTTAATAAAAGCCGAACTCAATTAATAATTTTAAATCATACATAAAATTTTCTAAACAAAATGAACTAATCCCAGACATTCTAAAACGCATATTTGGCAAATACTAAATATAACTAATAATAGTTTAAGAATATCTCGAAAAAAACATTATTACAACAATTACAAACGTAAATTATGACATTACGTATTACATTACGTATATTTGGGTAAAAAACAAGTACTACAAATCCAAAAGCGGCTATAACAAGACCAAAAATAAATCAGCGATATGATTTTTCCAATGCAGTCTAGTAAACTTTCCGATAAACTCCCTGAACACAAACAAAATTTTTCAAACTCCCTTTTGATCAAGCACATTATTACGCTGCGATTGTTTTTCAACATGCCTTCCTATTTCTCTCTCTGTTTCTCTCTTTCTCTTTCTACTCTTTTATTGCAGCCAGTATGCTGGTAGATGCCAGCGATGAAAATTTCTATAAAATATTTTTAATCGATTTCTTTGTACTTCGGTTCATATTCAAAACTTTCCAACGAGGCACTCCCGCGGTTAAGGAGCGATACATATTGGAAGTTTAAACGCTCATTATTGAGCTGGTTATTGGAGTAACTTTGCTGTGTTCGTAGTTTTGCATTTTAGAGTTAAAACTAGTTGAAACGCTCAATAACTGGGAGGAATTTTGACTATATTACTGATATTTTTTCCATAATAATTATTGTTTCCCATAAATTTAAAACAAAGTTTTTACAATTCAACAACTATTTAAAATTTGCCTATCCTATTTTTTCCAAAATTGTTGCTTCTAATATTGTTCTTTGTCAATAACCTATCAGTACAGAGATACTGCATATATGTGGCTTCTCTTCGGAATGACGAAGTCTGCACATGGTTTCGTCCGTCAATCCCATCAGCTTTAGAAGCATATTAAACTTACAATGCTTTCTTAGTAGACCCACTACAGCTTTGACAGCCATCAGGTCTACCATAAATTTTAGCGAATGTTCTACTATGATCTTTTTTACTTTTTTTTAGTTTTCTGTCCTGATGAATTTCACCACCTTTATAGAGATTTGTTGACAACCTACTGTATTGTGGCCATTCTTATGACAGATTTGGCATTAATAAGCCTTGTTTACTACTACTACTGCCATTACTCGCTGATGAGTATTCGAAATGGTTCGAAGATGGTTCCGCAAGGCGTTTTCTTTCATGAGTTTTTCTGTGACTGAAAAGCCCGATACATGATGTTGTCTCTCTTTCGTACTCCGGACATTCAAAAATGTCATTACTTTGTTGCCTCTTTACTTTTTGGTTTTTGTTGTTATCTGAGTTTACAATTCAATTATACACAATTATAGTTTTTATGGAAAATATTCTTGTATCTTTTGAGTTATCCACACAGTTACCTCTTACCGTCTACAAGCTTATCGTAAAGAAGAGATTTCTGTTTGCGGTTTTCATGCATCTTGCACCCATCTTAAGCGGGATTTAGTAATCATGACTTCAGCGCTCTCGTAGCGTGCTTTTTCAAGAACTGATACGTTTGAGACATGGTGAGGTTTTTGGGCTCAAGTCACGATTGTAAAAAACCTAGTATTTTAATTTCCAAAATGCTCTTGAGACGCTGCTAATTCTGTGCTGAATTTCAGAGTCGATATTGGCCTTCTCTGAAATCTGCCGAGGTAATTGAATTTCGCTACATATTTCAATAGTTCTTCTCCAATTTTTATAACATTGTTATGATTTTCCATTGCACATGATTTCAGATTTTTTATCGATGCTTCAGCTTAAGGCCAAAAGTCTCGTATGCCCAGGTATATTTTTTCAGCATTTCTTGTAATAGCTGTAACGTTTTTGCAACTAGAGCGCAGTCATCAGCGTATTGAAGTTCTGTGATGAATTTTACGTATTTTTGCCATGACTCTTTTTATGTTGAACAGACCGCCGCGCCGTAATGCCTGTATCTAACACTAGTTTCTCTTTCCTGCAGTTTGCTAGTCCACTAATAGAGAGCGCTGCCATAAATATATTGAATAGGAGAGGAGCTAGGACACATCTCTGTTTAACTCCTGTATTTGTCAGGAAGGGATCGCTCAGTGATCCTAATGTGACACTCTCGACTTGTTGTTTGGAGGCTTTTACACACTGCAAGAAATTTGTTGATACAAATCAAATACATCTCTGGGTACAAAGGACATCTCTGTTTACAGAATCGAAGGCTTTTGTTAGATTGATGAATGCAACATAAAGTTAACTCTGATGCTCCTTTACTTTTTCCTGTAGTTGGGGCGAATAGAGAATATGGACCAAACAGTACTGCGGATGGTGCCAAAGCCCGTTTGCGATAATGAAAAAAAGGAGAATTTATTGAAAAAAAATCCTTGTTTAACCATTTCATCTGCCTGTTTGATACCCTTGTTATCCTTGTGTCACGGTACACTGGTCTATAATTGACCTCTGTGGAACCGAGTGCCTTCAGCGCTGCTTCGTATATAAGATATAACTTTCAGATATATTTTAAAGTCTGACTCAAATGTTTGACTAAGCTCTTGTTCTATAGACCGACAAATTAATTTATAATTTAATATCTACAGGGTAATAATGAAGAAGGAGGATATTACGTCGTAGAAAGGCGGATTTACAGATTTTCCACTGTTACGCAAAGTATCAGTATTCGCGCTGATCTTAATGAACTTTATGGTGTGAACAAGATTTATTAGAAAATATCTCCACTTCCATATTAAATTTCTCTTTTCATTACGCCGCGCTAACAAGCTCGCTTGCTTAATATCCGAATATGATACCGGTTAGCTTATATAAGGGTCGTGCACTCACTGTACTGGAAATTAATATATAGTAAACCGCATATAGCGATAACAGTAGAAAAATACAGCACGAAAGATGTCATATATAATTTATTTCATCTCATAGAATTATGGTACTAGATATCACCGGATATAATAATTAACTTCCTTCTTATCAGCTACCTTCTGTTTCCCTTCCGTTTACATAAAATATTATATTATGTAAATGAATAGGACAATGCACACTATCCATTCCGTTTCCTTTCCGTTCCATATCCTATCGTTCCGTACATTTTTTTGGCGGACGGATTGAAGCGTATCGGAAACAGCGTTGTCAAGTTCTTACATTTGTACCAGCTCTGTTAACATTTTGCTGATATTTATTTATGCATTCACCTCTTAATTAAATCTATTATCTTTTTTAAAGATACAAATTTTTAAAATAAAACTTTCGCAATGATAAATTGTACAATAAAAAGTATGGAACTGATACGGAACTGAAGCTTAAGTTTAGCGTCAATACGGAACGGATATGGAATGGATATGGAATGGAAACGGAAGGTATAGTGAGAATCAACCTTTATTTACTAAAATATATAGTGTCTTCTTGACACTATACAGAGTGTCCCCGATAAGATTTACTTAACAAGAGTGTTGTATAGAAAAATAAAGGAGTTTAAATTATCAAAAAATAATCCTTGGAAAAATTGGTTATTATCAAGTTATTTTGAAAATGGTAAAGAGAAAATAGGTTTCTTTTGGCCACAGCTATAACTCCTAAAATACTCTTATTTCTAGGACACTCATAACTATAAAATAAAACAAAATTTTTTTTATTAATTCTACAAAAAATATAAAATAATCTGGAATATTTTTTTCGCAATTCGTAAAGATATGATTCACCCTTATTTTAAATAAAATAATTGTAATTTCCTCTTGATGAAATTTTCAATAAATTAATTTTTAACTTATTTTAAATTCATTTGGGTTTGATAATACTAATATTAAATAACAGTTACCCTTTGCTGGACTAAGCTATTTTCTGATCCTACTCTCTGCGGATTACTTAATATGTAATTCCCAGTAATAAATTCCATTTCAAATAGCAATTCTTCGGTTGAAACAGTCTTATAAAGCTTAAGAAAGGTCGGCGTTCGAACCTTTTTGCCCCTTTCTTTAAAGCCCCAAGTACTGAAATAACCTTCATATTGGTTTTAGATGCCCTAACAAGGTTCTAACGATAATTTAGGGCAGCTTTTAGGCGGAGAGCAAATACAAACTAGAGTGTTGACATTTAATGCCTGAAGTAGAACTAGAAATGTGTAACAAAGAAAATCTTCAGGCAATTGTAATTTAGTGGTGGCGTAAAATACAAAAATATGAGTCTTAAATAAGTGCAAATGTATCTAGGACCGGTACGTCTGAGGTTTTTTGAAAAAAATAAAAATTTGATATTTGAAAAGAAATATATTTTTTTAATTATAGTAAAAAAGCATATTTTAATATTATGGCAATATAGATAGTAGATTAAATTTACAAGAAAGAAACCCACAAAAATCCAACTTCTCAAAACTTAAGCAAAAAATAATTTTGTTTTATATTACACGACTTTTTTTTTATTTATATTGCACGACTCACCCTGTAACAAAACAATAATAATAAGTACAAAACAGGTACAAATGGAATGACAGATCGTTTTCTAATTTTATATATTATATAGGTACCCAAATTTTCCACACTTCTGAAAACAAAATAGACTGATACTATGCATTTTCTTACTGTGACAGTTGTCTTAAATGATATATGAGCAAGCTGTTTACAAACTTGCAGACGAATTTTGATATTCTGCATATTTCTAAGTGCTACGGATATAATAAAACAAAAATAGCTGACAGTTTATACTTTAATATATACTTATCGAGTAAAAAACAATTTTAAATATATTTGAGTTGGTTTGGTTCCAAATAACAATTTTGGTCGGGCCACAAAATTCTACACACGAGAAGGTTATCTTCGGAATATTTCGAGGACAAAGGGAAGTGCCAAACACGGTGAAGAGAACAATTATCTAGGACAACGCAAAACAAAGGGTCCTGCAATTAGTGTAAGTAACATAAATGTCCTGATCTTTGTCCCTTAACAGGAAAATTGCTATTTACATTAGCACTTATTCCGAATGTTTATTAATAGAAAGGTTTAGTGTCGTTAGAAAAGCAAATTAAAATATATCAATGACTTTATACATATTTTTTTCTGAGTAGCATTAACATTAACTGGACTAATATACCATATAGTTTTATGAAGGAAACTTTATATAATATACACCATTTGTAACTAAAGAAGAGCTTGAACGAGGTTAAAGATTTGTTGGATTTGTCTTGACTCCGAATTGCAGACTAACTATTCATATATCGAGTTAGGTTAGCTTAGGTTAGTTTTTCGTCGTTGGATACATAGGAAATCCCATGCAAATTTTGAACTGTTCAAATATTGGCTCCCCTATTTATTTTACAGCAAATTCGTAAATCTTTTTTTAAAGGTTCAAAAATATATTTACGACTTCGGTATAAAATTAATAGGGGAGCCAATATCTGGACAGTTCGAAACTTGCATGGGATTTCCTATGTTTCCAACGACGATGCACCACCCGGTATAGGAAAATTTTTCGAAAAAAATTATACAAAAAGTAAACTTGTTTTTGAACTCCACCATTTTCCGCAGTAGACCTTAACTACGACCTCGTAGATCTATTGTGTCCTTCTATATTAAATTATGCCTGATCATGCAGTTTCAGAACTTTGAGAAAATCAGTATCTGAAACTGTTTTACAGAGGTTAGTTCACCATCTCCAATATCAGTCATACCAAGGTTTATGTCATGAGGTAGTAGCACAATAAATTATTATGAGAGTGAAGTGTTCTATATACGATTTATTAAAGCGATCTCATGTGTTTTATGAGAGACAAATGTGTTTTATTATTTTGTTATATAGAGGTTTTGGCGACTAATTTATAAAACATTTTTATAAATATATTCGTTAATATGCTCAGGAACGTTTATATAACAAATCTTATACAACTATTTATGCTTGAGCTAGATATATTTTATAATTGATTTATAATATAATTTAAAACAATTATAAAATATTTACAAAACAGCTATAAAAATATGCATTTTAGTTTATTAAAACATTATCGACATGTTTTATACTGCTTTTACGACTGATTTATAAAACAATTTGATCTTCGCAATAATTTAGTCGCGACCGCTACTCTAAGAAATCAATTTTATAATTGCTGTTAAGGAAACGAATTAAAATTATTATAAAGCGATTAAAAAACAAAAGTGTTTCCCCAAATACAAAAATGTTATTTAGGAAACCTTATAAACATACTATAGCACTGACCTCAAACTTTGGTTTTGGTCAGAGGTCAGAGTTTAAAATATATTTTAAAATTGTGATTTTATCTCTAATTAAAATGTCAAGTATTTCTAACTGGAAGATTTTATTTTTGATATTAAACATATTTGTGTCTAAGTGTAGCTAACAAAAAATAAATAATATAAGCAAAATGAATAAAAAATAATCACGTTTTGAAACAGCGGGATAACACGTGAAGTGCAACAATAGTGCTATATTAAAAAACGGTTCCACTACATAGTAGTGAGACCCATTTCTACGTTATTATTCTGTGGCATTCGTATCTAAAAGGCGAAGGAAAGAAAGTCATCCAATGTTGCCAGAATAAAAATAAAGTCTGCAAGTATAATTAAAAGACAAATTTGTGTTTAATTATGTATTTTTTTCTAATAATTTGCCGTAGAAAAATCGATGAACATTTTAATTTTTTAAAACGTCTTCCTATGTTTTAAGTATTGATGAACCTACTAGCGAATTTAAAAACACACGTCTATAATTTTATTGTTGTAAATGTGACAGCACCGGAATATAGAGACGAATTTAATTGTATTTTGCCGACATTATTTTAAGTAATAAAACAAATATGTTCCGTATAGCATCATTGTAAAACAAGTTAATTGTATAACTGCTCCCTGAGCAACAAAAATGTTTTGTTAGTCGACGCCATGATTTTTTGTTGAATTTGGACGACTGTATGTCGGCCATTTTATCGAGTCGGGATTTGCAAAACAAAATAATCGAAATTTAATTCGAAATAAACGTATTTATAAGAAACGAATTAGTTTCCAATAATATCGGATATTGGACAATGTCGATTTTCCAGTTTACAGGTAATTTTGCAGTAATTTCCTAAAAATTAAATATTTATTATAACTGCAAAATCTTATTAAAATGAAAGCGCCTTAAAATATTTCCACAAATATGGATATATAATATCAGTAAAATTTGCTCCGCAGGAAAATTTTACTCCGTTTAGGAGCGTTTTAGGCGATGTACTTTTTATACAATTTATATCTTTCTTTAAATTAGCCATATCTGTCATTTAAATAGAATATATGTGTACTTTGCCATTTTAAAATCAGTTTTATCTTGGTCACTATAAATACACGATATTATAATTTTTTTCTTGATAACTAAAAAACAAAAATGCATGCTACAAAAATATTTTAACTGAGACAAATATTTTATTTTTAAAATATTTATAAATCTTTTATAAAACAGTTTTAGAAATATTTTGTAATGTTCTCAATATTATTTTGTAAGCGTTATGGAGAGTTTTTAACGTACTTCTAAATAAGTATATTGTTTTATAAACCTGCGCCTTTTTCGTGTTTATAACTATCGTATTAAGGTTTATAAAGCACTTAAGAAATAGTACATATTTATCATGAATTGTTATATAACACTCTATATAACCATTTTAAGCACATTTGTGCCACTTGGGTAGTGTTTCCCCATTTTTTCCAGAGAATCTGCATTCGCCCTTATTTCAGAGCTTTAATCTACTGACGTGTTCAATGAGGATACAGTGTTCTGTTAAAACCCCGTGACAATGCGAAGATTGCTCTTACTTAAATCTAGAAATATCTTTGATTTTTCTCGGTTGTAAGTCCTGAAAAATATCTTTGAATATCTCAGATCGTTGAAGGATTCCCATTCCAGGTTATGGATGGAGTCTTCCAGGTTCTTGACTTCCGATTTAGGACGTTAGACGATGCGAGCGGATGGGTAACCGTCTGGAAACTCTGTCGTGCTGTTGTTCCATGGCAAGAGGTCCAAAATCGATTTACACACACTGCTCGTTCACGCTAGTTCAAAGACGGATGAGATCGGGTATCTCGTAAGAGTTGATTTATATATGCACAAAATAAAGTGAACCCCCTCCATATTAGCGGTAGTACCAAAAAGAAAACGTCAGCTTAAAATAGGTACTTTACTTTACTTTTCCGTTTTAATCGAAAAAGAACCTAGATACCTGGACGTTCCTAGCCGCAATCCTATAAATCAGGTTTGCCACAATACCCCAAACAACAACCGTAAAAAACATTTTTATAAAACAAGTTTTAATAGTTTCTTTTATGGAGGGATATTTCTCTAGTATCGTTACAGGCGGAGGTTTTCCAATTCCGTGTGTCGTATAAAATATATTATGCAAACAGAAAATCTACATTCTTTAATGTAGGGAGGAGTTCTCGGAAAACTAGAAATTCCATAAATTTCAAACGCGAACTTTTCATCTAGGAATATTTCCGCACACGTCCGTAAAATTCTTTTTCGAGCTGAATAAATAGTCCTGGAAATATGGCATATAAATAAAAAAATATATAAATTATATCGAGTGTTGACAGAACATTGAGTGAGTTCAGATTTTGAGAAAATTACTATTATAAATTCTTTGCCCAACAACGAGTTAATGTCTGTCGTCATCATAATTTTCAGCTTATTCAACCATTTCCCATTATGGTATAGCAGCCCATATATTTAGATACTATCTTTGTAATTGGGCCCATTGTTGTCTATTGTTGGTTATGCAGGCCCAAATTATCCCTGCTAATTTTGTTGTCCACCCTTCTCGCAAGGTGTCCTATCCATTGCCACTTGAGGGATTTGATTCTGTGGATGACATCTATTACCTGGGTCTTTTGTCGTATCCACACTAGTTTTTTACGGTCTTTCTTAGTTATTTCCAGCATACATTGTTCCATTGAGCGTTAGGCGAGTTTTCGTATAATATCCATTTTAAGTGTCCCGGCTTCGCATGCATAAGTCATGACTGGTAGTACACATTGGTCGAATGATTTCTTCGTCATTTTTTCTTCTTTAGATTTAAATTGGCATTCTAGATTTGAACATGATTTAGTTTCTTCCATAAGTACTCCATACTGACTTATTTTTTCTGTTGATTTCTGGTAGTAAAGATCCCGAGCTGTGTATTAGTTGTCCCAAGCATACTAAGGGCTCGCAAAGGTTAGTCTTGGGTCGAGATTTCCGTATGTAAGAAGAGTACAATGTGTTTATAATGTACTGAACAAAGAGAGGACAGTAAACACGTTGCCAAACGTATGAAATAAACCGAGAAGCTGTGCACATCGCTAAGAGACGTGGAAGGGTATCTATCAGATTTGTCGCAGTTGACCGGTCGACCCAATCAATACCTCTGTCAGTACTTAAAGTTCTAGAAAAATGTGTACGTCATGCGTTCAGCTTCAAGATTTAATTACGTCTCGTGATACTTAATTTGTTTATTTATTAACGAGTCGTTGTAATTTTCCTTATAGCTTGAATTTTTTTAAGTGCAAGCTAGAAACACTTGCATTTTTGGTAAAAATAAGTGGAATTGAGTGGGTGTCCGATAGTGGTCGCGCTATTAGAACTCTGAATTCAAAAATCGATATCTCGAAATCTATTAGAAATAATAGGTTGTAGTTTTTTCAAGAACTTTGTTAACATCTCTGCTGTATTTTCTTTGTAGACAGTATGTGAAAATCTTTATCAATAAAAAAATTACACGATTGCTGAAAATTGCTATG
>NW_022147138.1:75805-80913 GCF_002938485.1 Sitophilus oryzae
AGAATAAAAAAAAATGTGTGTTTTTTTTGAGTTCAATAAAAATCAAGGTAAATTTGAAAAATTCGGTAAATTTCGCATTTTTATTTCCAATACGTCCTGTAAACTATTTGTTTATTTTAATTTTATTATATCAGAAATGCAAATAATAAAATTACTGACGATGGTTGGATAAAATTGTAATATCCCTAGACTTTTCCGGTGTGTGTATATAAATAAGTTCATTGAATACAATTCACGTCTATGCAAAAGTGCTTTGTCTGTCCATTAGATGGCATAAAACTTTTAAAAAATAAACACATTTTGTAATATTGTTTATTATTACTAAGCACTATAACATTTGACTTTCTTAAAAAGTACGGGAAGGGTGAAAACTACCCCCACCCCTATTTCACTACCCCCAACACCATTTTCTGAGCTACAGCGTTTTTTGCTGCTGGACACTCCCTGTATCTCTGTTATTATTAAAGGTATCGAGAAGGTAAAAACTTTTTACGTAGAATACAGTGGCGAGTAGAGGAAGATGGGGGTCTCTACGTCAGCCGCTCGGCGTCGATGTAGTACGCATGCGCGTAAATCAGCAAAGAACATGTAAAATAGGCTAATAAACAACAATAAACATGAAACAACCGTTTTAAAACAAAAATAAACAGGTTTGAACAAAAAATGAACAGGTCTGTTGTTTTAAGCTAAAAAGCGGTTCAAACAGGGCAGGGGTTCAAAGCAGTTCAAAAGCGGTTGTTTTGTTGAATCGGAGAGGCCATCATATGGGTTCATTGGTTGCAATTCATTAATTTGAGAAATAATAATTTAGCAAAATTCAAATATTTTCAAAATAGTGAGCTGGAACCTCATATTGCTGAAAGTATATTTTTCACGTAAATTAGCTAAAGGAATATCTAAAATTTCCTGTGCGATAGCTTCCAAGATTTACAAGTAGCGGTAGAGTTAAGTTTCCCTAATATATAAAGAATTTATTAATTGCTTCCAAAATAGAGACAGATAGTAGTATATACTTTTAATAATTCTTTAGTTTCTTTTATTATCAATGGGGCCTGCTAATAAATAGGATATTTTAATAAAAACTTTTAAATATTGCAGTAAATAGTGAAAATAAATATAGAGTGATATTTATATTTTTGAGAAGCTTATGGTAAGTCAGATCATATAATTTATAAATGTACAGGGTAGGTCAAATTCGACGCTTTTAAATGAAAACACCCTTTTCTATAGAAGATAGACGAAAACCAATATCGGTGTCTGGAGCTCAATTTTCGTCAAAAACATGACAGTGAAAACCGCATATCGATATCTGTTACCGTTTCGGAGTTACGGGATGTTTTTCAAAAATATGCATTTTTATCAAATCGCGGTAACTTTTTTGCTATGGAAAATTTTGTATTTCTATGAAAACATTTCCAAAGCACCTTTTTGCGTAGAATTTAATGGTTTAAGTATAATTTTTTTAAAATTAATAATTCAAGAGTTATCAACAGAAAAATTGATTTTTTATTTGGGACACCTTCTATATTTTTAATTAACTGAATAGAATTTAAAATTACCTATCCAAAAATATAGCACACTTGATATTTTGTTATAATCCCCTTCGAAATACAGAATTTTTAAAAGTTCGCCACTTTTAACTAGTAGGCTTTGGACCTCTTATTGATGATTTACTCTTAACGGAACTCGAAAACATATTTTTACAGCAAGACGACGCACCGCCTCTGAATGCTGAAGTTATCAGCAAATTTTTGCAGCCAATTTCAAGAATAATTGAATAGCTAACCAAGATCCCAGCCGTTGGCCGTCGAGGCCGCCTGACTTAGTTACTGCCCATGGATCTAATCCTATGGATATATTTTCGGAAGAATAAAGGTTCCTTATTCTTCCCTATAATCTAGACAAGGATTAGAAATACTTAGCAGTTATGAGAGGGTATCTTTCACCCCCACTGAGTTAATCAATTCCGCGAGAAATGTTCAAAAACTGCCCCGTCTGTCCATAACAGAAGAGGGTCGATATGTCGAACACCTGTAGCAAAATCTCATGTCTTGGTTTGCTATTTATTTTTATTGTTATTAGATATAGTTTAACTGTGCTGATGTTGGTTAAATATATTTTAAATTGTTATACAATTCTGCACCTCTCATAGCAAATATTATTTTCTTTTTAATTGATGCTCACAGCTAGATCTTTTTGCATTACAGCCGGTGCCGTTCAAAGCCTACTTGTTTAAAGCGGGCGAATTTTTATAAACTCTATATCTCGAAGAGGAATCGAGCAAAATATGAAGTGAGCTATATTTTTGGAAAGGTAATTTTAAATTATTTTCAATAAATTAAAAATATACAGGGTGTCCCATATAAAAAATAAAATTTTCTGTTGATAATTCTTAAATTATTAATTTAAAAAAAATATACCTAAACCATTAAATTCTACGTAAAAAGGTGCTTTGGAAATGTTTTCATAAAAATACAAAATTTTCCATAACAAAAAAGTTACAGCGATTTGTTAAAAATGCATATTTTTGAAAAACACCCCGTAACTCCGAAACGGTAACAGATATCGATATGCGGTGCCTATGTATCTTGGCTATCTCCCAGTTTATCGAAAAGATGAAGAAGTTAGAGTCTTTTACGTAGAATCCAGTGGCATAATTAGATTTTCGCTGAGATCTGCCGTTTCCGAAGTAAGACTCAAACTTATGTTTCCTTAAATCCTGTATATTATTTTTTATGATTAATAGAATTATTACAAGATATAATTATATAAAATTTTATGCTCTATTATCTCTAGAGAGTAATTTTATTCACGAATAAATAAACTAACTCTTGAATTTACTTTAACTAACGCAAATAAAAGAAAATTAAAAATTTAATAATCGTTTATTAAATTTTTTATGGTAATTTTAAGCTAGAGACAGACTAATTCAAACAAACCGACTGCAGTAGAGGCAATTAAATTCGCTCTAAAGCCACTCAAGCTCTATCTATCTGCGTTGCCAGACGTGAAAAACGCATTTTTTTCTTTTCTGCAATCTTCTAGGAGCATTGCCCACGAAACAGAAAAAAATAAAAATATCTGTTTTATGCAAAGTTTTCTTTGACTGTTTGGTTGATTAAGTAAGTCATCTGATTAACTTTTTATTATTAATAACACTTTTGCCAACTATTTTTGTATTTAGTTTATTTACTGTTTACGGCTCGAATTCGATGCTCATCATTGGGATTTTGGAAACCGTAAGAGGTACAGGATCGGTTAAATGGAGGCAAAGTTGTGCAATTTGATGCTCAATAAAATGCCGTATTGCATTTTGAAAAATTCCGAATACTTCCGAATATATTCGAAAAAAAATCCGGAATTTTCAATTTTGTTTTCTATTGTTTCCTGGCTTTATTTGATAAGATAAGTTAAAATGAAAAACACATTTTCATGGCCACTTTTTCTGATCTATAACTCTGTGTGATTAAATATTGACTCTGACGTTTCGGCTTCTGGCGAACATCATCAACTTAATTTTTTTAAATACGGACCTGTTTTTTTTTAATTTAATTAAATCCTTTCATCACACCTAAAACACTATATATAGTCACTTTGATATTTGCCGACGTTTCGTACAGAGAATTCCATCACCAGAATATTTTATGCAAGAAAAATAAGAAATAAAAATGCAATACGACATTTTGTTGAGTATCAAATTGCGCAACTTTGCCTCCATTTAACCGATCCTGTATCACTTACGGTTTCCGAAATCCCAATGATGAGCGTCGAATTCGAGCCACCCTGTACATTAGTAAATAGAAGAATTATAAATGTAGATGGAGAATATCTTAACTATCTAAGATTCGCTGATGACATAGTTCTAATTGCCAATAGTCCTAAAGAACTACAAGTACAAATTAACGAACTAAATACGGCCAGCAATAAAATAGGACTCTAAATAAATTTAACAAAAAAACTAAAGTAATGTACAACGAATTAGTAGACAGAATAGACATTCTAATAAATAACACAAAACTGGAAATAATAGAAGAACCAAAAAAGTAAATATCAACATACCTTAAGTTAAATAATGTCTACACCTGTATGGAAGATTCATTTCTTGAAAATACTTCCGAATTTTTCGTCATTAGAAAAAATTCTACAAAATAAAAAACCTTATTTTTTGTAAATACCACTGCGTTGATCCGACGGACACCAATCTGTCAGTGGTATTGTAACATATATTTCATTAATAATTGTTGATATGTTCTGAGGTAAAACTTAAATATGAAAAAAAATATACGTTTTTTTCTCGTTTTCAACGTTTTTCTCAACAATTTTTCTTTTTGTTCCAGCTCAAGGTTCAGGAGGCTCTAAGAAAAAGGGAGAAGTTTGCGAAGGAACACGAAGAGGTAAGAATTGAGGACCAACAAGTAGTTTTTTCGTTTAAAAAGGAACGTGACGTTAAGAGTTTGGTGTGAAAAAAGATTCGCTCTGTCTTGTACAGTTTTAAAGCATCTGGAACTGAAAAAAATAAATAATGGAAACAATCTTCTCGAATTTTTAGCATTTAATATTATTTTTCAATAAACATTTCAGTGTCAATTGTATATTTTTGGCGTATTAATTATACAAGGTGTTTTAAATCTAGAACGAGTATTACTACCATAGCACTTTCTGTAAACAGGGTGTTTCAAAAAACATGTCCTCACGTAAAAATAAGATTTATTTTTGATATGAATAAAGGTCCGATTCTGCTTTGTTTCGTAGCTACAGGGTGTTAAAGTCTTATTATATTTTCGATTTACTGCATATGTGCTGTCACTGGAATATTTTTCAAGAAAAAAACATGTGCGGCACTGACTTTTTTCTTTTAATATAAAAATTGTGTAGGCAGTTTAATGCCAATTAAAAGTGATCTCTTGATATTTTGTCAAATTCGGCCTCCTCGATGAGATAAACGCAATTTTATTAATCACAATTAATCAAATAAAAATAAAATCAACAAATCATATATTTTACCTAATTTATTTATTATTAAATATTATTACTATTAGTCTAATCTACAGCAATTTCAAATTAAAAATAATGATATTTAAGATAATTACAAAAAAAATAATTTTAAA
>NW_022147138.1:83020-111905 GCF_002938485.1 Sitophilus oryzae
CTCAAATTGTACTTCGTTCAGTTACGTATTTACAATTTTTGTCATTTTAGAGGTTAGTATGTTTCTGTTCTAATTGCAGGTGTTTAAAATTTGTTATAATTCTAACCACAAATTTTACCCCCTTTAACGGATTTATTGTCAGTAATCGTTTTTTTATTGTTGAATTACGTCAGTTAATCCCTTTAGAATACAAATTTCCAAAAATCCTCTTTTAGGGCTCACTTACGGCACCCAAGGAATCTTTGTACCAAATTTCGTCCTTTACACCAAGCTTCATACTCACTATGCGATAATGCGTCGATCTAATGCGCCGATGCGTCCATACACGCATAGTCAGTATGATGAGGTTCTTCAATACGATGCGTCGATGGGGTTTGTCTATGCGATTTGTTAGTACTTTTACCATGTTTTTTAATTGGTTTCTTTGCAAAAACCGATATTCCACCTAACCTCCTCAAAACGCATCGTATCGGCGCATTAAATCGACGCATCAAATCAACCCATCATCCAAGGTGAGTATAAGATGCATTTTAACAGGACATATCTCTCAACGAACACCTCAGTAGATTGAAGCTAAGAAAAAACGGCGATGCAGATTCGCAATAGGGTAATACCAAAACATATATCGGAGATGAAACTACCCTTTGTAAAACCGTCTCAGATACGGGCTTTGTGTCAGGGCTCTGGGATAATCTGGGATCTCTCATAATAGATCTGTAATAAGGTCGCGGTGATTATCCCCCTCCCTCATTCTACATTCTACATAGAATGGAAATCAATCTGTATTGTCAGGTTTTTTGTATTCCGGCTGGAAAAATAGCTCGAAGTTTTGTAGAATTATGCTATATTGCATAACAGTAAATTATTTTAAATAAAATGCAAGTCTTTATAATTTTAGTACTATTCTAAATATTTCGTATTTTCTGTCCCATGAGTTATTAATAAAGCAATTTTTAAAATATAATTTTGCTCTTTAATTTATCATTTTGATTATTAAAGTGTAAAATTCACAATAAAAAAAAAAAAAAAAAAAAAAATGGCGCCGGGAGGCACATTATAGCGCCCATACTAAAATATGTTAATAAAAGTTGGTAGGCAGTTCTTTTGGTTTCAATTATCTCAAAAACGCGACTTTGACTGATTTTGATGTTATTGACTTTTGATATTATTGACAAATTTTGTTGCAAATATTATTCCTAATCTTAAATTGAAAACCGCGTTTCCTTAGCTACTGTAATTTTGGAATGACGATTTTTAAATTTTAACTTTTTTAAATTTTGTCATACATTACTAACATCTACAGATGCAGAACAATACATTTATTTTTATTAGATTGTTTTTAAAAAAGCCTTCCTTATTTTTCTTTTAAAGAGGCTATCGCATTTTTCATTATAATTTTGGCGTTGTTAAAAATCTATTCTGTTCTTTGTATCCATGAATGCTGACAAATCTTAGATTTGGGAAAGTTGGCCTTTCTTAAATAATCTTTCTGTACTTTAATTCGAACATTTAAGGGTCTAGATGTCTTTTTTTTAAACTTTCCGAAACGTTAAGCATTTTTTTGTTCGTTAGACAATTTTGTTTATCAGTAAACCTATTTACGCAGCACCTGTTTACAAAAAATAACTAAATAATTTTTTTCGAGAAATTATTATATTTTTACTTTGTTTATAAGAACTATTGACTATGCCAAAACGATTTTTTAAAGTGAACAATAGACAATCGAATCAAAATAATTTATTCGCACATAATCGTGAAAACGCGACACTCTCTCCTATATCTGACACCGTTTAAATCCGACCTAAAAACGAAGACAGAAACAATCCGAACCCAGTGCCAAAACTCTCCTCTCCCGAACTTGTATGTACGCACGTACCGCACTTTATCCGAAAATTTGGCAAAAATAGAGCCGGTCGGCGTCGGCAGCGGTGACGTCACGCGTCATCCCGGTCCAGGTTAAAGCCTATGTGCGCGTAGGATCGCTATCCCGAACGAGGCCGACGCATCCCCGGGATTAGTCATCTGCCGCCGCCGGCCTCCTTAAGTCAACCTTTCAAAAACGCAGCCTTCAAATCGGCTCGTGGTGTGTTTGCGAAAGAAGTCTTGTTGGGTAAGTCTCTTAACGGCGTGATTTTGAACAAAAAGACAGCTTTGAGGCCCTATGTTATGAAATATCTTGATTATTGACATTAAATGCTATACCGGGTGTTGCATCGTCGGACGGGACATAGGAAATCCCATGTAAATTTTAATGGGGTCAATTATTGGCTTCCCTAATTATTACTACTATTAAGAGAATAATTCTATTTAGGTTTATTGAAGAGCACTAAAACCCACATTCAAAAGAATAACTTTAGATATTTTTGATTAGCCCATTTACGAGTTATCGCCGATTTCTTTTTAAATATTTCTCCTTTCTTATAGCCCTGTATTTACTTATGAGCACCAGTCAAGGTAAAAGATAACTGTCAAATGAAGTTGTCATTTTAGATATCTACCTATTTAGTGCTTTATTATTAGTGAAAACTCATTCCTACATAAATCTTAAAGATGTATTTATAAATACAAATTAATATGAATTAAGTAAAATAAAGTAATCAATTACAAGGTTAATTATAGTGTTATTACAATATTCAATAACTATTAATTTAGGTACTATTAAATTGTTAGAACTTTAGGATTTAGAAGATGTTCAAATATTCCTCAATTGACTGCTAGACAATAACCCAGGCGATCATAAAATTTTCTTCTTACATTCTTAGTTGGTAACTGAAATTCTATTGCATTCGACAGAAATAGCATTTTTAACTCGTCTAGATTTGGGTATTTTTATACTTGTATATCCTGTTTTTAAAATGGCCCCCAGAGAAAGAAATCATTTGGCGAAGTATCAGGAGACCTTGCTGGCCAATTTACTGTATGATTTAGGCCAATAACGTTTCCGTTAAAACTATTGACTGAATATTCCCGAACAGCCAGTTTACTATGTGCCGGGCAGCCATCCATTTTTTGGTACCAAACTTCCTGATTTTCCCTAGCGGTATCATGTAAAGCAGGTAAAATATGATTTTCGAGTAATTCCAAATAATATTCTGCATTTAAATTTCGCGTAAGAAATAATGGCCCGATAATATTGTGTCCGAATATCTCTGCCCAAACTTTCTGTGGATATTGCGTCCTTGTTTCGACAAACCTGTGTTGTTTTTTTTTGTTCCAATATCGATAATTTTGAACAGTGGGTTCATTATTTAAGGTAAACGTGCATTCGTCAGTGAAACATATGTTTAAAATTCCCTATCCGTGTTTGCTCTTTCCATCATATCAAAAACAAAACACCTGCCGCCGTATTTCGTCCCCATGCATCGTAGCTCTTGGTGCTTTTCATATTTGAAGGAATAGTATTTATGTCGTTTCAATTCGAAACGCTGTAGTGTGATCTATTCCTATTTCATCCTGAAGTTTCCTTATGCTGATCTTTCCATCGTTCTCTTCCACGCACAACAAAACTTCAAGTCGGTATCATTTCTTGCATCTTCTCTTTGTTCCTGCCTTGCTTCACATCTGCAGTTATTTATTAGGGTACCTTTGGTCTCAAATCTCTGGATATTCCTTGCGATTTTAGATTTTCCAGGTATCGTTCTATTCGGATACAGAGCTGCAAACATGTCCGACACCTTTGATAACTATTTCCTTGATAATACCATTTAATCATCAACACTTTTTCTTCTGTAGTGTAATTCATGGCTAATATTTTCGATGTAGGTGAGTTTTAATAATAATAATAAAGCACTAAATAAATAAATTTCTGAAACGACAACTTCATTTGACAGATCTTTTACCTTGACTGGTGCTCATAAGTAAATACAGGGCCATAAGAAAGGAGAAATATTTAAAAAGAAATCGGCGATAACTCGTAAATGGGCTAATCAAAAATATCTAAAGTTATTCTTTTGAATGTGGGTTTTACTGCTCTTCAATAAACCTAAATAGAATTATTCTCTAAAATAATTAGGGAAGCCAATAATTGACCCCATTAAAATTTACATGGATTTCCTATGTCCCGCTCGACGATGCAACACCCGGTATATGTTGAGTAATATTTGATTGAGAAAGTTATAACTAACTGCAACTAATCTACATGAGCAATCACAATGCTACGCACTAAAATGTCAATTACACTTTATACTTTCTAGTTTATGATCATTCACAATGTTTAAAAAACACAATTAAAATTAATAGAATATCCCAGCAACAGCTTGCGTTAGTCAGTTGTATCCATAGAGAAAGCCTAATATTTATCTTATAAAACAATAAACTTTTGATGTCTAACCAATTTTTGTCTCGACGGATGATAATCAAAGGCCAAAATGACATTCGTCGCAAATTTTGAAGTGTAATTTCTGGAAAAGTTAGAAGTTTGTTAACTTTTTTCACTAATTGAAAATTCCTACCACTAATTTTGAAGTGCTGAGTGCTTACATTCAAATTACAGGAACAAACTTCTACGCTAATTGAAACCACTAATTTATTCCACTAATTTGGAGGTTCTGAATGAAGCTCAACTGCTAAGTTACTAGGTAATAAGGTGGTAATACCTACTTACCCCATTCGTTAGGCAGAAACATTTGAAACGAATGCATATCTTAAATAATATCTACCGGGTGCGTCTCAAAAGTGGCTCACCCTTATAAATTTTTTATTTTTTCAGATAAAAAAACAAGATTTGGTATGTTAGTTATATGACATAAATTAGAATTGATTGACGTATTCAATTGTTTTTGGTCATTTCCTGTTTCACCGGAAATGACTACAACTTTCAATTTTCAAATGGCACCCTCGGTAACTTTTTACTTTATTCGATAGGAAATTACATTCTGGATAGATTGACATATCATATGTCAACTTTTGACATTCTCGCTTAATAAAAAATCGTATTCAAAATTCAATCTAGAGTGCGGTGGCTATGTTAAAAACACTAATTCTTAATCAAGGAGCCTTCGAAAAATAGATTTGATCGTCTAATATTTTTAGTGTCTTATCCCGGTCAATTAGAAAGTGCTCAAATCGTATTATTAATCATATCTCAATTTTTTCAAATGGAACGAGGGTGGCTCATTAGGATATTTGGAAAAGGCATTTTTTACGAATAATTTGATACCACACACTGGTATTTTTAGTCGAATTTTCGTTACGAACCCCAAGTTATAATTTCATATAAACCATATGCGAAAATGTCAAAAGTTGACATATAATATGTCATTCTAATCAGAGTGTTATTTTCTATCAAATAAAGTAAAAAAATACCGAGGTTGCGATTTAAAAATTAAAAGTTGTAGTCATTGCCGGTGAAACAGGAAGTGACCAAAAACAATTGAATACGTCAATTAATCCTAATTTATGTCATATACTAACATATCAAATCTCGTTTTTTAACTAAAAAAAATAAAAGAGTTAAAGGGTGAGTTACTCACTTTTGAGAAGCACCTGGTATACCTCTGTGGCGTGTTTATTTATTGAAAAAATCTGTTTTTTTCGCCACTGGAAAAAATCTACAAAATAAAAAAAACTTATTTTTGTAAACACGACTGATTTGAATCTGAACAGAAACCAGCTGCCACTGGCTTTTTACTATCAAAACAAATTTGCCTAACCGTCGAAAATGCATTAGAAGCAAAAAAAAGCAAAGGAAATTCTATTCAGAAACATTTTATTTTTGGGCAGATACCTCTATTATGAACCGTTGACGTTTTGTTAAAATTGCATTAGTTTAAATCATATTATTAATTAACTGTGATCGGGTAGTAATTGTCAATTTGTAGTTTGACTTCATGTTGGCTTCATGATCATTTTGATAGAACAGTAATGGTTCATAATAGACGTATCTGCTAAAAATTAACGTGTTCTTGACCAGTTGTATTTAGATATTTTAAATAGTTTTTTTCTTTGTCATTTTTTGTTTCTGAATTTTTTTTTGTTTCCGAAATGCTAACCACTTTTTGATGGTTAGGAAAATTAATTTTACCAGTAAAAAACCACTGACAAGCTGGTTTCCAGTTTATTTTGTAGATTTTATTTCCAGAGGCGAAAAATCCACTTTTTTCTTCAAAAAATGATCTCTTGATATCGTATAATGTTTTTATGTATACAGGGTGAGTCTTAAATAAGTGCAAATATTTTCAGGGCTGGTAAATATCGATAAAAAAAAATTTCTCGTTACCGTTTTTCAAATAGGTCCAAAATAAGCGGGTTATTTTACTTTGAAAATTTCGAAAAAAAAAATTTTAGCTTAAATTTTGAGAACTGCTGGATCTTTTTTTGGGTTTTCTTTCTTGTAAATTTAATCTATTACCTATATTGCTATATTATTAAGGAATTATGTTTTTTAATTCAAAGCTAAAAAATTTGCAAAAATTATTTAAAAAAATTCCAAATTTTCATTTTTTTTTGCGAAAAAACTCATAATCGTGTTTCGGGGGTCGAAATATACTACCTCTAAAAATATTTGCACTTATTTAAGACTCATCCTGTATAAAGTTTGCCTTTTTATTCACGTCACTTGTGACATATTTCTCAAAAAGTTTTCAATACTAATTCGACATATGGACCAACCATGGAGACAAAATATATTTTTTTATTTCGTCTCCATAGAGGACATTGTCATAGTTATTTTTATACAAGACGATAAAATGGTAGTTTATCGTCGACCGAATTAATTTCGGAAGACGATAATGCAATTTTATCGTCGTGTATAAAACAATATTTTTTTCCATAGCGAGTTACGTTTTAAAAAATATTCAGAAATTTATTATTTCAAAGAATTTATTTCGAGTGGAAAAAAATATTGTGCTGGGTTGGCGTTGGTTTCTATGTAATTTGACAAATAAATAAAGCGGTCTCTTTAGTTGTTAGTTTTGAGTCAATATTTTTTAATTCTCTTTCGTGTCGATTGCTGATTGAATTGGAGCCAGAAATGGCTCAAACCGAAATAAGTAAATTACCAACAGATATTCAGGCTGAGGCGACAAACACCATTTACGAACTACTTCCATTTAAATCCCGAATAACTTATGAAAAGGAATACGAAAATTATCACATACATTAAAGGAATACGAACAAATAAAAAGGAATATAATAAACATAAAAAGGAATACGAAAAAATTCACATACATTAACATAAAACTCAAATCAAACTCAAATACCCTAAGAGACGTTGAAGAACGAGCAATAAAAACATGTGATGATGTTGCATTTTAATGTTTTCTAAAAAGACTTTTACGTGGGTTATTTTCCTACTCACTGACTGAGATTAAGTGATTATGAGTAACGGAGTTGAAAGTTTTAGTTTTAGTTTCGACAAAATAGTAGTTGCCAGATAAATCTATCGGCAGCAAATTAAATTTAGTATAAATACGGAAAACTAACTCTCTTCATTTTGTTTAAGCCAGTGAATTAAGCATACACTTTTTATTTTCATTTATAGTATGAATTTCATACATATAATATTTTTGAACATTATAGCTCATTTTGAAATTTTTTGAAAACTTTACAGTGATACTATATTATTTTTATTCAGGGTGTTTCTAAAAAACATGTGCCATCTCTCGTGGGGAGATTCCTCACGTAAAAATAAGATTAATTTTTCATTTCAACATAGGTCCGATTCCGTTTTGTGGGTGTTAAAGTCCTTAATGTTTTTTTTCGATTTATTATAATTTTCTTTGAAGTACTTTTAGCGTTTCGAATAAAATTTTGAGTGTCAGAATAGCAACCTTTAAAAAATTTAATATCATTAACTTGTGAAAGTTTTAAATAAGGCCTCAAGTTTCTATAAACATGGGTATGGAAATGCATAGTTTTAGATTATCAGATGTTAAAATTTTTTAAAATTCGGTTTTTTTGTAATTATTTTAAATACCATAATTTTTTTTAATTGTTGTAGGTTGCACTAATAGTAATAATAACTAATAGTAATAATATTTAATAATAAATTAGGTAAAGTAATATATAATTTATTAATTTTATTTTAATTTTAATTTTATTAATTATAATTAATAAAATTGCGTTTATCTCATCAAGGAGGCCGACCGAATTCAACAAAATATCAACGGAAAATTTTTAATTGGCATTAAACGGCCTATACAATTTTGATATCAAAAGATCAGTGGCGCACATGTTTTTTCTTTTTGAAAAATGTTCCAGTGATAACAAATATGCACGCCCCTGATGAAATTATCAACACTTTTGTAGCTCTTATAGTAACTTTTACCGTCAAAATTCACTAAAAGTACTTGGAAGAAAATTATAATAAATCGAAAAAAACTGTTGATGAAAAAGATTTTAACCCCCTGTAACTACGACACAAAGCAGAATCGGACCTATGTAGATATAAAAAATAAATCTTATTTTTACCTGAGGAATCTCCCAACGAGAGACGGGCACAAGATTTTTGAAACGCCCTGTATACTGAAATACTTGTTTATTTTGTTGATTTTTTCATAAAACTCTTTTGAGCATTCTCTTAACTTCTTTCTATCATACTTCAGAATATTCTCCAATATGCTGTACTACATCATTGTTTATAAATGCTACATTTTAAGGTATTTAAAATAGAAGTTAAGATACAGGGTGGTCCCAATTGTATCTGGAAAACTTCGGCAGCATATTCTGCAGATAAAAATAAGTAAAACGGTTCATATAAATGTATGTCCTAAAATGCTTCGTTTCGGAGATACAGGGTGTAGCAGTTTCATTTTTACTTCGATTTTTTCCAAATAAATTTTGAGCTAATGCCGATGTTACGGTTAAAGTCTGCTGTCCGGGTAATGTAGACATTAACAGGTTAATGTCTGGGTTTGGTTATGTTTTTGGTTGTTTTGTTGTGTGTTATTCTCGAGATTAACCGGGTAATGTCGACATTAACCGAATATCGGACCTCAACCGTAACACCGATATTTGGATGAAAATTGGTATCTGGGTGATTTTTGACATAATAAATATTGATTTCGATGTCAATATGACTTCTGACTTCTACTTGTAGGGGCCGCAACCTACATATTTTTAGGAGAATAATAACTTTTCGTCCCTACCTGGATTACACTACTACTATTACTAAGGGCTCAAACGCACTGACGCGACGACTAGGTCGCAGTGACCAGTATTTGGTTCAATGTTATTAGGAAACTCAGCTGTGACCAGTAATAACGTTGAATCAAATGCTGGTCGCTGCGACGGTCGTCAGTGCGTTTGAGCCCTAAGCGAAAAAATATCCATTTCTGTCATTTTTTTACATAAAGAAGGTCTCTCGGTAAAAGACGCTACGAGTAATATGGTTCTTAAGATATTTGGAATTAAAACTGTATTGACATACAATGTATTGACATACATGTCATAAGTGACAAAAATTACACATGTTGACTGGATATTTATTAGTTTCAAAAAATAAATTTGAAATGTTTATATGCCAAAGATTCAATAGAAACAGTTTCATCGTATTTTTTTAGGAAATTTCATGGTTAGCTTAAAAAACAAGAAGTTCTAAAATTGGAAACGAAAAATACCCAGAAATCAGTTTTCATCCAAGACATTATTTGAGAAACCGAAATAAAAACGAAAGTTCTACACTCTGTATCTCCGAATCGAAGCATTTTATGACATAACTTTATACAAACTTTTTTACTTATTTTTATCCGCAGAATATACTTCCGAAGTTTTACGAATACAATTCGGACCAGCCTGTAGAAGACATTCATACTTTCACGATGTGTTTTAGTTTTCGTTAAAATACTTTTTGAGTGAGTCAGTAACATGTGGTTCAAGGTAGACTAACGAAATTTTTGAGGTGTCCTCGTTTTGTGCGAAATATTTTAGAAAGCCACATTCCATTAGATATGTTGAGTAACAGAAAACACGCAAAAAGTAAAATTAAAAGGGATATAAAGTTACATTTTTTCTATTATTCTTTAGTTTTAACACAGTACGATACAAATTTCAATTTAAAATACGAGATAAATTAGATTTTTAGTATATAGTGTGTTTCAAAAACATGTGCTATTTTCGTGTGGAGATTCATCATGTAAAAATAAGATTTATTTCTCATATCAACATGAGTCCGATTCTGCTTCGTTTCGTTGCTACAGGGAGTTAAAATCTTCATTTATTATAGTTGCCTCTAAATGCTTTTAATAATTAGAATTAAAAATTTTGAGGGTAAAACTTACTATAAGTGAAACATATTTTAATGCTAAAAAAGTGTTGCCATATTCACTAGAGACGTGCATATGGGTTATCACTGTAATATTTTTCTAAGAAAAAATATGTGCGCCACTGACTTTCTTTTCTCTTGTTTGTAAAATTGTGTAGGCTGTTTAATGTCGAAAATTGTATCATGATATTTTGTCGATTTCGATCTCCTTGATGAGATAAACGCAATTTTATTAATGACAATAATTAATAAAATTAAAATAAAATTAATAAACTATTTATTTAATTTAATTTTATATTAATTTTTATTAAAATTTATAATACTAATGTTCGGTCCTATCTACTTCAAATTCAAAAAAATAATGATCTTTAGGATAATTACAAAAGACCTATTTTTTAAACGTTTTTACATCCGGTAACCCACCCATGTTTATAAGAACATTTTTTCATATTTTTCGATCAGAAATCAATGGGCGCGTTCAGTGTGGCTGAGTTAACCTGTTGCCTAAACGGTCTATTTTTACACACAAAAACAGTCAGCTTCTTAGCAAAAGTCCCAGCGGTCAGTCAGCCGCTGTGTTCCCTGAACCCGCACAATTAGTACATATTGAACACTTTGGTCAGTTGACACTAAATTTTTTTAAATATTGCTATTAGACTTGGATTAAAGCAAATTAACAAAATTACGTTTATCTTATCAAGGAGACTGACATCGACAAAATATCAAGAGACAACGGCAATTTTAATCGGCATTAAACGGTCTACACAATTCTGCTAACAGAAGAAAACTCCCAGTGACGCACATGTTTTTTTAGAAAAATATTCCAGTGATAACCAATATGTATCTACATCGCTGGTGAATCTGTCAACACTTTTTTAGCATTAAAATATGTTGCGTTTATAGTAACTTTGACTATCAAAATTTCACTCTAATAGCCAAAAGAATTTAGAAGAAAATTATGATAAATCATAAATTCATTGATAAGAAAAATAAATCTTATTTTTACATGCGGAATCTCCCCGCGAAAGATGGCACATGGTTTTAAAAAACACCCTGCATAAATGTAATGTACTGTAGGGATTTTGCATTATACAGGGTGGTCCGAATTGTATTCCGGAGACTTCGACCGCATATTCTGCACATTAAAATAAGTAAAAAAGTTTGTATAAATGTATGCCCTAAAATGCTTAGTTTCGGAGGTACAGGGTGTAGAAATTTAATTTTTATTTTGATTACGATGTTTTTTTACGTCAAAAAGGTCTTTAGGTAAAAATCGCTACGAGTAATGGTTCTCAAGATATTTGGAATCTAAATTATAAATACCTGTCATCATTGACATAAATTAAACATGTTAACTAAATAGTTATTAGACTAAAATCAAAAAATCATAAATTTGAAATGTTTTCGTAACAAAAGTTCAACAGAAACTGTCTTATCATAATTTTAAAAATTTTTTTTAAAAATATTATAAGGATTTAAAAAAAATTCCCAAATTTATCATCTGTTATATCATCAATATACTATCTACTCAACATGTTTATTTTTTGTTAATAATGACATGTATTGACTATTTCCATTCTAAATATCTTGAGAACGGTTGCGCATAGAGATTTTCACCAAAAAAGGTCTCTTTTACGTACAAAACGTCGTAAATGTACATTTTTTACTCAATAATGTAATACAGGGACGGGCAAAAATTGATTACTCTTTAAACCAGTTAAACAATCTGTGGGTGGCGCCTTCTAAAAATAGGAGTCATATTAACATCAAAATCAAATTTCTCATGACAAAAAACTCCCAGATACCAATTTTCATCCAAATATCGACTTGACTTCAGAAATTATTTGGAAAAAATCGAAATAAAAATGAGACTTCTACACCCCGTATGTCTCCGAAACTAAGAATTTTAGGACATACATTTATACGAACTTTTTTACTTATTTTTATCTGCAGAATATGCTGTCAAAGTTTCCGGAATATAGTTTGGACCACCCTGTATAGTATATGCAGCTATTTGAATTACTAATTATAGAAACAAGACAAATGCATTTGTTTTCTACTGTAAAGCCAAGAATTTCCTTTAATTATTTTTTTTATTATGCTATTGTCTAGATTCATTTAAAAATAGTCTGAATCTTTACCCTTAGGTATACTACTAGTTAATGGTGGTTTTGTATTATATATTTAGATTTTTTTTTTATTTTAAGATGAAAAATATAATATTAGATCAATGATGCACATATTGTCCTGCCATATTTTGAACGCGGAAATAAAGCCAGATAGCGTTAAAGCATAATTTGTTTTCGCCATTTTAAATATAAACATAATTAATGAGTTCGAATTTGTAGCAACCGTTTGGCATCATAAATATCGTATTTCTTGCAGCTTCGGTTTCTGGTGACGGCGATTAATAGTCTGCAACAAGTCTGCAACAATGGATGTTAAAAAGTTGGTTTAACCTCGTTTTGCAAATCTATTCTTGAGCGGTAAAAAATAGAAAAATATTGTGCGTATTTTTGGAGACATTAGATGGCAAGAAATTGGAGTTTTTTTAGATCAGCGTTGTGAGAAAAAAATATAATATCGAAACACATACTATTTTATAATTAGAAATATACGTATATAACATGCACGGTTTTTGACGTTTCTGCTCCTAAATTTGTTTCATAAGAAATGGTAAAATCAGATGTTTCACTAGAAAAGACCGGAAACTGTTGTTGCTTAGCTTTATAAGTTGAATACTGTCATCAATCATTGATATTGATTATTGTTTCTATTTTATTACCATTTTTATGATCTCAAAATGCATCACACTTATCCGACAATTGTTGGTTGTCTTTTTATACACACAAATGATCTGTATAGACATTTCTTTCCAACACATTGTTTCTTATGGGAATCATTATCATCATTCATCATCATTTTCAGCTTATTCAACCATGTCCAGTTAGGGTGTAGCCTCCCTCACATATTTAGATACTCCCTTTGTAGTTGGGCCCATTGTTGTCTATTGTTGGCTATGCGGGCTCAAGTTATCCCTGCTAATTTCCTAATATCATGGTCCCATCTCAGGTTCGGTTTTCTTCTAGGTCTCTTAATTCCTTGTGGGTACCATACTGTAATTTTTGTGGTCCTTCTCCAATCTATTGTCCGTTCTTCTTGCCAGGTGTCCTGCCATTTGAGGGCTTTGATTCTGTGGATGCTATCCATTATCTCATGGGAATATTCTTCATTATACATTTTGGACGAAAAACGTGCTACAGTATTGTGTTTGGGAGGTTATAAGTTTTTTAGGAAATATTTGAACAATTCAGGTTCCTCTTTAAAGAAATAAAATAAAACTCTGGATAAAAAAGTTGCTGGTGATATCTCGGAATTGAAACGTCAGGTTTAAAATTTAATGGTACCATCTTGTGGAGCAGAAAAGTAGTAATTGGAGTATGGAAATTGGTATTTTCAATTAGAGCCAGAAAGTAATAATAACAAAATGGAAAAAATCGGTATTTTTCAAATATATTCGAAAGCAAGGCACGAGGTAGTGTGTGCTCTAAATACTTTGGGTGAGTGTACCAATGTTACGTTAGTTTGGTTACCAGGGCATGACAAGGGTAACGAAAAGGCATGATGAAAATGGCTAAACAAGGCTCATCAATGCCATTCTGTGGCATTGCAAAAGCAGTCAGGAGAATGGCCACAAAACGTTGGGTACATCTCTAGAATGGTGGAGAAAAAAGCAGGCCAAAAAGTTCATCGTAGAACATAGAGAATACAGAAATAAAGTCAAAGAACATAACAAAAAGATAGTCAAAGCTGTAGTGGATTTACTAACAGGGCATTGTAAGCTGAATAGGCATATAAAACTAATGAGGTTGATGGACGCAGCAATGTGCAGGTTCTGTCAATCTGAGGAAGAAACGACAGAACATATTTTATGTCGGTGCGACAGCTTGACAAATGTGTGGTTCTCGGTAATCGGCAATGATAGGCCATTAACAGAGAGTTATTTGGAGGGTTCACTCTCAAAGTTGCTAGATATTTTGAAAAGTATAGGACTGGAACATAATGTAACCTAAGGATCAGAAGAGACTACAATAGATCTGGTCTACAAATGGTCGCAGTGGATCAGGCAGATCCAGCCACCTCAAAAAATCTAAGGTACGGGGCATTATGATTTAAAATTATGCCAAATATGTTTAGAGTAGTTATTTCTAAACATAGTCTCTAGCTACTGTGTAACGATACATAAACCAGTAACCAGTATACTATACCCTTTACTAGCTAAGACTAGAATTTAATTATTACTTCTTGTGTAAATAGTAGCCAAAAACAATGAAATAATTTTGAAATCCAATTTCCACTACGTTAGTATATATGACAATGCTCATAGCGTGTATTAAAAATATAAACAAATAACTATTCAGAGTAACACTATAACTTATTTGTTAGTCGCCATGGAGCTGTTGGTCCAATGAAAGCGTCCCTAGTTTCTTTATAAATATCCGCATCCCATATTTAGAACAAAATGTATTTTCTTTTAATTAGCCGAGTGTTTTTCCAATAGACTCTTCGCTAAAACATCTATCCTTTTAATTTTCTAGGCATATTCAATTACAGGACCTATTTTTAAATCCGTCAGTGCACCTTTGTGTTTGTCTCCATCTATTTATAAAAGCCTGAGAGGTATAGAAGTACACTATAGACCGTCTCTCGGTCACTTCCGTGTAGTTATTTTTTTCTTCTCCTGCCACCTAGAAACTCCAAACGACACTACCTGCAGCTGCATGCACTTCTGCCATTACAATAAAAACAACCTTTCTCTATCCCCAATTGATGTTGGATTCTACTTTTCGGAAGTGGGGTTTCTCTTTGGAAAGGTGCGCAACCTGAGTCAGTTGCGTGTCGCCAAGTGGAACGTGTAATTATTTTCTTCTCTAATTAGTTTATTTCAAATGAATTTTAATTGGTATTAGTGCCGTATATTATGTGCATTCGTCAGGATTCGTGCAGGATCTTACTCAACGATTTTTTTTCAGATTCTTTTTCAAGTTTTAGCTCAGTTCATTTTACTTCTTCTCCTTCCTGGATTTATAGTTTGTTTTAGATAAACAACGATGATTGGTGACTGGTTGAATTATTTCTGGCTGTTGTTTTTCCGGTATCTTTACTACCCGAAAAATGCTATCGAAGGGTGAGTGTCATCTGCTGAGCATAAATGTTAAAATAAATTTCTCAGTCAATAATGAGTCCTTAACGTCTATTACGGTTTTATAGTTTCAAGATTTAGATCAATTTTAAGCACGTCGGTGTAACGGTTCTGTTTTAATAGCATCATAAAATGCGGATTATTGCTTAGTAGTCCGTGAATATGTTGGAATAATGTATTTTTCTGGCACCAAAACATAATCTTAAAATTCCAAATTGAAATTGAGATGGTAAATTTAGAATTCACACTACTAAATACAATTTACTTATAACAGTTTTGTGTAAACATAAAATAGCTAATGTTTTATTGTTTTGTTTATGCGATTTTAATTATTTATGGCATGACATGGAAATAATTAGATCGGGTCAGTGACAAAGTTGTAGCAAATGAAAATAAATAAAAATACTTGAAAATATTTTTGGTGAAAATTAGGCACAAATAATATCTATGAAAAATATTTGATGTGCAAAGAAAATTAATAAAAATGACAGATTGGTAGATTGGTATCTTAATGTAAGATTAAAGTTTAGAATAGTTTAGTGAATAAACTATAAATTTTGAAATTAAATTATTTTTGGCTAATCTAGCTTTGACTAACAGTAATTTTTAATTTTAAGTAATTTATGTTAGTGAAGATATTACTCAAATATTGCAGTATTTTTTGGTGTTGGTTTAGTTAGTTTGGGTTTTAGTAGTTAGTCTTTGAACTGAACCTCATGCATCAATATATTCTTTTTATTCCAAACTCAATTTTACAAATTTTTATTTAAAAAAATTTTTTGTTAAACTTTTTAAATTTTGTTATATTTACTCGAAATATATTATAGACAATAATTGTTATTATGTTTTTTTTTAATTTATTTTATGTTTGCTAATTTTTTTGCATTCAGTTGGATTTCAATTTTGAATCCGCCATAACAATAGTTTTTTATAAATTCTTATCAAAATAAAATTACTAAATCCAAATTATCTATGAAACATTACAACATGGTTTGAAGTATATTTTTTAAGTATATACTATTTTTTAGAATATTTTTTTTTAAATATAGTCTGCATTTAATTTTTTTGCAGATTTATACCAACAGTGCGATGTTATGATAATTATATATTAATCTAGTAACTAAATGCTAAAAGTATTTTTTTTATTTTCTCATACAAATATTTTTGTAATATAATCATTTTTTGAACTTCTATATAATTTAGAAAATTATGTAAATATTAAATATAAATCCATACACGCAATGCAAAACCCAAACCCATGCAATATAAACCCATCACAGGAAAATGTAGATTAAAAATTAATTATTTGTATTTTCTTTTTACAGTAACAATATTAAATATTCTCTTATAGCTGTCCTCGGATGCTTTATAGTGGATAGAGCAAATTTTAGTGAAAGGTAAAACGATATGTGATCAAAAATGTGGTGTTCTACATAAATTCATCTTCGTTACCAAATTTCAATATAAAAACTCATGTTGCGCTTTCATATTTCAATATTCCAAAGACAGTTTTATAAACGCATAATATTTAAATTTATTACAGTTAAAATTAAATCAACGTATACATTAAACATTTGTTGCTAATATAATTTGATTTGTGTGTGAAGTATGAAAGTTGTTGGCCAACAATATATAAAAATGAATTACATCAGTTATTTTGGGATGTTTTAAATTCAATTCAGAGAATGTTATTGCGCCACTTGTTTTGTTCTAAAGTTCAGTGATACATTTTTTAGACGGTATTGAGCATTGAGCCAATACAGTTAATTAAGCCTAGATGTATTTGCTATATGAGGTCTAATCATAAATATCGAAAAATAAACATTGACTCATTTGACATAAATAATTATATTTTATTATTAACTATACCTTATAATGAGTAGTTAAACTAGGGTGGTATGATATATTTCCTATGCCTCAATCTATCAAAAACTAAAGTTTTGTCATATAAAAGTACTACATAACCTTTTGTACTTAATAACACCATTATTGACGTCGTGGACTATGTGAAATTTTTAGGACTTGTAGACAACTCGTTAAAATGGGACTTGCACATCGAAGCTTTATCAAAGAAACTAAGCGCTGCCTGTTTTGCGCTAAGATCAGTTTCTAAGGAACTTAACTTATCAATCTCTAGAATAGCCTATTATGCCCTTTTTGAGTCACATCTTCGTTATGCCCTTCCATTCTGGGGTACTTGGTGCGCAACAAAATTTGATCGTATTTTCAAACTTCAAAAGAGAGCAAGCACTTTGATATTTATTGGGACTGAACAGTAGAACTCACTGCCAGAATTTTTTTAGAAAAATCAAAATACTGGCTTTACAGTATTACTTTACAATTACTTCCTTATTCATTTTTGAATCCGTTTATTCCCGAAAGGCCATCTCACAACTATCCACTTAGGAATGCGGAGCACGATCTTCATCTGCCAACCCCGAGCTCAGAACTAGTTAAAGGCTCAATACTGTACAATGCCAAAAAAATGTACAATCATCTGCCTTTGAATATCAAGTGGCTTTCATTCTTTCCCGCATTTCGCAAAGCTCTCAAATCATACTTACTGGAGAGAGCCCTATATGCGGTAAACGACTTTTTTGTTGAAATCATGAACAATTTTGAATTTTAAAATTTTGATCATCTCACACACTGGTTAAAGGTCTAGTATTTAATATTTAATATTTTATAACTCTTACATGATTACATCCATTTACAATTTCTCTATTGTAAAATTTTATTGATACGCTTTTTTTGTGTTCTGCAATGTCCATGTATGTTTTATTTGTAATTTTAATGACGTAAATTTTTTTGAATTGATTTGTATTGTATGATATTTTTTATTATTTGTATATTTTTTGTGCTTTTGTTTGTTTTGTAAATGCTTTGTCGATGAAGTTATTTTGGCTTTTTGTACAATTAAAGCGTTTTGTACAATTAGCTTATTTATTATTTTGGACGCAAGATGGCGGCCGTTTGGAATCGGTTTATATCAAGAACGGTAAACTAATTTAATTGTTCTTGGGTTTATATCGCCTGTCATGATTGTTAAAGTGGTAGAGGTGCCTTTAGTTGTAATAACAGATTGGCTTCAACCGGTTGTGGACATAATCAAAGAAAGTTTTTGTGTTATTTTATTGTAGATCTTTGGTTGCTTCTTGTGAGTTAATATCAACGAAATGAATGAAGTTAAAGTATCCCTTAAAAAATCAATTTATGTTCGGTACATCCCAGTTCTACAAACAAATATTAGGTGTAGATAATTAAAAAAAAAGTACAGAAAAGTTATTAAATTTTATTATACAGTTATCGTTCTCGGCGCCTTCATAAAAAACACGGCGCAATGGTTTGATATGTCTTTCTAAATATTGCTGTGACTTACTATAATTGACTTACGATTTCATTAGACCGGTCAAAATTCTAGTAATAGATAGATCATTCCTCTTGTCAGCAGAAAATTGAGATAAAGTTCTCCTGCGGCTGTGCTTGCAGTCTCAGTACTCAAAAGACGGCGATCTCTACGATTATATTTTTTGAGGTGGCTCGTGATGAGCGAGATTCTTTTTATGTAAAAAGTGCATCTAGTAAACATCTATTAAAACACGAGTCTTGAAGTAAGACCCATGACCAAGACCAATACCAAAAGAGTCCATTTGTTCATCACTAGAAGTGGTTATTGGCCTGTTCCACTGTGACCTTTATATGTATATTGTGATTCTTTTCTCATCTTTAGGTTATATTCTTTAGTCATATCCTTTTCAAAAATTCTGATAACTTAGAGACACCTTTGCATTGCCATAAAATGTGTCCTGCCATTTTGTTTATTGATTGACGAAATTTGCACATGGCTTCATCAACCAATCCTATCAACTTTAGATTCGTATTGAGCTTGCAGTGCACTGCTAGGAAACCAACTACTGTTTTAATAGTTAGCTTGTCTTTGAATATCATCATTTCTTTTAGTATGAACTTTTTAACTGTTTGTCCTGGTGACTTTGTCCATTATTCTAAAGATTTTTTGACCACACTATAGAAGAACATAGTATTCGGCCGTATTTATATATTTATAGAATATCTGCTTATAATGAAAATAAATGCAGCTGTTAATATTTACAAATGCCGTTGAAAACCATCGCGATGTTACACGAAAGTTCCAGAATATCCAATACGAAGATAATATGTCTTCTTATTTACTACGCAAACCTTGCAGCAACTTCAAAATTAAAATCGGCCGATTTTATTTATGAGTCCAGCTGAACCGATGCTTGGACACTAGCCAGATACCCGACGTGGACAATATGTATATTTAATTTTTTTAAGCTGGTCTTATAGCCTGAAAAAAATAGTTAATTTTAGTTTTGTATCCGTGGCAATGTTGGGTCGACTTCTGGTTATCTGGGCCAAACGATTGCATAAAAAATACGATTTGTTGTGACAGATCATTAATAAACATGAATACATTTATATTATAATAATATGACATGTAAGAATAATATACAGATTGTCCGAAATTTGAAGACGGTCATTGGTACCTCAAATTCAACATGGTATAATATAACTATTCTTAAACTATTAATAAGGTAACTATTCTTAATTAGACTTCATCTAGGAAGGTTAGGTTAGGTCGCTGAGGTTTGGGATCATGACTGATTCCTCACTCGGAGGCCTTGGGACCATTGCTATACCCCTGTATTATTGTACTAAACCTTCCTCTCATTATTTCTTTGGGTGAAAGCAATTCCAGCTCTTTGCAAAGTTCCCGATGTCGCTGAGGTTGGCTTCTACTGCTTCCTCTAGTCGCTCCAAAAAACCTTGCCCTAAAGTTTTAAAGCGTCGGTATTCCAGTGGCAGACAGTGGCACAGCAGGGTGCTCTATGGTTTCCTCTTCCTCTCCACATTCTCAGCAGTAGTCGTCGTTGGAAATCTTCCATCTCACGAGGTTTACTCCCGTGGGGCATTTTCCAGTGATGACAGTTACAATTATGAGCACTAGGTTCTTTGTGTTCTAGTAGTTGTTTCGTCTTTATGCTATCTACCACTGGCCACAGTCTTCGAGCTGTAGCGCGTTTTCTGGTCTAGCAGATATAGACTCGTGTTTGCCATGATTTTCCCTATCACTGGCAATATCCTGGAGTGACCGTAGTTGGTCTGGTTCCACAGATTGGATTCCTATAATCTTAGGGCACCCTTTGAGACCAGATCCTTCACGAGCCAGTCGATTGATTGTAAGGCCAGAATTACTTCTAGAGCAGCTTGCGCTGTGTTGTTCCTTGCTCCAGTTGTACCTAGAGCTGCTAGTGGCTGTACTTTTGTGAGACTTTCTCTATTACTTTCTTTAAGTACCGCTTCCCACCATACTAGTGATCCATAGGTAATGATTGATCTAACTATAGCAGTGTACATTCATTGTATAATGTACGGCTGCAGACCCCATCTTCTTTTAAACAGTTTCTTACATTCATAGAATGCATTGGTTCCCTTTATCATCCTTTCCTTCGTGTTCCTTTTCCAGGAAAGCTTTGAGTCCAGAATGATTCTTAAATATTTTGTTTCCTTAGTGTCACCAAGTGTCTTCCCTTCCAGCTTTGGTAGCGTTCAGGTATTACAATCTTGTATTTTCTTGTACACAGAATGAGTTCGGTTTTGTCTGGGTTGATACTCAAACCATTCCTTTTTACCCATTCTGTTAGCTTCTTCAGAGCAGATTCCACTGATCGTCTGCCAGTCTTGGCCAACGATCAGTATTACCACGTTGTCTGCATATGCCGTTATGTCCTAATTCCTTTCATTGTCAGAGAGGTCAGGATCGGGTTCATTACAATCAGCCACAGCAGAGGTGAATATCCCTCTTTGTGGCGTGCCTCTTGTTGCGCGCTTTTCGGCTGAGCTGTTCTAAACTACTTCTTAAAAAATTATTAAGTTTTCGACTATCTTTTACATGTTTAGTAATGATCATAATATAATCTTATCCATTTAACAACATAGCAAATGTTTTGCATCACCAGTAATATACCGCTAAATAACGCTTTTGGAATGTCAAGCTTTTCAGAAGTCTGTAATAAATCTATAAAGGTCTATAAGTATAAAATTCTGTGGCACACTGGAGACACTGACCGCAGTGACCGCTACCCTGAAAATAATCCAAATAATCCTTTAAACTTATCTGTCTATGATTATGAAAGTCTGGTTTTTAAAAGAATTTAATTAAAAAAGGTAGTATAGCATTTGAATGGTGTAAAATTATTTTCTTTGCTTTTTGGAACCAATCTCAAAACATATTATACGGACTCTCTGTTGGCACACCGAACAGGTTCGACAAATTGTTTAACGTTTGTTTAATACTTTTGACAACCCTGGAGGTCCATTATGTTTATTTATAGACATACCTTAGGAGAAAGGTCGGAAATAATTGCTAATTGATATCAAATAAATGTTGAGGGTAGATTTTTTTCCTCCTTGATGGAACGCACTAGTTTATTTTTGGACCAGTTCTTTTGTGATGTTGAACAATTGTGATGTCAAACACGTAATTAGCTAAACGTTTGCAGTGTTTTTTAAAAATATTTTTACGAGATGACGTTTCACTTTGAACACAAAATTTACTTCTATATATAATAAAAATGCTTTATTTATATTTAGAGAAACATTTTATGGCACTTCTCTAATAATAGAGAATACCTGCTTCATCAACATTAAATCATCTACCACGTTTTTTATATTATTCTCATTATCAATTCAAAGGATGCAAATCGCAATAAAAATTTGTTTCACATTTATAGTTACATTGTAATACATAATTATTCTTTTAGAAAAACAACAGCACAATTTCCTGAAATCGAAGACTTTGCGAACAAAGTAGAAGATAAACGGAATAGGGAACACGGCACCAATATGTCGAATATGCAAGTATCTGTGCCCCAACAAAGTGGAGAAATTGTATCTGCTAACAGAGAGGAAGACAGTGAATGTGTAGAGGAAACTACTTTGACAGAAGTAAGTATCCATTAACTCTAGCAAACTAATTTAATTCAAATAACATAATTGAATAAGACGTCTTAAAGTCATGTCTTGGCATAATTAATAATAGTTTTGTGGAACTGTTCATGCAAATTTCTGCAATGCTATGACAGCCTCCTCCTCCTTCCTATTACTCTATGAGAGTATTGTGACATTATGTCGAAATAAAATCGAAATTATTGTGTCTCTTCATGTTGTTATGTCTTGCGCGGCAATACTGGCCTTGTGCAGACTATGACCTATTATCGTTTTCATTTGGTCTACCCAACGGTTTGGAGATCTGTTTGGATGTCTCCGAGGCATAAGTGGAAAATTAGGGCTCTTAGTAGTCTTAGTTTGTTGCTAATTGAAACGGCTGAATTTTTCCATATTTTATTAACTTTGATGATGGAATTGCGGGCTATACACAGTCTTCTCTTGATTTCTGCATCGCATCCTCCTTTTTTTAAGATCAAAGAGACTACTTTTCTATATATATAGAAAAGTAGTTTATGGTAACATAGTTTTCTAGAAAGTATATTATGATCAGATTAATTGTAGTCTTTTTACTAATACTAATATTTTAATAAATTATATGAAAAAAATAATTAGGCCTAATAATGCTATTGCATCTTAAGTTCCATATTGTTTTATAGATGTTTATTATTAATTTTAATTAACTTCATATGTTTTTACTGTTTTAATATTTTGTTAAAGAAACACAAAATGTATAATCACCTTTTCCGTTGCATTGAGCTAAATAAATACTCTGCTTCTATAACATATTAAAACAGCAAAAAAATATCACGTTAGTCAAAATTAATAATAATCATCTACCAAAGAATGAAAACCTAAAAATGATATTACCATGGAACCGATTTGATTTTTGAGACTTTTTGAGAAAAGAAGTATATCCATTTTCATGATTTTTATATTTTTTCTCTAAAACGGTAAAGAACTTTGGGAAAGTGTAAACGGGATTATAACGATTTTAGGACAAGCAAAGCGAAACTTTTATGAAGAATGCATTTTCCAAAATGTTAATTTAAAAAAATCCTCATGTAAAGACAATCTGGAGATCTACTGTAGATTAATTTTTATTATTTTTTAAATATTTGATTCGTATATAATAAATTATATTTGATCATTTCTTGATATTCATAAATTATTCTACTATTTTTAAAAAGTTATGTACCTGTCCATATAAAAAAATTGGCGCTGAGAGGCACGTATAGCCGCCCATACTAAAATATGTTAATATCTCAAAAACTGCGACTTTGACTGATTTTGATGTTATTATAAACTAGGTTTTTCCTGCGACTACGTTCGCGTTACACCTCGAGTAGTTCATGCATTGATTTAAATGATTTACTTTGTATATAAGACGTGAGTGGAAGCCCTACCAATGCCTTTTTTAAACAAACTATGTTCTAAGGAGTTTTTAAGACGCGCTACTCGTATTCATATTTGAAAGTTACTCCAAAAATTTGTTCGAATTATGTTCTGGGTATTAAACAGTGGGCCAAGTCGTTGAATAAAGTGCAAATTTTTCCAGGGGCTGGGTAGATCTCGATTAAAACCATATTTTCTCCCTCACCTTTTTTCAATAAACCTCCCAATAATCTTAACTGGAGTTATTCTTACTTAAAAATTTCCCAGAAAATAATTTTTTTGCCTTAAATTTTGAGAAACCACGCAGCTTTCTGGGTTTTCTGTCTGTAAATTTATCTACTTACCTATCTATGTTGCCATATTATCAGATATATATAATATATATCTCTTTCTCTATTACCTCCTTGAATTTAATATAAAAATAAAAAACCCAAAAAGTTTTTCAAAAAATTCAAAAATTTTCAAAAAAAAAAAAAATTTCCCCGCGAAGAAAGCTCATATTTCGTGTTTTCTGGGTTTCAAAATTAGCCTACTTACCCGCCTTAAGGACATTTTAATTAAATTCGCAACTTATTTAAACTCCGCTCGACAAAATCGATATGTTTATCTCTTTGACTTATTACATATTTGTTACTTAAATTTATAAAAGCCGTCAATATGCCAATTTCAAGACCATTTTTATTCTCTTTAAATTTATTATGGTACTTAAGAAAATTCGAAAATTTTGAAACCGATTTTTTATGTTTTTATCGCCTGGTAATATGATTTTTATGACACACTTCGTTACCAAAAAAATAAAACTTTTGATTAAAGAAGCCACGTCTGAACACAAAAATCCACCTAATTTCTAAGAAGTTAATCGAAATAAGGTATTTCACAAAGTTTCCCAATTTTTGACCCAACAAAATATTTTTTTGAAATCCATTGCCTTTTCTAACCAACTTTTTCAATGTTTAAAAAACTAACTTCCATTGACTTAAACTAATTATGTATGCTTTGATAGAGTGTGAATGGCGCAGATCTTCCAGGGCCGGTTTTTTATTTCTTATTTATATATATTTATCGAAATCGAAACCCAAGCAATCTTCAAAGAAATTTTGCACAAAATCTGCAAAAAATAAAATCTCTCCCCAAGAATATATAATAAATTTTTAATTTACTTTTTTTTTTTTTTTTTTTTAAATACATAAATTTTTACTACAAATAAAGAATCTGTTTTGACCAAAATCATCGCAAGATTTTCATATACTATTGGAAAAATACTCATATTGTGCGCGCGCTTGTACTAATATAAACTCCCTTGATATTTTATTTTTTACATCTCTTTTTTTGGTTTATTTAGAAAAAAGGAGATAATTCAGAATACAAAATGTACCTTTAATAAAATATAAATAAAAAAAAAAAAAAAATATTTCGTTTATATTATTGATGTCACTAAAAAAACCCTTCTATAAAATTTTATACTGCCATAGATCTCTCTCTCTCATGCATTCGTACAGCAAACTTCATTCCCTATTCTCTCCTAAGACTTATAAATTCTATAAAATAGATTTATACAAATAAATATATTTTTTTTTTTTTTTTTTTTTTATTTCAATTTTTATGTTTATAATCCAGAGGTCACAAAGCTTTATATAAAATTCTTACTAACTTTACTCATTTCGTTGACTGAATTTTCAAAAATCTCTTCATTCATTTTTTCGCTAGGATTTAATTCTTCTAGACCACATAAGTAAGGAATTTCATAAAAAACAAATTTGTTCCGACATAATCTTTACCCTCTAGGAGGATGAATTTCCTAAAATCGCTTTTGTGTAGCTAATTCACCAATGTCGTTTTTAAACCGAACCTTTTCCATTCTAAGGTATTTTTATGTATTCTAAAGCTGGCTGTATAAACTGATCCCTAAAAATATCTAAAACTTCATATATAATCTAACTGACAAACCACTGACAATGACAAAAAAAATTAATTTTTCTGGAGGTATTGTGTGTAGGTGTTTTTTCAGGTATGTTTTAATATTTTAGTCGATTTTACACAAAAGAAATAGCCATTCAACAAATTTAAAAATATTTTATAAACAAATATTTTTTTTTTTTTTTTTTTTTTTCCATTTAAAAAAAGAATCATCAAGATTGTAAAGCGGTTTCGGCGGAATGAATGCAACAAAAAACCCTTTTGGGCTTTTTTATATGTGGATAGGAGTTTGATTGCAAATATTATTCCTATCTTAAATTGAAAACCGAGTTTTCGCTAGCTACTGTAATTATGGAGTTACGATTTTTTTAAAATTTTTAAATCCCCTCCCATAACCCCCTTACCAACCCCCCAACCCCCCACCAAAAAATAATGGCCAGATTCTCGGGTGCCACAGTATTTTTGATGTCAAATTTGGTTTAAAATCATTCCAGCGGCTTTTGAGTTTTAATTCGTGTTTACAGACGGGACAGTGTCAGACAGTTCAGAAAGGACAGACAGACAGAACAGACACCATGAAATATACTTTTGTAATTTTAGGTCCATTTTATGAACCCAAGTAATCTCATTTTGAGTGAAAATTTTAAAAAAAAAACTTTTTGGGCCGATCCTAATAGTCTACCATACCTATGGTATGGTCGGCTAAAAAATAGTTAAATGAAAATAGGAAACATAAGATATCCGTCACAAACAAATTTAGAAAAAACCACCCAAAACAATTTTCTACACCTGGATGATTTGGTTCTTACCAACTTTTGCGTATACATTTGTTTTTTTCAAAAGAGTTTAAAGCAGACCAGAATAACAGTCTTAAGCCATTAGACAGGAACGAGACAAAGGACACCGCCTCGAGCAGGAACGATATCATCCCGTCTATCTCTTAGAGGCGCTGCACGCTCAACCAATCCCACAGGGCCATGGAGGCTAGGCAGCAAGTACCTGATCGGCGAGTTGCTCCCCATTCATAATATGTTTTTATGTAATTTTAATGACGTAGTTAAATTTTTTTGAATTGATTGCCTTATTGATATTGATCATTTATTTATTTGTATATTTTTTGTGCTTTTTTGTTTGTTTGTAGTAAATGTTTTCTGATGAAGTAAGTTATTTTTGGCTTTTTGTACAATTAAAGCGTTTTGTTACAATTAGCTGTATTTATTATTTTTATGCTGACGCAAGATGGCGGTCCGTTGGAAATCGGAGTGTTAATCAAGAACGCTAAACTAATATAATTGTTCTTTGGGTTTATATCGCCTGTCATGATTGTTAAAGTGGTAGAGGTGCCTTTAGTTGTAATAACAGATTGGCTTCAACCGGTTGTGGACATAATCAAAGAAAGGTTTTTTGTGTTATTTGTATTGTAGTCATTGGTTGCTTCTTGTGAGTTAATATCAACGAAATGAATGAAGTTAAAGTATCCCTTAAAAAATCAATTTATGTTCGGTACATCCCAGTTCTACAAACAAATATTAGGTGTTAGATTAATAAAAAAAAAGTACAGAAAAGCTTTATTAAATTTTATTATACAGTTATCGTTCTCGGCGCCTTCATAAAAAACACGGCGCAATGGTTTGATATGTCTTTCTAAATATTGCTGTGACTTACTATAATTGACTTACGATTTCATTAGACCGGTCAAAATTCTAGTAATAGATAGATCATTCCTCTTGTCAGCAGAAAATTGAGATAAAGTTCTCCTGCGGCTGTGCTTGCAGTCTCAGTACTCAAAAGACGGCGATCTCTACGATTATTATTTTTTGAGGTGGCTCGTGATGAGCGAGATTCTTTTTATGTAAAAAGTGCATCTAGTAAAAATCTTAGTTAAATACACGAGTCTTGAAGTAAACCCATGACCAAGACAATACCAAAAGATTCCCAATTTGATTCATCACTTAGAAGTGGTTATTGACCTGTTCCACTGTGACCTTATATGTATATTGTAGTGCTTTTCTCATCTTTAGGTTATATTCTTTAGTCATATCCTTTTCAAAAATTCTGATAACTTAGAGACACCTTTGCATTGCCATAAAATGTGTCCTGCCATTTTGTTTATTGATTGACGAAATTTGCACATGGCTTCATCAACCAATCCTATCAACTTTAGATTCGTATTGAGCTTGCAGTGCACTGCTAGGAAACCAACTACTGTTTTTAATTAGTTACATTTGTCTTTGAATATTCATATTTCTTTTTAGTATTTGAATCTTTTTAACTGTTTTCTGGTGACTTGTCCATTATTTCTAAAGATTTTTGACCACACTTATTTAGAAGAACATAGTATTCGGCCTGGCCTATTCACTTATATGTATCAGAATATATTCTGCTTATTAATGAAAATAAATGCAGCTGTTAATATTTACAAATGCCGTTGAAAACCATCGCGATGTTACACGAAAGTTCCAGAATATCCAATACGAAGATAATATGTCTTCTTATTTACTACGCAAACCTTGCAGCAACTTCAAAATTAAAATCGGCCGATTTTATTTATGAGTCCAGCTGAACCGATGCTTGGACACTAGCCAGATTACGACGTGCGACAAATATGTATATTTAATTTTTTAAGCTGGTCTTATAGCCTTGAAAAAAATAGTTAATTTTAGTTTTGTATCCGTGGCAATGTTGGGTCGACTTCTGGTTATCTGGGCCAAAACGATTGCATATAAAATACGATTTGTTGTGACAGATCATTAATAAACATGAATACATTATATTATATAATATGACATGTAAGAATAATATACAGATTGTCCGAAATTTGAAGACGGTCATTGGTACCTCAAATTCAACATGGTATAATATAACTATTCTTAAACTATATATAGGTAACTATCTTAATTATACTTCATCTAGGAAGGTTAGGTTAGGTCGCTGAGGTTTGGGATCATGACTGATTCCTCACTCGGAGGCCTTGGGTATATTGCTATACCCCTGTATTATTGTACTAAACCTTCCTCTCATTATTTCTTTGGGTGAAAGCAATTCCAGCTCTTTGCAAATTCCGATGTCGCTGAGGTTGGCTTCTACTGCTTCCTCTAGTCCTTCCAAAAAACCTTGCCCTAAAGTTTTAAGCGTCGGTATTCCAGTTGCGGACAGTGGCACAGCAGGCGCTCTATGGT
>NW_022147138.1:119182-151260 GCF_002938485.1 Sitophilus oryzae
GTTGCTCAGTACGTACTTCGTTCAGTTACGTATTGCTATAAGTTTTAATGTATTAAGGTAATGGGATTTGCATTGTTGTAAATTTACAGTAAGATTTATCAAAATTAAAATGTGTAGCAAATATTTTTTTTTTTTTTTTTTTTTATTTTTTTCTCATTCTGCGTCAAATTCGGCTTTATAGTTTATGCGTTTTTTTAAACCAAACGTGAAGGACATTCCTTTGCAACAAGTAGATTTTTTAGACGTTTTGATACATAAATATATAATAAAAAAAAAAAAAAAAAAAAAAATTGTACAGGGTGTTCCAAATTCGAATTTCATCACTGTTTGGGATCTTGGAAAATGTGCAAGTGATACAAGGTAGGTTAAATGGAGACAAAGTTGCACAGTTTGATGCTGATCAAAATGTCACCTTAAAAGTTTAAAAGAATTGGAATATTCATGATTTTTATATTTATTTTTATGACTCCATTCGATTAGATAAAACAAAGTGTTTTATATTCTCATTACTTTACTTTTTGTTTTACAAGTTGGTGTTGTCTACAATCAGATTTTCAAAGCGACGCGCGACGCGACGGCTTTTCGACTGACCTGTCATCATCAACTTTATTTTTTAGTAGTGCAGTTCTGGATTTTTTATTGAGTATTTTAAGAGCTTGTGAGATCCCAAAACAATTCCTATACCCAGAAAAATTCTGGAATTTACCTGTGAAAAAAATTAAAGATTCTCCAGATTGTTTTTCATAAAGAATCCTCTTAGTATGAGCTCGATACAAAATGGTAAATATTGTGGAATATGAATCAATGGGAGGAGTTAATCACCGCAACCTGAAAGATCTATTGTGTTCCTCTTTCTTAGTTATAACTCATTATAAAATCTATAACTCATAATCTACAACTGTTGTAGGGGGACATGGAAAAGTATCAATCATTATACTCAGTAGACCGAGCTCTTTTAAAACCTGAAATATAAAATGCAGGTCCGTATTTAAAAAAATTTGAATTTCACAAATTGTGAGTTAATTTGAAAATCTAAAAATACTGTCAGATAGCCCTAATAAAGTGGCTATGAGAATGTGCTATTAGTTTTTTGATTTTCTAAAAAATAACGACAGGAAAACATAAAATCGATTTTCACAAAAATCGTTTTTTTCCAAAAAACTCAGCAATCCTTAAATTTCTAAAACTTTTTTGTTGGCATCTTGGTGAACATCTAAAGGAGCAACTTTGCCCCAATTGAACCATCTATTACGGTTTCCGAGATACCAATGCTCGTACCTCGAATTTGTAGCATCCTGTATATTGTGTTCTAGCGGACCGATTTTGATGATATTTTAAGCAATTTGTAGCTAAATTATTTGACTTAAATTAAAAAATGTCTCTCTTCCGGTTCCCATCTGTCAACTATACAAGGGAACACAAAATGCTGTTATTTTGGTAAAAGTTTGGAACCCTCTGTGGAATATGTTAAAAAAGCAAGGAATATGAAAATAATTTTATCATCTAGATGCATATTTTTCCGATAGTTTATCTTTTACTTCATCTCAATAGCTTTATTGTTTTTTAGATATATTCGCTTTTGAAGAAGCCACTAACATTTTTTGGTAATTTTTACATTAAAACCATGCCTTTGCTTTTGGTCTCAGTCAACAGACCTATGAAATGGTGTTTATGAATTATATAATGTCACTGTTATTGAAAAATCATACTATTATTGTCTGTTGGCTGTTGGGCAGTTACTCTAGCAGATATGGTTTTACGTCCAAAAGCTGTATCCGCTAGAGTTGCTTTAATTGAAGATGATAGAGATCAAAATTATGTCGCTAACAGATTTACGTGTACACGAAGTACAGTGCAATCACCTTCTCGAAATAAGTTTATCTGCTAGATGTTCAGCAGCGTTTGTATGAGCACTTCGAATCGAGTCGATCGATTTATTGTAAGTTTATCGCTAAGAAACAAAAGGAAAGGTATGGTTTTAATGTTAAAATTACAAAAAATGTTAACGTTTTTAAATGCGAATATGTTCAACAAAAAAAAACTAAAAAATGTCTATACATCTAAGTGTGTGACGGATTCATCTCCCCAAAGAAGTCCTATGGGTATTTCGCCACTGTAAGAAAAATCTACAAAGTAAAATAGTTATTTTTGTAAACACTGCTGCGTTTGTATCCAACAGAGACTAACTGTCAGCAGTGGTTTAATAATAAACAAATTTGCCTAACGGACAAAAAATGCTTAACGTTTCGTAAAGTATATCTCTTTCCGTCATCGGAAGCAAAAAAAACACAAAGAACAAAAAAATAGAAATAAAACTATTGAGATGAACCAAAAAACAAAATAATGAGAGAGGATGTGCCTAGATGATAGAGGGATTTGTAAATTCCGTTCTGCCTTAACATATTCCATAGGGTGATTCAAACTTTCACCAAAATATAAACATTTAGTTTTTCTTCGTATATTTGACAGATGCAAACTTTCATTTTTAACTTAGAAAGAGATACTAAAAAGTCAAATAATTTAGCCACATACTGCTTAAAAATCATCAAAATCGGTAGAACAAAATATATTAAACTTCAAAATACATCAAAATTTTAAGGTGTCTCTTTTTCGTGCCGATGAGCGTATCTTATGAACACTTAAATCTTGTCATAGGTTCTATTTGCTTAGTGTATATAAAAATATTGATAAATAGTATCAAAATATGACATTTTATTTAGATTTTGCAATTAAAAATTGTATAAATATAGAAAAGTAAAATTACAACAACAGTACGTCAATAAAAATTAGTTCAAAAACTTAAACAATTAATATTTACATAGTTTTTCAGAGACTTATTCCTATTGTGGACTCTAGTTGTAAGAGAACGAATTCTGGTAAGTTTGATGTCTCGGTGTCTTTCATGGCTTTTTTACCCATAGCTGTTTACAGTATAAAATGTAAAATGTAGCTGAACTAACAAAACGTTACTTAAATTTAGACTAAAAATATATATTATAAATTTTGTGTCTTTATTAGGACCAACAAGAAAAAAGAAACCATCAAGTACGTGCGGAACACATCACCAGCAGGCTTTTATAAACCCCTACCATTGGAACCGACCAAATCCTTCGAACCACTCAAACCTTTTGAACCTTTAAAACCATTTGAGCCAGTGAAAGCTTTTGAACCTCTTAAACCATTCGAGGCACCAAAATCTTTTGAGCTAACTAAGCAGTTAACCGGTACAGTTAATAAAGAACCCATTGTAAAAGAAATTGAAGATATATATTCTGACGCTTTAGCTAAAATAGGTGGTATAGAACTAATCAAGGAACCTGTTAAACAAGAAAACAATATCAGTGTAAATGGGTTTAACGGTGTAAATCAGAATCTTAATAATGGTCAAAATGTTCATAGTTTTAGACCGGTAACATTTTCAGCTGGTACACAAGAGCAAACTCAACCAGTAAAACCACCGGAAAAAATAACTGAAATACCAATAGACTCAAATAATAACCAGGAAGCAACTAACTGGTTACCTTCGGGTTATGTTCCAGTTGAACCTCTGTCTCCTTTGAGGTTATCTGACTTAGAACCTCCACTGTCTTCTCCTCAACCTCCACCTGTACCACAGATTACCTTGACAAGCGACAGTAATACAGATATCCCAAGAATATTAAACAGCAATGCAGAGAATAAGGCTGAGATTAAAGAAGAAAATATAAAAACAGTTTAAAGGAAATTATTTCGGACTTGGACAAATACGCTGAGAAGGATAAGGAATTGAAGCAGGAACCAATAGGATTTCTACCATCTTTAATCAAGATATCTTAAAACAGGTATTCTATAGTGAAATTCAAAGTTGTGAGCACGTCGCGTCGTCAGTACAAAATGTTTTGATAATTATTAATAAAATGTAGAATGTAAAATCTATGAGAGGGGGGAAGTTAATAACTAACCTAACCAATTTTACAGACTTGTTATGTCCCTTTTCTTGAGTTATAACTCATCATACAGCTTCAGAACTTTGTTAAAAGCCAGTATCTCAGACGGTTCTCCATCTCCGATATCAGTCGTACCAAAGTTGAAGCACAAATGGTTGTCGTCTGCAGTGATGAGGTATTCCCCATTTTCCCACAGAATCTGCATTCTTAGCTTAAATCGACTGAGGTGTTCATTGATGAGGCAGTGTCCTCTTAAAAAACCGTGACAATTTGAAGATTGTTCTTACTTAAATCAAGGAAAATCTTTGATTTTTCTCGATCGTAAGTTCTAAGAAATTTCTTGGAGTGTCTTAGACTGTTGGAGAATTCCCATTCCAGATTTCGGATGGAGTCTTCCAAGTTCTAGAGTTCCGCTTTAAGTTATAATAGACAGTTAAAGCAAGGACAATACGTATACGTATCTCTCGACACGTAACGCAGAAACCTACGTTACGTCTGCCGTTGCGTTGTCGTGTAAACAAGAGTTAAAGCAAGTATTTTGACGTACGTATCGCAAATTAATGGTACATTTGTAATTCTAAATTATTTTGTGAAACAATTTATTTAATTTTAAAACTGAAAATGGATAGATATTATTCCATTGATTCCACATTAAATTTATAAAAGTAATATCGAAAAATGAAAAAATTATAAATGGAAATTATTTTATTACAGAAAGTAGTCCTTACAACTTAAAATGCTCTTAGTAATAAAAAATATTAGAAAACAGACACAGTTTTATGATTATTTATTACATTCCATCTTTTAGAATCCTCATATGGATTTTGGGTAAGAACTAACATTTAATTAAATATATTCCAAAATGAGTGTATTATGATTAATATTTTCATACAAATTTATTGCATTAAAATTTGCCCAGTTCTGTTACACTGGCCCCAAAATTTATGAAACAACTTAATTACTAGCCAGTTGTGGAAACGAGTTGTTTGTGAATTTGTACGTTTGGCATCATTCAGGTGAAAATCGAAACTCCTTCGGTTCGATACGTTTGCATTTTGCACGTACGTAAAGGCACGTAAAGATACGTATCACGTATCCGTAAACACAAAGTGAATTTCTCACTGCGCAAGCCGTACGTGTCAAACGATACGTTTACGTCTATGTCTTTGGCCGTGCTTTAACTGTCTAATAATTAATAAAGAGCTACGTTAAGTTTTTCTAATTTATTCGTTGTGTCATTATATATTATTCTACTGTTTTTGATAGTATCTTAGAGTACTTATTTGATATTTCTTTATCTATTAGTTTTCTATGTTTACACTAATTGTTCTCTATGCTCTATGCGAACTGTGGTCTCCACTTTTTTTCCATCTCCTATCATTAAATTCTATCACATTTCTTCTTAGTTATTTTTAGTTAACGAGAACTAAATTATATTAACAATTTACGTCAATTTTTCGTATTCTTTTTTTGTTGACACATACATGACAGTATACTATACTAGTTAAAAATGATGTAATTACATGTTAAGCAATAAAAGTTAAAGAAGCGCCCTCTTGAGTTTGTTCGGGCATTAAAATTATGAAATAATATGCATTTTCAATAATCATATTTAATTTTACTTTAAAAAAATTAAATGTAACGAAACACATAAATATTAAAATTAAATGGAATATGCTAAAATACAATTATTAAATAAAAGTGCTTCTTCAGATATTTCGGGGAATTTAGAAAACAAAAAAAACATTTTTATTTTCCTAATTAGGAACTCTACACTTCTCGAAAGTTTGAGTTTTCCATTAAAATACACCAATGTGAATTTAAATAGTAATCTAAAATACAAATGTACTTAAGAAAACATGAATAATTACACCATTAATTAAAGAAAGTGCAGTTGCCACCAAAATATTCACAAAATCGCACACCAAAATATTCACAAAATAGAATTAAAAACAGATTTCGACAAATTTTAAAAATAAATCAATATTAATATGAATATTAATTGAATATTATGACTATACGTCAATAATTGACTGTCATTATAAAGACTGGTAGCGCCTCTGGCGACTGTTTGCAAAGTTTAGCTTTTATTCCCAGTTATTGTCATTAAAGAAAATGTTCTAAAGGGGGATGTTTTGTAAATGATTATACCATTGGCTGGCCATATAACCTGTGGCTTAATATTCTTTCCTATTTTGATATCGTGATTTATATATTATTAGATAAAATATTAAGAGTTATCAGGAATTATTTATTATTTTAAAAAACTAAACTGAAGAAATATGAACTAAAACTGGAATTTAATTAGCATATTAATTATTTTTTTTTCCAAGAAATTTTATATTTTCTTACAAAATAGTTATCAAAGGCTGATGATGTCAATTTCTAACTTATTTTATATATTTTTAAGTTTGGAGAAATCATCTAATTTGCTGACTTAACCAAACACTGTGTGACAATAGTGCGAACGTCATACTCATACATGTTGCATGATCTTTTTCTAGAATCATATCTATAACACATATCCCTATAAGAACTCAAACAAAAGCCAGAATGACAGTTGGGTTGCCAGATTGCCGAGAGGTGTACCAGCCAAACCACCAAAATATCGCCCTATGTCCGTACCACCCCATGCATTTAATAGTTTGTATTCCTCACAGGTAGTGACATATCACACATATCATAAAAACACATTACATTTTTAAAAAACTAAAAAAAAAAAAAAAAATATTTTTTTAATAGCTTTTTTCGTTTCCTGTTATTACCGATTCTGAACCGCCCTAGAACTGTAATACGCATACGCAGAAGGAAATACGGATAAATTATTTCACGTTCTTGCGCACCATTCTAGGACAGTTCAAAATCAACTGAGAAAGCAATCAATATCTTATAATTAATTTTCTTCTCTAGAAAGTACCTTCACTCAGATGTCTGTTACAACTCCAATGAAACATACAGGGTCAAATGTTAAATACAAAATAAACTTTAGGATATTTCAGGAAAATATTAAAACTTCTATAAAGGGTGAAATAAAAGTGTAAGTGAATCGGGATGATTTTTTATAAATGGAACACCCTGTATATGGCACTTTTGGCTTCCTTTCACAGTCACTTTACATAATCCTAAAAATATTATTAAATATGTTTTGATAGTTTCAGTGATATTAATAAATAAATAAATTATAAATTTTTAAAAAAACTTTTTTAAAAATTATTAATAAAACAAAAGAACTAAAAAAAAAAAAAAAAACTATATTAGGTATTTACTTTTACAAGATGGTATGTACTTACTTTGCTAAATATATCGGAAATCGTAAAGTGCTAAGATGTTCAAATTTTACGCCGAAACTCTCCCTAAAATAAATTTTCTTCCATATTTTCTATTTTAAATGGAACACTCTTTATTTTTCAATAGATGGAGAATTAAAAAATAAACATTTTTTTTCATAAATTTAAATTCGTTAAAATTTTAACAGTTTCGCAGATATTTGCAGTTTTATATTTCATATATGAAGCTTTTCCACAGTAAGTTTTACACAATTTTATCAAAGCCATCCAATGATTTTTATCTCGCATTTTACCATTAAGAGAAGAAGCGCCATATGAAATATTGCATGTATCTGCAAAACTAACAATTTTGAAATACTTTAAATACTAAAAAATCTGTACGCTTCTCTGTCTAGCCAAAAAGAAAATAATATACAGTATTCCATTTAAAAACAAAAAAATATTTTATATTTTTAGAAAGTTTGGCGTAGAATATGGAACATCCTGTACATATCTTGTATTACCATATTACCAACAAAAGTAAACAAATGATTTAAAGTAAAAATGCCTACAATATGCTGTTCCAAGGTGGTTCTGCCATTTCCAATATATTTAAAGAAGGGCTGAAAATATATATTTTTTATTCATTTTAACTATCTCTGTGAAACTACCGAAATATATTTGCTCATCTTTGGATTATGTAAAGCGATCCCAAGAAGCCAAAGATGAGAATGTACAGGGTGTTCCAAACTAAACATCCAGATCCTCACACACAGAGCCACCCTATAAGATAAAATATTTTCTGAGATCTCGCCCATACTTTTAAAGATTTACGCTTTAATGTTTCCAAGTTTTTTATTCTAGAAACCTGATGCCGACGCACTATTACTTGAATAACCTATAAGACCTAACAAAAATATAGTGTACCAAACTAGAGTGGGTAATATTGCAGATAAAAATATAGAGAAAAATTATGAGCATAAATTAATATAATTATTAAAATGTTTGTATTTTGAGACTCCTTATATTAAATAAAATTGATAATATCTGTTTTAATTGCGATGAGAAATATAATTAAATTTATCTAGCCTCATTTTCAGATAAATCAAGAGCTTATTGACAAATATAGAATGCTTTAGAAACCAGGTAATTTTATGTCAAGTGAAAAAAAGCGCCAGAGAGATTTTATTTTTTGTCATGTGAAATATTTTATCCCTTTATTAAAAATAAATATTGCCGCTAAATACAGGGTGTCTCAGGAATAAGTGTAAGTATTTTAACTGGGAGTATAGTTCACCCCAGAATCAGGCCCATGAGGTGTTTTTTCGCCAAAAAAAAATTGAAAATTCGGAATTTTTTGAAAAAATTTAGGAATTTTTTCAAAACAACAACAACAATTTCTTGATAATATGGCAACATAGGTAGTAGATTAAATTTACAAGAAAGAAAATCCAGAAAAGATCCAGTGGTTCTCAACATTTTAGCAAAAAATTTATTTTTTTTGAAATTTTCAAAGTAAAATAACTCCGTTATTTTGGACTTATTTGAAAAACAACAAAGGGAGATCTACCACCCCTTAAAATACTTGCACTTATTTCTGGGACACCCTGTATATTGGCTAATGATCAAAATATTCACCATAATGCATTGTTAATTTCAAACGGCCACTACACTGTTCGCCGAATAGGTCGAACGAAGTAGGTCAAAGACGAATGTTGAAGAGGGTTACCCCCAATAGGGTATTTCGTGTATCTTCGTCTATTAAAAATAAGCAGGGACCAGGCAAAGTTAGGCGAGCAAATACGAAATATCCATCTTCATTATTCGATCTTAACCTACTTCGGGTTATTTCGGGAATAGAGTAGAGACAATTTTAATCAATTAATTTTTATAAAAGAATATTAAGATATCTCTATTTGAACAAAAAAACGTTTTAGTTTTTTTACGTTTATCGTATATTCATATGATTGCTTGTTTATTATTTTCTCAGAGATATACTTTTTATTTTTTTCTGAAATTTATTTCGAAAAAAAACTCAAATTTAGTGATGAGATGATCCTTTGCATAATAAGGCTTTACAAATTAAGATCATTGGGCATTGTAATCACAAAGAATGCACTTTATAAAAATATTTATATTTAAAATACATATACATCTATACACGCTCTTCTATAAAGTTACTCAAAAATAAATTGCTACATTGTTGTTTCGAGCTTGATCAAACAGTTACTGTTTAACACATCAGTACTAAAATGAAATAAACATTCTAGAACTTTCATTTTAATTTTTGAAGTCCATTTTCTAATTACTCGGTTATTTTTAAACCTATAATTATTGAAATATTAGATTTATGAACAACTTATTTTGAACTTAAATCAAATATAAACAGTTTTTAAATAAATTACTAGTGATGGGAAAACCCGATTAATTATTGAGTACTCCGAGTTTCAAGCGATTGCAATAATCTAGCGATCGCTTGGGCGATATATCGCTCGTATTTAAAAATACCGTTTTTTCGTCCGTCGCTTGTTGTAAGTACTCGTTAACGCCAAGCGCCAAGCAGTAATTTGCGTGGGGGGTGATGAATGGTAAGTATCAAGACGAGCGACGAATAATTCGATTTCGTTCATTTCAAAGCATTGTCGGTGTAGGTCGTAAAGTTTTTGTCACTCAGATACGCAACGGATAACGTCATATAAATTCTGCTACCTGCAATGTATGTAGAAAATTCGCTCGGCTTTTTATCGAGTATGTCACATTAAAATCGGATTTCAATTTATTTCATTCTAGGATCGCTTGCGTTCGTTACTCGGAACTCGTCACTTGCATCAGTCGTTCATAATTGTTACGATGTCGGTTATTTCAATAATCGAGTACTCTAGCGAATTTTTGCTCGAGTTATTCCATCACTATAAATTACTAATACATTTACAAATACCAACATTTTTTGAGCGACTTAACATAATTTTTTGCATATTAAAAAAAAGATTAACAATAGTTAACTTATATTAAGCTTAACTTATATTAAAAAAATAAAAATAAAAGTATATTAAGTACTGGTATAATATGAAAATATTTAACAGGGGAATTGCAAAACAGGAACGTATGTTGCAATTTGGAACCAATTTATTATCTTTATTAAGTTTAAATTTACTACCCTAAATAGCAAAACTGTCAAAATCAATTTTTCGTCACTATAGACCCGTGACACAACATACTAAACTAATCAAAGATGTTTGGGCCAAACTGCGTTTACGTGACCGACTATTTTTTTTATTGGTAGAGATTGGTAAAACGAGAAAGAGCAAAGCTGGGTGGGTGGTTGGTAAAACGAGAAAAAAGCAACCAGTGGTGCAACTAGGGGCTTAGCCCCCCCCCAGGAGAATGATGCGGGTCGTATAAAATTGGCTTTTATCCTTAGAAATATTATCGTATAGTGACCTAAGCCCCCAAAACTATGTGTCTAGTTGCGCCCCTATGCCAATTTTGGACTTAACATAGTTTGCTTCTAGGGTACAGATTAGAAATAATTAGTTTCACCTGTTTCAATTAAAGTCAATTCGGTCAATATTTTCTCAAAACTTGGAAAAACTTGGTTCTGTCAAAATGAACAAAAGTAGAACTTACTGTAAGTTCACTGAAAGTATGAATATACTGTTCAGTTTCACTGAAAACGTGTCGACGTTCATTATTTGTCCATTTGTAACATTGAATCAGTTAGACTGCTTCAGTTAGATTGACAGAATGAATGATTAATTTTATGTATTAATCTCGGTATTCCAACGAAAATCCAACAATAGCTTTAATTAATTTCCACTATATTTCTGTTACTTTCTAACGTTTATTTTATTAAAGCAAATTTAAAGCTTAATATATTGAATGTTTAAATAACATAGATATACTACTGACGAAATAAGATCAAAGTTTATGGCTTCGATGAAAATTTTACTGCCTAACATTAACTGACATCTACTTTTAACAAGTCGAACGATTATCTGTGTCAAGCACCTCCTACGTAAGATTAAAAAATATAAGACGTCACAGACAGTGCAACTTTAAAGCAATTTTTAACAAGTTTTTTTCGCTTCTAAAGTCTGGAATAATTGACACACATTTATGACACGTGTATTTTTTGACCGAACAAAAAGTTATAAATATCGTGCAGATGGTTTTTTCAAAATGGAAGAAAGATGAACTATTTTTAACCAACGTAATAAAAACCAGCACTAAGTTTTTTTAGAACTTTGTGAATTGCGATTGTGTTTAATTGAGAAAAACAGCGACATTATTTTGAATGGAAATGCAGTTATACGTACCTACTTTGTTGCTATTAGAAAACTACTTTTTAAAATTTTGGATTTTTAATTTGTAATTTTACCTATAAAAAATACATTAATACTATAATAGTCGGGGATCATTTTTTTCACTACTGCTTCAATGTCCTGGCATTATAATATATAATATCTTTTCTCATTTAGTACACTAACCGGTACCTACGAAAAACGAGCACCTTAAAATTTCCATGTATTTTGAAGTTTTATGTATTTTGTTCTAGTTGGCCGATTTTGACGATATTTTAAGCAATTTGTAGCTAAATTATTTGACTTTTCAGTATTTCTTTTTAAATTAAAAATAAAAGTTGCCGTCTGTAAATGGTACGAGAGAAAACAAGATGTTGATATTTTGGTGAAAGTTTGTAACGTCCTGTGGAGTACGTTAACAAAGCAAAGAATTTAAAAATAATTTTGTCGTCTAGGCGTGTCTTTTCTCGATAGTTTGTTTTTCGATTCACCTCAATGGCTTTATTTTTTTTAGATCGATATTCGCTTTTAAAGAAGACACTAACCTTTTTTATATACACTTGCGTGCATAGAAATCGGCCTTCGCTTTTGGTTAAAGTCACTAACCTTATTTAGTTACATTTGCGTGCAAAGTCACATGCTATTTGAAGATCAAATTTTATTATTGTCTTTGAATCTATTTGTCGATTAGAGATATTAATTTGTATTTTGGTTGTTGAATAAAATTATTAAATTAATGCATGAAAGAAATTATCGTTTTTTTCGTTTATGTTATTATTTATTTATTTATTTATGGACAATACAATTAACTAAACTGAATTTTCAATAATGGGTATGACCCCCTCTTGCTCTAACAACATCTCTCATACGATTTGGCATAGATTCGATCAAATTTGATATTGTTTCTTGCGGGATGTTAAGCCACTCTTCCTCTACTGCAACAATGAGCTCTAGGATAGAAGTTGGGGCTCTTCGTCTAGTACGAATTCTTCGTTTTAGCTCATCGCATAAATGTTCTATCGGGTTTAAGTCTGGACTGCATGCTGGCCATTCCATAACCTGAAATCCGACTTCTGAAATGTAATCGTGTACGATTCTTGATATGTGTGTCTTCGCATTGTCATGCATAAAAGTGATTTGTTTCCAATGTAGTCGACGTAAGGTACCACATGAACTGCTAAAATCTCCTCAATATATATAGCACCAGTTAAACCTCCTCTCCCGTGCCGACGACGGTCGTCTCAACGGATGAAAACCGGGTCGGTTCGCGCAGTCATAGAAATTGCATCCCAGATCATGCAGGAACCACCTCCATAAGCAATCCGCTCCTCAATGCAGCATTCTGTGAATCGCTCACCTGGCCTCCGGTCCACTTTTCTTCTTTGGTCGCTACCATAGAGGCATATCCTGGTCTCATCTGAGAATAAAACAGATTCCCATTGTTCTAGTGTCCAATTCAGATGTTCCAGTGCAAAACGCAGACGTGCTTGACGATGAGCTGGGGTAAGTTTTGGACCAATTGCTGGTGTTTTGGGGGTCATGTTACTTTCCTTCAATCTTCGTCTTACTGTCCACTAACTAATAGTTACTCCTCGTGTTTCACGGAGCTGTTTGCACTGTTGCACCTAAATAGCATTAAGACGCCGATTTTTTAACGTTGTTGACACAATAAAGCGGTCATTACGATCCGTTGTATATCTCTTTCTACCAGTTCTAGGTCGACTACGAAAGGATCGAGTCTCCTCATATCGTTCACATACTCTTCGAAACGCTCCGCGTGTCATATGTAGTTGCCGAGCTACAGCTCTCTGTTTAAGTCCATTTTCGATTAAAGCGATTACTTGGGCGGCTTTTTCCGGTGATGTATGCGTTAAATTGAAACACTAATTAAACAATGAAACACAACTAATAAAAGAATAAAAGAACAATGTGAAAATTTCGATTACAAAGGAGTAATTCAATATTTGACAAGTTTATTATTCTTATTGTCACCACAACACAAATACCTTTTATTTGATTACCCGTTGGTACGCATATAAACGATAAGTACCCTGAATAAATTTATGCTCATATTAAACCATGTTAAATTGTCTTTGAAACAGCTCATATTTTTTACTTGCCATGATAAATAGATTCTAAAAGACACAGTTAAAACCAAAAGTTCACAGTGGGCCGATTTTTTTATTATTTTTTTAGCACGTAAGTTTATATTATTATTGTCTGTTGATCTCTACCATATCAATTAAAACAGCAAAAATTAATGTAAATTGTTACTTTCTTATTCAAATGCGAATGTCAGTGGTAAAAATAAAGCCTATTGAGATGAATCAAGAAACAAATCTATCGAGATAAGACGTACCTAGATGTTAAAATAAATTTTAAATTCCTTGTTTTTTTAACATATTCCACAGGGTGTTTTAAACTTTCACCAAAATATCAACATTTTGTTTTCCATCGTAAAATTACAGATGGAAACTTTCATTTTTAATTTAGAAAAAGATACTAAAAAGTCAAATAATTTAGCTACAAATTACTTATAAATCATCAAAATCGGTCAACAAGAACAACATTTATTAAACTTTAAAATAAGTACATCAAAATTTTAAGGTGTCCATTTTTTTATTTTATGTTTTATAATAAAAGTATGATAAAACAATAAAAATGACAATATAAACGTTTAAGAATTATAAATAAGTTCATCAGGTGAAAGATTGGTAAAGTCATGGATTTAAGTCGGAATTTCGGGATATTGTAGTCATTGAAACAGTATATTAATTTACTGGTTTTGTGAGTTCAATAAAACAACGAATTTCATTAAAATTTGCAGATTGTCAAACATTTTCATTAATAAATGATGTCTTAATGGCGTATTCATTTCTTGAAAAATTAATAGAAAAAAGTTTGGGTTTTTCGCCACTGGGAGAACCTACAAGATAAAAAAGGTATTTTTTTTGTAAAAATTACTGCGTTGAGTGTAAAAAAAATGATCAGTCCTCAAAAATTCCCTAACATTTCCTTTTTTCTTTTTGTTTTTTTTTTTATTTTATTTTGGCCCACATTAAAATCTTGATGAGTCGATGCGTCTATGCACGCATAGTGAATATGACGCGGTTTGTCGATGCGATTTGTTAGCTCGGTTGGAAATTTCTCCATTTTGCTCGTAATATGTCTTTGATGGATTGCTTAAAATTGACATTCAGCCGAAACGCCGTACAACGCATTGCATCGACGCATTGTTACATCCAATCGACCCATCACCCAAGGTATATTGACGAACCGCATCGACGAACAGCATCAGCGCATAGTGAGTATGGGGCTTAAACCACTGAACACTGAATAACAAACCGGAAATAATGTGTATTGACGAACCGCATCGACGAACAGCATCAGCGCATAGTGAGTATGGGGCTTAAACCACTGAACACTGAATAACAAACCGGAAATAATGTGATATACCAAATACTATGTGAATATGAGACTTTTTATATTGATCAAATATCTAGACCATCTGGACAGTTAAATATTCGAATTAAAGATCAGTTATGATCAGGTGGTAATTAATTGTTAATTGCAAGTTTGACTTTATGTTATTTTATTTTAATAGAACGCCAACAGTATATACTGGATTGCATTCAAAGTAAGCTCAATTTCTTATAACTTTTTTATTTTTCAGATAAAGCAACGAGATTTGGTATGTTATTATGTAAAATAAATTAGGATTGATTGGACGTATTCAATTGTTTTCGTCACTTCTTGTTTTGGCTGAATACGATTATAACTTTTGATTTTTAAATGGTACTCTTGGTATTTTGTTACTTCATTCGATAGAAAATGACTTCCCTGTATAGAATGACATATCATATGTCAAGCACAACATTCTTTGCATATGGTTAATTATTTCAAATTATAACTATGAAGTTCTGAAACGAAGAATTGCTTGAAAATACCAAGAATGCTGTGGTATCAAATTATTCGTAAAAATGATTTTTCAAATAAATAATGAACGTTTTGCATTCGGTAACCAATAATGCACGTGTGTGTATTATTGGTTGCCGGATAAGGACTGATAACCATGACAAGGGCTACAATGACGTCACAAAGCGAGTAGTTTTCGCATGCACCTGGCGGACACTTTTGGCTGAATGAGCAGTCCTATTAGGTTAACTGTTCTTGGCTTAAACCATTGAGGTCTGAATAACTAACCAGAAATAATGTGATATACCAAATATTTCCGTACATTCCGACCGCAGCGCTTCAACGGAAAACATTTGAAATTATCAATATATAGTTCATGCCGCCGCGCGTCGTCATGTTGATCACATTAAAATAATATTGAAATCGTTGTTTTGTCATAATATTTAAGTATTTTGGTTTTCTGCTAGTGCAGTAGTTATTGAAACTATAAAACACTCAGGTACGAGGTTTGTGTGATGTAAAAATTTCTAGTGTTAATAAAATTGTCGAAAAAATGTTAACGCGTAAAGGAGGGCATAATTAAGGCGTTGTTGGGTGCAACAACATTCAATAACTCAATTTTCCCTTCAATAATTTCAAGTTTACAATGTAATTTTATTTTAATAGAACGCCAACAGTATATATTAGGCGTATCTGCTCAAATCTAAAGAGTATTAATTAGTTTTTTATCTTTTTGTATTTTGCTTTTGACGACGAGAGAAGATATACCTCCTAAAAAAGAAGATATACCTTATACCTTACGAAAAAGCCACTGACAAGCTGGTTACCATTTGGATCTAACGCAGTGGTGTTTACAAAAAATAACTGGTTTATTTTGTAGGTTTTCCTAACAGTTACGAAAAAACAGGCTTTCTTCAAAATATTTTAATTACTGTTGAGTTATATAAGAAAAGTGATACCAATCCATATCATCTTAATTTATACTGAAATATATTTTGAAGTCGAAATTAAATTTCAATGATTTGAAATATATAGTAATTTATTTTGATTGTTGTAAAAAAAATACATCTTTGATTTCATCTTCCGACACATTCCAGCTTCAACTATTAAAGTCAAATTCTACAGAACATACAGAATGTAAAAATCCGTATTCCTTATTTAACTACTGATTGAAAGCGGCACATCCTGTAAACAGCGGGCGGTAAGTAAATGTACTGTTATTTATTTTGGTCCAGACATTGGGCAATAAACAACACATATCTGCGTAAAATATATAGTGGGCGTTTATTAAAATTCCCTCCAACCATACACCACTTAGCGAGAATAATCGAGTTAGACTCCTGCATAATACTAGTCAGGAAACCCATTTAGTTGGCAATCCAACCTTGGAAAACAACAGGATTAAATCACGAACGCTAAGTTTACATTAGGTCTACCGGCGACGTACGTGTGTTCCAGGTCCAAAAATAACACCAAGCCATTATCCAGCATCTAGATAAATAATTTTTCATTTTAACGGGAAAAATTTGTTTATAAAAACGATTCGAACGCGACAACAAGGTTTGGCAGGAACAGCCGCGCCGTTCCACGCATAGGCTATATTGTTCAACGTTGATAAGTACTTTAGATATTATTGGAAATCATCCAGAAACGAACTATATATTCGTTTAGACGCTGGCGAAATTATTTTTGGTGTACTTACAAGATCGGCGTTATCAAATGCGGTCAGTTATGGCACTAAAATCGCTCTAAAGTCTTTCCTCTCTTTTTTTCTGTCAAAACGAGAATAATTGGAGTAACGCGACGTGTGTGCGACTAGTGTCGGGTTTTCCGAGTGCTATTTTTGGGTATAACTTATAGTGACACATTTATATTTAGTCTCAAACTAGAAGAGAGAGCTGTCTCAAATTTGATAGCATCATCATCTCCTCCTCATCTATTTCCTTCAGTAAGATCGTTTCGTATAAATCATGCGACGTATCGAGGTTACGAAAATGAGCCCATCCTCGGTTATTAATCGAGTTTCATCTCTTCTGAGCTGTAACAATCATCTTTTTAGCACTAACAATAACAAAATGCAGTTCGTATTCGACGGATATGTTACATTTAAATATGTGTATGTCGAGTTAGCTGTGTTCTAAAAATACGTTTTTGTTTGGCACGCCGATTTTCGGTTTTTCGTAATGGAAATGAAAAAATGCCTTGTCTAAATATTTATAGTGTGAAATTTGACATTTAACATATTTAAAATTATCTATTTGTAATTATCCAGTAATTTCATGTTTGTTTTTGACCAATCAAGTCAATTAATAGTTTGGTAATGGCACAATTATCATTTCCAATTGTCAATTTATAATGCATCACGAGTTATGAAATACATATTTTTTTTCCATACCCACGCAAACAATTAAATTTAAACAGACTAAACTTTTCTTAAAATATGTAGGCATTTATTTTTAGTTAATGATAATAATTGCTCGATTATATATACCTACTAGATTTATCAATATTACCAATTTGAAATATTATATTTCTAATTTTTATATTTATTTATTTTTTGCTTACTTGTTTTAATTCTTTAGGATTCATTTTTAACTTTTAGCTGAAATTGTTTGTGGTTTTCTCTATTTAATTAAATTCATATTAAAATACATTCGTAAAAGTTAGTTAATTCATATTAGAAATATTTATGCTACTTTTATTTAATATCAGTAAATCTAGATGGCAGCACTTATGTCATATTGAGTAGAATCACAGGTAGAATCTATATCACCTAGTGAAATACATAAAAATTATATTATTTAATTGCTATGTTATAATACAAAAATGTCAATGAATATGATAATAAACAAGCAATAATTTATTTATTTTATTGTAGAGAATTTTTTTTTCCATTTTAAAAATATTATCAATAATTTTCTAAATATTAATGAAATATACATATATGTATATGCTATTTCGTTTCTAAATGTAGACTAAATTCTTAAAATGAACTCTATTAGCTAGATTGGACAATTAAAAAATATATAACTAAAATATCTGTCAATATAATTTTATTTCCAGTCTAGTCTAAGCTTCACAATTTTGATGAATGATGTATTTATTGCTTTTTTTCCTAATATATAGGGTGGTCCGAACTGCATTACGGAAACTTCGGTAGCATATTCTGCAGATAAAAATAGGTAAAAAATATTTATTTTAACCTCTATGGTAAAAAAGTTCGTATAAATGTATGTCCTAAAATGCTTACTTTCGGAGATACACAGTGTAGAAATTTCATTTTTAATTCGATTTTTTCCAAATTATTTCTGAAGTAACATCAATATTTGGATGAAAATTGGTGTCTGGGAGTTTTTTAACATGAGAATTTTGATTTTGATGTCAATATGTCTCCTATTTGTAGGGGGCGTCACTTACAGGTGTTTAAACTGTTTTAAAGTGTAATAATATTTCGTCTAAAACTACTGAGTAAAAAAATATACATTTCGGTAACATTTTACGTAAAAAATATCTCTTTGTAAAAATCGCTACGAGCAACCGTTCTTAAGATATTTAGAATGGATATAAATGTAGGTCCTAAAATGCTTAGTTTTAGAAATACAGGGTGTAGAAGTTTCATTTTTATTTCGATTTTTAGTAAGTAACGTCAATATTTGGATGAAAATTGGTGTCTGGGAGTTTTTTGACATGAGAAATTTGGTTTTGATGTCAATATGACTCCTACTAGTAGAGGGCGCTACCTACATGTGTTTTAACTGTTTTGAAGCATAATAACTTTTTGTCCGTACCTGTATAAATCAACCGAGCCAAAAAATATACATCTCTGTGACTTGATAAAACAGTTTCTATTGAACTTTTGGCACAAAAATATTTCAAATTTATGATTTCAGTTTAATAACTATTTAGTCAACATGTTTAATTAATGTCAATGATGACAGGTATTAATAATTTCGATTCTAAATATCTCGAAAACCATTACTCGTAGCAATTTTTACCAAGAGACCTTTTTTACGTAAAAAACGTCGTAAATGTATATTTTTTTACTCAGGAGTTTTATACAGGTACAGACGAAAAGTTATTACTCTTCACACCGGTTAAAAAATATATAGGTGGCGCCCTCTACTAGTAGGAGCCATATTGACATCAAAATCAAATTTCTCATGTTAAAAAACTGCCAGACACCCATTTTCATTCAAATATTGACTTTACCTCAGAAATTATTTGGAAAAAATCGAAATAAAAATGAAACTTCTACACCCTGTATCTCCGAAACTAAGCATTTTAGGGCATACATTTATACGAACTTTTTTACTTATTTTTATCTGCAGAATATGCTGCCGAAGTTTCCGGAATACAGTTCGGACCACCCTGTATATTATAATATAACATATCATTTTTCTATAATGTTCATATTATTCTTGAAAATTTAAATTAAAAATTAGAAAATTGCAATTGTAAAGAACACTGCTATTATTATTTTGAACTATGAAATAGTAATTCTTTTAATTTATAAATTTATATGCTTTATAATTTATACAAAGAGCTAATAATTATATTTGATCATTATCAGTTGATAGCAACATATAGAGATTTTAAGGACATTTTAATAGAATAAGAACAATACCTTAAAAAATAAATATTAAAAAATAAACATTAAAAATAAAACTTTTGAATAAAGATGTAAATAAAAATTTTTGGACACTCTGTAGAATATTGACATTAAACTTGAGTTAATATAAAATGCAGTCTGGGTTAATTTTATCTCTTCTATAATAAATTCTATTTATATACGATTTCTTCAGGATTGTGTGCAGCAGACAGGTGTAAATTAATTTCAGAGTTGTGTTAGCTAAAAGTATCTTAAATTATTTTATCACAATATTCAATTCTTAATTTAATATAAATAAGATATGAACTAGATCATATAATAATTTATGATAATATAAAAAAATATAAACGTGTTACCTTATATGTTATTTCCAAAAAATTAATGAAATTCTGGCAAATAAAATTAGATTTTGATCAAAGGTTTTCCTTTGTATATTTGACTTTAGACTAATACCGGGTGCGTCTCAAAAGTGGCTCACCCCTCTATTTTTTTTATTTTTTAGTTAAAAAACGAGATTTGGTGTGTTAGTATATGACATAAATTAGGATTGATTGACGTATAAAAATGTTTTTGGTCACTTTCGGTTTCACCAGAAATGACTACAACTTTTGATTTTTAAATGGCACCCCCGGTATTTTTTTACTTTATTCGATAGAAAATGTCACTCTGAATAGAATGACATATATCATGCCAACTTTTGACGTTTTCGCATATGGTTTATTTGAAATTATAACTTGCGGTTCATAACGAAAATTTGACTTGAAATACCAAGTGTATGGTATCAAATTATTCGTAAAAAATGCTTTTTCCAAATATGCTAATGAGCCACCCTTGTTCCATTTGAAAAAAATTGAGATACGATTAAAAAATACGATTTGAGCATTTTCCAACTGGCCAGGACAAGACACTAAAAACATTGTAGTGCGGGCGCTAGCCCATGTCCTTCGATGTGCAGTTATATGTCCCCTAAGTTTTGTGTGCGGCGTTTTATTAAATATGTACAAGAGCTTAAAAACCAACTGTCACATGCTCCAGATCGTGGTCGTTTAGTCGCCATATTTAAATAAGGCCGACATGCTACTAATTTCTTATATATTTTAATATCTTCTAACAAAGGGTCGGGATTTTAGTTTTAAAGGTTATTATACGCATTTTTGACCGCAAACAAATTTTGTGAATACATATATTTTAACTGTAGTTTGCTTTTGAGGAAAGTATAATTTAAAAATATGGAACCATGGCGCATTTTTAAGCACTAATAATAAAGTCGTTTTAAAATAATAAAAGTATATTTAAAATAATAAAAATTCGTTTTAAAATAATAAAAGTATATTTAAATGCATAAGACGTATTCGCAAAAAAACGCGCAACAAGTATAATTTTTCGAATGCAAAAAATTAAGATGTTTAAGCAGAAAACTTACGTATGAGGGTTCTTGCATTGGTCTAAAAACACTACTTTTACATTTACAAAAGTCGCAACACATTATTTTTAATTTTCTACAGGGACATACAATTTCTCTGAAGCACACTAGCAACTTCATGGTCAACTAGAAAAGTCTTCAAGGGTCCTTTGGGTCGTCTGTTACTTGTGGAATCAAAATACCATCTTTTTCTCTATGTAACCATAGTTCAACCGATTAAGTTTTTACATGGGTCCAAATCATGAATCGATTTGTAGCATTGCAAGTAGCTCCGTTTTATGTGAAGACGGCTTGATCTTGAAGTAGGGGCCAAATCTTGAAAGTTTTGTAATTTTTTATGATGGAACTGATGGAAACGCTGCTTATCCATTGTACTCAAGTTTGATGAAAGTGTACGAACCAAAAATTCTTCTGCTTGTTTTTCCATTTCTTCATTTACTGGCTCTTTACCAAATTCTAACAAGAGCTTTTCAGCATACGATTTTGCTACTTTCAGAGCTGCTAATTTTGTACACCTTGCTTATAGTATCGCAACCGGTTAAAGAATGAATGGCAGGTAAAGCTGTTAAAACATTAAATGCTAATCTGCTATCAAACGAGTGAAGGGGAATATAGTCTGTCCAACGACAAAATCCTTGACAGTGATAGATGTGTCTGTCATTTTAATTTCAAAGTAGTTTATTTTATTTTACAAAGAAATAAATTGGTACAATTGGAACGCATAATTAATATATTTAAATTTTGAGTGACAAGTGATTACTTCAAAATATTGTGAAAAAAACTGTATAAAACTGAAAAACTCTAATCTTGGTTAATTAACTTTAATCTTAATTTTTTTATACCGGAACGTTTTTCCTACTCCAAAAGCAACATAAAGCTCTTTAAGTCCTGCACTTTTCAACTTCTGCAAGTAGTGGTAAATTGCATTAACAAAAACATCAGTATCGGTAGAACAAATAAATACGTCCTTTACGTTTGTAGTCAGTGTCATGTGAGAAATATGGGTTAGCATTCTGTCATCCGCTTCTTCATGATCAGATTCCAACGTACGTTCTTCTTCAATTCGGCCATTCTTTATACTGAAACACCTTGGCTGACCATCTTTAACAACGCCACCCAGGTAAATGGGAATAGATGCAGTGACAGAATCTTTTTTTGGGATACCCAATCAACAAAGTATGACTGCAATAATTCTTTTGTTTTGACAGGAGACCCAGTAAGCGTCAAAATCCACAGGAAGGGGTGTGTTGTAATCGCCTGGAAATAACTCTTGTGAGAAGAAGAATGTGTAATTTCAATAAACAACACATTATTTTTTATTATAATTTCTATTATGATTTATTTATAATTACAAGAATGTGTAATTTCAATAAAATTAAAGAAAATATTCCAAATTCACTCCGCTAAGTGGAAATGTTAAAATATCCCAATAACTAATAAATTTGTCAGTAAAATTAATTACAATTTTTTTTCTTCATAAAGAAGAGTAAGTTGATCTTTAAAAATGCAAAATCAGAGCACTTTATACGGAAATATAGTAAAAAAATTTTTTTAGATTTGCCAGCCATTTTTTAAATATGGCGACCAAATGACCATGTTCTGGACCATGTGACCAATTTTGTCAATTACTCCCAGAGGTGCTTAGCAAATCCACACAACAAAATTTAGGGGACATACAACGGCACACGTGACATAGGCTAGCTCCTAGACTATTAGACGATCAAATCTATTTTTCCAAGGCTCCTTGGTGAAGAATTAGTGTTTTTAACATACGCATGACACTCTAGATTGAATTTTAAAAACAATTTTTATTAAGCGAGAATGTCAAAAAGTTGACATATATAAAAAAGTTATAGGGGTAAGCCACTTTTGAGACGCACCCGGGGGTGCGTTTTTATTTTTCAGATAAAAAAACGAGATTTGGTGTGTTAGTATATGACATAAATTAGGATTGATTGACGTATTCAATTGTTTTCGGTCACTTACAGTTTCACCGGAAATGACTACAACTTTTGATTTTAAATGGCACTCTCGGTATTTTTTACTTTATTTCGATAGAAAATGACATTCTGAATCGAATGACATATCATAAGTTAACTTTTGACATGTTCGCTCAAAGACAAATTGCATTTTAAATTTCAATCTAGAGTGACATTGCTGTGTTAAAAACACTAATTTTTAATCAAAGAGCCTTGGAAAAATCGATTTGATCGTCTAATGTTTTTAGTGTCTTGTCCTGACCGGTTAAAAGATGCCCAAATCGTATTTTTAACCATATCTCAATTTTTTCAAATGGAACGAGGTTGGCTCATTAGGATATTTGGAAAAAGCATTTTTTTACGAATAATTTGATACCACACACTTGGTATTTCGAGTTAAATTTTCGTTATGAACCGCAGGTTACAATGTCAAATAAACCATATGCGAAAATGTCAAAAGTTGACACATGATATGTAATTCTATTCAGAGTGTCATTTTCTATCGAATAAAGTAAAAAAATACCGAGGGTGCAATTTAAAAATCAAAAGTTGTAGTCATTTCCGGTGAAACCGGAAGTGACCGAAAACAATTGAATATGTCAATCAATCCAGATTTATGTCATATACTAACATACCAACTCTCGTTGTTTTATCTGAAAAAAATTAAAAGTTATAGTGGTGAGTCACTTTCAAGACGCACCCCGGTATACGCAGAGTAAATGCCATATAAATAATTGACTGGCTGTCTAATGCTAAGCTTATTAGTAACTTTAAAATTCTGCCATATTGAAATTGGATAAAAATTGCTTTGTGCGACCATTTTCAAAAATAATACAAACTTATTAGAAAAATCGCCAAAAAAAAAAATATCTATACGAACACGAAAATGCATATACAGGTGTGTTAATAAAACATTTGCCTTTTGGCCCTTCCAGTTAAAATGATATGTTATACCGGATGATATGTTATATTCAGTTCAGTTTGGTGTGCATATTCTTATATTTTTGCCTTTATCTATATAAGTTTCAGTCTTCACATTTCAGAGTTCATATTTAGATTCATTTAATTTTTTTTTTCACCAGTCTAATGGCTCTGATAAATTCTAAGCACCATCTAATTTTATTTGCCACCCTTTAAATTATATAGCCCGGATATGACTACTAGCTGATTATATATATATATTACAAAGAAGTACCAAAATGAGACTAATAAGTAAAAGTGGTAGATTCTAAATCATCTCAAAATTCTTCCTCGTATTCCGTCACGAAAAATCGTACTCGGTGTCGAAGAGCGCTAGTAGCTCCAAATTTGTCCCGTCCTCGGTACCGGGTACTCCAAGTACTTCGTGGCAACCGTTCGGTCAAATTCAGAGGAGTCAAAGTACCACCGAGATTATCGAAAGTAGAGGATTTAGACCATCCGATACAAGTGATCCTAGTAAGAAGGCGTTTCTGACGAATTTGACGAAAAGAGTCTTCAAAGTCGGATTGGTATGTAGTTGTTATGTTGTTAGAGTTTTCTTTTATTTAGCTTATTTTTTTCTAAACGATTTCATGTTTCTAATTGTAAAACTGTTTTTTCCTTTGTTCATTTTTATTGTAAATTTTAAATGATCGAAAACTTGTATTTTTCATATAAAAATACCAATGACTAAAGCATACAAGGACATATAACACCCGAGACCAAATTGTTGTCATGGCTTCAAACAGTGACGTGGCCACATATTTTTCTTAACTTAGCTGCTTGAAGATATATTTATATGTTTGATAAATGTTTTGACTACGCCTATGGTATATGCCATGGTATACTAATTAATTACGAAAAAAAAAACGTATTAAAATGTTTGGTTTTTTTAAACAAAAGGTACAAAACTAGTATCGACCTATAGCAAACATCAAGTACATATCGTCCTATTGCTGCCAAAATTCACTAACTAACATTTTTCCGAACAACCAAATTCAATCACTGTTTGTTTTCATCATGTTTTGAAGCAAATTCATCATGTTTTGAAGCGGAGAATCAATTGCAAATGTCATTAACTACGATTTCTGGCTATTTATGTTTTATTTTAATACCGAATAGTTACTAACTATAACATCTTTATGCAATGCAATTCATCTTTAGACGCATTTTTCTCGGAAGTAATAAAAAGTAAGTTAGTGACTTTTGGCAGCAATAGGACGATATAATATCAGAAAAATAATTACCGAATTCAATAAGAAAACTAAGAACACGTTAAAAATGTGGAGTGGACTGTTTATTTACCTATGAAACGTAACTCCTGGCTGTTTCTTATTGCTGCGGCTTTTACACTTGAAAGCTGAATAACCAGTTACCATTGTAATAAAGTTTATACAAAGTTCACTACACAAAGACTATTAAAAATCGCTAAAATTGTCGCTGATGACCAGATAGTACAAATTCTGCTCCAGCCCGAATATGGGCGTTACACTTCCTTGGATTCTTTAGTCATTGAAAAATACACTTATTTGAAGAAATTCTATATTGATATGGTCCAAGGTAATCCAGTAATAGTATTTTAGCTAATGTATCAACTAGAAAAAGGGCAAGGGCGGTTTTAGAGGAGAGGTAATGGGGTAATTACCCCTCCCCTAGACCGGTGAAACTTCAAAAAAAAAAATTACATACGCAACGCAAAATGCCCGGATGAATCTCTATATAATAGATTTTTTTTCTAAGTTCTGTTAAGAGCTCTCACCCCTCCTAAAACGCCGACCATCTTAATTGCAATTCAGGGTATAGCCTGCGCATCTCGACGATCAGCTCGATGTACTTCTTTTGCTTATTCTTTTCTATCACCAATATATCAAGTCAGTAAACTGAGTGCAATACACAAAAGTGTTTAAGTGTGCTTGTTCTAAAATAGTTGATCCCGTTTATACTTTTCCAAATTTCTATACCATTTTAAAGAAAATTGAAAAAAACATAAAAATATAGATAAGTGATCTTTTTCGAAGTCCTATAAATTAAAAGGCTTTTCTATGAAGATTCTATGGTAAAATAATTTCGATTTCATTCTTTGATAGATGGGTATTATTAACTTTGATTAACTTCATATATTTTGCTCTTGTTAAAGTATCACATTTTCCGATAACTATTATCACCCTTTCCGTAGCATTGAACTAAAAAAAATTGAATTCTTTAGTTGTTTACTAAACAAAGCGGTATTAAAAGCCAATAAGCAGTTTTGCGATATTTCCTGTAAAAAAACAATTAATTATTTTCAGTTCCTTATTTGATTGTAACATGTGCTGCTCACGAGGTTTTCCTATAATTTCATAAAGATAAGTCTATGCTCAAAACCATGCCGCCGAATTTGCACCAGAAACTGGAAAGTAAACTCCAAAAATATGTACGGGCTATACATGGCAGCCGTCAAACCTCCTCTCCAAATTCTTTTGGAAAGAGAGGCGGAGATGGGTTGCATACAGATTTTTACACCACAATGCCAAAGAACAATCAAGTTCGTTCATAACTGACTAGTAGACGAACTACAGTCGGATGAGATTCTGGGATGTGTTATTGCTGTGTTACTGCTATGGAAGCCTGTGTGCATCTGCTGGTAGAGCAGTATAATACACCGGATAAACAATAAACATGATTTTGTATATACGCGTTGAAAGAAAATGGAGATCCATAAAAACTATTCACTGTAAGAAATGACTCAGTTTACTAGGCGATAGGAACAACGTGTCGTTGATATGGATACCAGTAGTTCAGTCATTGGGGATCAAAAAAGGGGTCTGCTTGGAAAAAAGTCTGGAAGTTTTGAAACTTTGCAGATTTATAGGTTTTGGGGTCCCTAACTAAAATCCATAAAATGCACATTTCCAGACTTGCCGCCGGCGCCGCTATCTTGCCAAGATGGCGCCTAAAATCGGTATTTTGTAAATATCTCGAAAACTATGCATTTTTCGCAAAAATTTGAAGAGAGCAAAATTAAAGAGAATAAAATTTACTATAAAAAGATGAAAATTTTCGCTAAAGTCAACCGTTTAGGCACAAAATCCCTGGAAATTTTACAATTTTGCGTAAAGTATGATATACATAATAGTCGATTTTTCGAAATCAAATGTCGATTAGTGTTCACTAAAACTAGTTAAAAATTAAGTTTCTTCAATTTTGTCATGAAACAGTGGCGTATCATTAATTCGCTCATTAATTTATGAATAATTAATTGTCGTGCTGGACAGCATTCATTGCGAATTTACCACCAGATTCAGCATTGGTCTGGTTGTACCAAAGATGCCGAAGAATGGGGTTGGAAGAAAACAAAAACAGGCATTACTCCAGTCACAACGTTGAAAGATCCAGCTCCAAAATCCCTATTGACATTTTTATCTTGTAAATGCAAAACCAACAACTGTGATAAAGCCTGCGGATGCAGAAAAGCAGGATTAAAATGTTCAATGATTTGTGCATACTGCAATGAGAAATCCTGTGACAACGTCACTGAAGTGTCACTCGACGAATCCGATGAAGAGGAGTGGGACTTGCCTGTCGTTGGACGTATTGAGAGACCACCCTGATGAGCCCAGCACAGCAGACACGATCGACTTTGACATCAATGAGCCAGATCCGTCGGGCTTGTACAGATAAGTTAAAGTTTTTAATTTACCTAGTGGAGTAGGCCTCCGGGGAGACCACGTTAAAATAAACGCGCCATGTACTTTACCTCTTGGGTGGTGTGGAAACAAGTACACATTTTCAATAATTAAAATTATTGATTATTCATAAATTAATGAGCGAATTAATGATACGCCACTGTTTCATGACAAAATTGAAGAAACTAAACTAAAACTAGTTTTAGTGAACCCTAATCGACATTTGATTTCGGAAAATCGACTATACATAATATTGATAATATATCATATTTTACGCAAAATTGTAAAATTTCCAGCGATTTTGTGCCTAAACGGTTGACTTTAGCCAACATTTTTATAGAATCTTTTTTATAGGAAATTTTATTCTCTTTAATTCTGCTCTCCTCAAATTTTTCGAGATATTCACAAAATACCGATTTTGGGCGCCATCTTGGCAAGATGGCGGCGCCGGCGGCAAGTCTGGAAATGTGCATTTTATGGATTTTAGTTAGGGACCCCAAAACCTATAACCCTGCAAAGTTGCAAAACTTCCGAACTTTTTTCCAAGCAAAAATCCCCAATGACTGAACTACAGGTCATGTTGGCCTAGAGGGAAATGAACGTGCCGACTCCGTCGTTAAAACGGGTGATAGTGACAGTTATTTTGTGTTATCTAAATTCAAATCCAAATTACCAAAATCACCTGTTGTCTTGTTCATTTAATTTTCGATAGTTATACCTATTGATACCGACTAAAGACTTCCTGACATTTAAATCTAAATGCCAAGTTCCACACGTGACAATCTACAGGTATTCTATAGATTGGCTCTTGTAGATTACCGTGTGATCAGGTGGCTTTAGGGGATATACAGGTTGCTGATATGTATGGGAACAGTCGTTATTAGGTAAAATATAAGAGGTGCAGCACAAAGTTTAATATAATAGGGTTTATAAATGTCTATTAGCGAGTAATAAATTTAAGTCGTGGGACATCAAAATTTTATTTTTTTAAATGGAACCCCTGTATATTATTGCATATTTCGGTTCTTCCTTCAATTCTAAGCAAAAATCGAGATACACACAATATACCTCAAACCAACCATTTTCGAGTTATTGGCTTTAAAAAATACCACTTAAACATATTGATCTAATTAATTTCGATGTGTTTGGTTTCAAATGAAAATACGGTGCCATTCTGCGAAAACTGTGATACTTAATAATAATATTTGACAATAGTTTTCATGTTAGCATTTATAGATGTATAACATGATATTATCTCAAGTCTAGAAAATACAAAATTTTCGTTTTTTCGTTTAATATTTCAAAATCAACTTCATAATTCGGCAATAATTGTTGAATTTAGGTACATAATCGTAATACACATACGTAATGTACCTAAATTCAACAATTTCCGAATTATGAAATTTTGATTTTGAAATCTTAAACGAAAATGTTGTAATATGATATAGTCTCATTTTATACATCTATAAATGATAACATGAAAACTAATATCAAATATTATTAAGTATCACAGTTTCCGCAGAATGGCATCGTTAAATGAAACCAAATACATCGAAATTAATGAAATCAAATTGTTTAAGTGATATTTTTAAAAGTCAATAACTCGGAAACGGTTGGTTTGAGGTACATTGTGTGTATTTCGATTTTTGCTAAGAATTAAAGGAGGAATTAAAATTTGCAATAATATACAGGGGGTTCCATTTAAAAAAATGAAATTTTGATGTTCCACGACTTTATAAAATGACCCTGTATACTGAAATTTATTACTCTCTAATAGATATTTAAAAATCCTATAACTTTTGTATTAAACTTTTTGCTGTACCTCTTTTATTTTACCTAATTATCGACTGTTCCCATACATATCAGCGACCCTGTATGTTTGTCTCTTGATAAATTTTTGACAGTTGCAGTTGTTTTTTGTTATTTGAATTCAAAGGTAATTTTTCAAAGATAATTGTTTTTCCTGTCAATTTTTGAATGTAAGTCTCCTCGAAATCGTCTCGTGATTTGTTTGTCCCATTTTTGATAGATTCTTGATTTATGTAATATCAGCTTTGACATGTGACAATATGAGCAAGGTCCCTGCAGATTGACCCCTGTGGATTGTCGTGTGAGTAGGCAGGCGGCTTTATACGAAACTCAAACATAAAAACTCAATGAAAACACGATAAAACAAAAATACGCATAGTTCCAAACTATGCCCGCCTCAATTCCATCAACCGAAACTAGTTAATCGCCATGTTTTTCGAATTTCGCGTGTGTGTGGCCGAGAAAAATCGATAAATCGAGTTTTATTTATTTTTCGGAAAGAAAGGCGTACGGAAAAATCTATAAACATCGGTCAGTTACATCATAACTAAATCTAATAGACGGGAAAATGCGCAGCACATGGCCCGCATTCGTCGATTAGTAGCCAAAACTTTTAAACGCGCACTGTCAATTCCGTACGAAAATCCATCTCACTACAGTTAAAACCGATAATTTTTATCCGTCTGGTTTTTTATTTTTCACATTGGAACATGGAAAATATTCATTAAATCCAGTAAAATCGTTTTTTTCGGGAGTTTCTATATATAATTCAAAATATTTAAAAAAATATACATTGTGAATGCGTGGTAGTGTTCAGTGTTTCCGAATAAATCCCTATCTGTTTAATAAATTAGTTTTTGTGAAGAACCGTTTGAATGAGTGCCAAACCTAAACAACAACTCAACTAAAATGTTCCTGGGTGGAGAAATATCGAGTGTGAATAGCAAAAAGGAACAGTACTTCGATAAAACTGAAAATACAACGTATTCTAGACGTATTGAAACCAGGGAAGAAAAAGTTTACAAGAATTATAGCAACAAATACAGCCATAACGAATCCAGTACCTTTAAATCGAATGGATATTCCAACGGATACGTGAATGGATCTGGTACCATCAAATCGAATGGATACTCGGATAGCGATAATGGATATGATATAAATCATAGAAATGAGCCGGCTAAAACAAAGACGGATAAGCCAAAAAAAGAAAAACATGTGCACTTTGAAGTACGTGGCGTTAAAAATAAGAGTTTTATTTTCGTAGGCGTTTAATTATAAATATATACGCATCATGTTTTATTGTTTGTTAGGATTTCGCGCGAGTTTAAAAAAATTAATTGTTGCATTTCTCAGTCTTAGTGCCAAAAATACATAATACAGTGAAGACATTTCAGAAATAATTTGAGCTGTTATTGTAATAAAATAACATAATTTCTATTACCGAAATATATTAACTTCTTTTACAAAATAACTTTATCTTAAAAAAGTTATATCCAAAGTAAAATATATTTTTCATTTGAGTTGAGTTCGTTTTCTATTTTAGTTCTTTTTATATTAATTTTATCTATTAAAAAATATTATTATATTACACTATGTAATTACTAAAAATTTATCTATGATAAAGAAAATCACTAGAATTTATTATTCGTACATATTTATACCATACGATCGAAAAAAACGGCGTCATCGATGGCTATTAAATCAAGATCGCTGTCATTTTATATGGACAATTATATAGGGAATGTCATCGATCGTCATTTCCAAGCCAACTGGACGCCGTCTGTTTCGTTCATACGGTAGTTATTATACAGATAAAGCATGAATGCATAAAAAATAACTGCATTTTAAAACAATACATAGCCTTCAATCTTTTTAAAAATATTTTTACTTTTAATGTTAAAAATGACTGATTGAAATGAAAATGAAATTTAAAGATCAAATCGTTTTCAGTCATTTATTTCTTTTTTTTTAAGAAGTTTAAATACATTATTTATATAAATATTTATAATAATTGATTAAACTTTATAATAGCGTAACAGAAGATAGCGCAACAGAAAATTAATTAAAAAATTACAAGATGTTCACAATTTTGAATGAACTTTAATTTCTATTTTTTATTATTATGTTTTATGATAAAAATAAAAGACAATCTTGTATAAAATTGTCTCATAATACAGCATATTCGAAATATTTGCTTGTTAACTTTTAACATCAAAATAAAACAC